>NC_064807.1:82613779-82771984 GCF_023721935.1 Panthera uncia
CCATCCTACCCCCCCCCACCCCACCCCACCCCACACTTGTTGGTTCCCCTGACTCCACATCCCTTCATGTCTCAGTGCCTTTGCATTTCCTGTTCATGCTCCTGAAAAGTGCTGTCCCCATATCTTTATGTGGCTGGCTCGTCTGTCATTCAGCTAAAATATCATTTTCCTCCTAACAAGGACCTACCCCGACCAACCGATCCAAAGTAACTATTCCTTATTGCTTCTCCAGATTTATTTTCTTGATAGCACGCGGCACCCTGTGAAATTTTCTTGTCTATTTATTTTCTTGCTGACTGGGGGGTCAGAATCCAGTGTGAGCTTCATGAGCAAGGGACTTATTTCCTCAGCAGCAGAGTAAGGTTTAGCACGGAGTATGTATTCAGTATATAAAATGTAATGAATGAGTGAATCGATGGTAAAGGAGAAGCTGGTGGTGGTGGTGGTGATGGAGGTGGAGGAGGGAGGGAGAGGAGATGGTGGAGGTGATGATGATGCACAGGAAGAGGCAGTAGGGAGTTTTAGGGAGGATGAGCCTGGTCACTCACATGTCCCTGTCTGCGGCTAAATCGTGCCCTTCGCATCTCAAGAGCTGTATATTCGGAGAAGAGATTTGGGGGGGTGCTGCTTTCTGCACTACCTCTGAACATCTCCCAGCCTACAGAACACCCCAGAGCCAGCCACGAAGCCCAGCCTTCCTCCCTGTTTAATATTCCGCTTAAACTTTACATACCTTGTTTAAACACTTCAGCACCTTCTCCTCGATTCTGCCCCTCACCAAAAATAAAAATATTTTGGTACTGCAAATAAAAGCAAATATTTGACACCACTTGGCATTTTTCAGTGCATTAATTAGCAATTTGCTGGATAAATATTGCTGTGTAAATCAACAGTCACTTCCTAATAATTAAAAGCTAAGTCAGATGTTATCAGCAAACCCTCAGGTGTATGCTCCACGTCTGAGAAATGCTGCTGCTCCTTGCAGTTCTGGCTGAAACACAAGTAGCTGGGAGAAGGTGCTGTTGGTCCTGGGCTGGCCACGCCCTGAGTTCCAGCTTTAGCTTTGGAGGGAGGGAAGCTGGAGATGCTGGCAGTGGGCTGGAGGGTGATGGGTCCCTATGCCTCTCCCAAGGGTCCCACACATGGTTGGGACTGTTGTGAGAAACAGATTTGGTCAAGGTTTGCTGATTGGAATAGGAGTCAGTCTAGACTAGGGAATCTGACATACATAGAGCCCCAGATCAGACACTTGCTGGCTGTGTGACCCTGGACAAGGCATTGGTCCTCTCTGAGTCTTAGGTCCTTTGTTTGTAAAATGGGTACAATAAAAGTCCTGCCTCACAGGATCGTTCTGAGGGTAAATAGATAGAATGCATGTGCTTAGCCTGCAATGTGTACCCCGCAAATGTTAGTGATTAGTGGAGGTGGTTTTCTCTGGGTGACTTGCTCTGGGTCTTATCTGTGCCCCTGTATCTCTTACCTTCTCCTCTTTCCCATTGCTGCCTAAATGGTCTTGTAGCAAATCTTTGCCTATCACTTCTTTTGTTCAGCTCTCTTTAAAACACCTTCCTGGTCTGTGAAGCAAAATCCTAATCATGGTGTGAATCATGGTGTGTGAATCCTCCCCAGCCCCTGGCTTGGCTAGGATGGGAAGGAAGTAGGACAGGGATGGCCCAGTTGCTTGGCTCCTACAGGGCCAGGGCTGCAAGAGGGGGACCCTCTCCTCTAAGCTGTGTAGTCTCAAACCTGAGGAGGCTGTGGCACAGAAAGATAGGAAGCCAAGTTTGGTGGCTCAGGAAGACCGGGCTGAGCCAGCTGAAAGGGGCGTGGACTGTTAGGCTTGTGGAACAAGATAGTGAACCAAGACTTTCTGTGTAACCGCTTCCTCCCCTCTCCCCATCCCCCTGAAATTACTACAAGGATGTAAAATAGGGGAGCAGAGAGGACACATACTACCAGAAACACAGGGGAAAGTGACACCGATGCATTAGAAACTGGAAGAATTTCTACTAATACTAGAAGGACCTGTCTGGGGAGAGGGCTGGCCGTTTGTGGGATTCCCCACGTGAGAAGGAAGAGCCATCCTGGAAGTCATTAGAGCTTCCTGCGATTGTGTGGCTTCCATGTGCCAGACCTTGGGCCAAGGGAGTCACATGCACCACCTCACAGTGAACCCCCATCACAGCTGAGGGCTAACGTGCTATTATGGACCCCATTTTGCACAAGAGGTAGGGTCGCAGCATCCCAGCCAGCTTGTTGTAACCCGAACTTCAAAGACAAGGTTCACTGGCATAGCACGGATGTTCCCATGACATGTGTGCTGTGGTATCTCACCTTATTACTCCCCTGAGGCAACGAGACCCAGAAAATAGCACTGAACCTTCAGCAAACCCCAATGTTTCCCTCGTCTGGGCCTGGATGATTAACATAGTGTTCTCATCTCACCCCCCACGGGGGGACAAAGGTGAGGATGCGTGGACAGAGGAAGACCACTGGACCTGTGAAAAGACTCAGAAGTTCACAGTAAAGACATTGATGCAAATATCCCCCCTTGAGACAAACTTTCTGCCTGAGTCAGCAGAAATCTTTAGAAAATCTCCAATTTGTATGCCCAGTGAGATTCAAGGGGACACTGTATATCTGAAAAAGTATACTCTGATACTGGAAAACATTGTTTTCAGCTAAAAGGCACAATTAACTGCATTAAAAAAGGCAATGAAGACAGGAAATTGATTGAATACTGTATTAAAACAGAATCCATGATTTGAAAATGGGTTTCAAATTTTTTTCCTTTAATTCAGAAGAAAGGAATAAAGGGATGAGTGAGCTTAGTGGAAAGATTACATTGAAAAAAGACTTAATAAATAGAATAAAACAAACAATAGTCAAAGAAATAATAAAATAAATCTGCCCTTTGAACATTAGGTGAAGTTACTGAAATGAGACCTCTAGCCAGGTGAAATATTTGAATTTCAAGGGTTAAAGGAACATCCTGTAAGTATCCAGGCAGAGGGCCAAGACAACAATGGCTACAACAGTAATATAAAAATACTTCTCTTTCATGTGATAGTACAAAAGTATGTGATTCAAGGTTTGCATGGGGACTCTGCTCCATGAGGTTTCCCAGAGTTCTGAAGAATTTATTGAGAGCACAGACTTATTTTATCTTGTTGCGCTGCCATTTTTAGGGTGTTAATTTCATCTGCAAGGGTCCTTGTTAACAAGCAGCAGATTGGAGAAATAATAAGAGCAGGGCGTGCCCCTCACACCCCTTTTAATCGCCTACCTCCAGCTGAAAGGGAGGCTGGGATATGTAGTTTTAATTCTAGTAAACTGTGCTTAGCTAAATGTTAGGGTTCTGTAACTATGAGAGAGAAGAGAATGGTTATTGGAGAACTTTTACCTCTATGCACTACAACTGGAAATTAAAGAGAAAATAAAAAGGAAAACACCCAAATCAATCGTTTTCTACCACATAAAATTTTTTGAAACACTCTATTGTAGCCCTTGGATCAAAGAGGAAATATAAGCAGAAGCCGCAGAAAATCTAGAAAATAAAGACAGGGAACTACATATCAGAATCTGTAGGAAATGGTTCAAGTAATACTCAGAGGAAAGGCCTTAAATATTGATATCAATAAACAAGAAAGATGAAAACAAGAAAATTAAATCTCTTAAAAGTTAGAAAAAGTACAAAAAAATAAAAATAAACCAAAGGAGAGCAAATCAAGAAATTTGTAAAGTATAAAAGAAGAAATTATGAGTTAATAAGAAATATAGAACTAATTACAGGAGGAAACCATTAAGATAGATCAACCACAAAATAATCTAATTAAGAAAAAGGGCAAGAAAGTGTAAATACACAAAATCAAAAATGATAAAAATAACCACAGACAGGACAGTCAAGAATCAGTAAAGTGCTTTGCTTAACTTCATGTAAATATTTAAAAATCTAGATGAATTTGGCAATTTTTTTCCTAAAGTATAAATGATCAAACTCCATCCAAGAAGAGAGAGAAAATCTAAACAGTTTCATTTGTTAAAGTAGCTAAAGTGATCTCCTCAAAAAGCACCAGACCCAGATGGCCTCACAGGGAAATTCTACCAACCCTCTAATGAACTGATAATTAATTCCAATATTATCTAGACTGTTTCAGAGTTTTTAAGAGGAACTTCTTCCTATTTATGTTAATAAAGCAAGTAGAATATTAATACCCAAATTCAAGAAAGATTTCACACAAAAGAGAACATAGTCACTTAGGAAAAGCAGTGCAAATAATCCTAAATAAAACTTAAATAAACTGAGCCTAACAGTACATTAGAAGAAAAATACATCATGACCAAGTAGAGTTTATTTCATGAATCTACAAATTGTACAGTGTTAGGAAACATACATTCATTGTAGTAATCTAAGATCTAGATCTAAGGAGAAAACTTAATATTATCTTCTTTATAGACACTCAACAGGCATTTGGAAAAGTTCAGCATTCATCTTTGATAGAAATACTTTATAACATAGGTATCGGTGGATTCTTCCTTAACATAATAAAGCACATATGTCTTGGCACAAAAGTCAGCATCATGCTTAATGAGGGAACACTAAAAGTATTCCTACTAAAATCAGGAGCAAGGTAAAATTATCTATCACGCTGTTATTAAACATTGAGCTGAAGGTACTAGCCAAAAGAAAAGAAAGAAAATGGAAATAGAAGTCAAACAATGTTATTTGCAGACAATATGTTCATATATTTAGAAATCACAAGGGAATCGAATTTAAAACTACTATAAACAGAATTCTTTTTTTTAAATATATGAAATTTATTGTCAAATTGGTTTCCATACAACACCCAGTGCTCGTCCCAAAAGATGCCCTCTTCAATACCCATCACCCACCCTCCCCTCCCTCCCACCCCCCATGAGCCCTCAGTTTTACTATAAACAGAATTCAACAAGGTGGTGGGGTACAGCTTATGTGGAAGTCAACCATATTTTTGTTGTTGTTGTTGTTGTTGTTTGTACATAAGACCAACCAGTTAGAAGAAATAATAGAAGAAAAAAGACCTCACTTCTAATAGCAGAAAAAAAATTCCAGGAATAAATTTGTCAGGATATTTGTATAACCTATGAGGAAAAAACTTAAAATACTTCTGAAAAATCTAAAGAAGACTTGAATTAATGGAAACCTGCAGTATTCTTGGATAGGAAGATTAGCATGATAAAGAGGTGTTTTCTCCCCAAGTTAATTTATAAATTTAAGATAATCTAAGTTAAAATATTAGTATGCTTTAAAAAAAACTGGACAAGTTGATTTTTAAAAAATTTTTTAACATTATTTATTTATTTATTTAGGGGGAGGGAGAGAGAGAGAGAGTGCATGCACAAGCAGCGTGGGTCAGAGAAAGAGGGAGAGAGAGAATCCCAAGCAGACTCTGTGCTGTCAGCACAGAGCCCAGCATGGGGCTCTGTCTCTCAAACCATGAGATCATGACCTGAACCAAAATCAAGAGTCAGATGCTTAACCGACTGAGCCACCCAGGCACCCCATGGACAAGTTGATTTTAAAATTCACATGAAAAAAATATAAATAAGAATAACTACAAGAACTTAGAAAGAAATATCATGAGGGGTGCTAATCCAATAGCCATTAAAGTCCCCCATAACTAAAACAATGCTATTCTGGTACATGAAGAGAGAGGCCAGTAGATGAGAAAGCAAAGTTAGAGTCAAATATATACAGGATTTTAGTAGAAGTTAAAGGTGCCATCTCTAGTAGAAATGTGTGATATGAAATCGATTAACCATAGACCTAGTCCACAAAACACTTAAAAAAAATTGATTATTAAGCCAGAAAGAAGACTCTGTACTTCCCCAAATGGAGAAATTGTATAGGTCACATTTTTCTGACCTCAGTACAATAAAAGTAGAAATTAATTACAAGGAGAAAAAGACAAACATCTTGGAGATGAAAAACCACTCTGCTAAATAATTGTGTTTTTTTGTGAGGTAAGAAACCAGACTACAGTTTCAGAATACTTGGAAAATGAGACAGTGACAGAACTACACATTAACACTTATGGGATGCAGCTATTCCTGTACTAGCAGGATGATTCACAGCCTTAACTGCTTTTACTGAGCAAGAATAAAAATAAATGGGGTAAGCACCCAACTCAAGAATATTACATGAATAAATTTGAAAATGCCAAAACAAACTATATTCTAGGAAAATATAAACTAAAGCAAAACATAAAATATAAGTAATATTCAAGGAAGAAATTTAGAATATAGTTAAAATCACTTTGCCCAATGGGTTTTATCAGGTGTTTTTTTGTTCTTGGTTGTTTGTTTTTTTTTCCAGAACCAAGCAGAGATACTTTCTGGGCCACTTAATTTATACCAGAGTATAAAAGGGAAGGAAAACTTCTTATGGGTTTGTGACTTCCTTGAATATTCTGGATACTAATCAGTGTACAAACTCCATGGAAATTCTGTTGGGATTTTGATTGGATTGTAGTGAATCTACATATCAGTTTAGGAGACTGTATAATACTGAGCCTCCCCATGTATGAGATGATACATTTATTCAGGAAGGTCTTTTTTGACTCTTTCAATAATCTTTGAAACTTTCTGTATAAAATTCTGACACATCTCTTAATAGATGTATTTTTAGGTACCTTGTAGGTTTTGTGCAATAGTGGTTATTTTAAGATAAAAAAAATTGATGACCAACAGCATATGAAAAAGGTGCTCTGCATCACTAATCATTAGAGACATGCAAATCAGAACGACAGTGGGATACCACCTCACAACCGTTTAGAAAGATACTGTCAACCCCCCTCCCCAAAACAAAATAACAAGCATTGGCAAGGATATGGAGAAATTGGAACCCTGTGCCCTGTTGGCGACAGTGTAAAATGGTGTAGCCATTATGGAAAACAGTATGGCAGCTCTTCAAAAAGTTGAATTACCATTTGAATCCAGCAGTCCCACTTCTGGGTATATACCCAAAAGAATTGAAAATAGATCTCAAAGAGATATGTAGCAGCATTATTGACAATAGCCAAGAGGTGGAAGCAACCCAGATATTGACAGATGAGTGATGAACAAAATGTGGCAAATACATACATGTTCGACCTTAAGAAGGAAGGAGATTCTGACAACACGGATGAACCTTGAGGACATTATGCTAAGTGAAATAAGCCAGTCACAAAAAATGGCAAGTACCGTCTGATTCCACTTACATGAGATACCTAGAGTAGTCAAATTCAGAGGGACAGGAAGTGGAATGGTGGTTGCCGATGGGCTGAGGGAAAAGGTAAAATAGGAGGTGTTTAATGGGTATAGAATTTCAGTTTTGCAAGATGAAATGTTCTGGAGATCTGTTGCACAACAGTATGAATATGCTTAACATACTCAACTGTAAAAAGGGTTAAGATGGTTAATTTTATATGTTTTTTACCATGATAAAACATTTTTAACTATTAAAAAATTTGAATTGTTAACAGAGCATGAAATTGAAATATGGGTAAGATCACTTTAGTATATTGGTCTTGTCTTAAGCAACTTTGCTCACCCTTTCTACATACTCCAATTATTTGTGTATAGATTCTGTTGGACGGACTGGACAATCATATCGCCAGCAATTAAGTTTTGTTTCTTTCTTTCAATTCTTACTGTTGTCTGTGTGATCCTTAAATTCCAATACACTGTTAAATAAATTGTAATAAAGGGTATTTTTGTCTTATTCCTGATTTTGAAAGGAATGGCTTTAACATTTCACCACTAAGTAGCATGTTTGCTATAGGTTTTTGGTAGTTTCTCTATGTCTTCTGTATTCCTTTCTTGCTAAGAGTGTTGCCCCCCATGAATGGGTATTGAACTTTATCAAATACTTTTTTTCTATATATGTTGAAATAGTTTTATGGTTTTTCTCTGTTAATATATTAATGTAATGAGTTACATAGATTCCCTCATAATAAATTAAATCCAGCTTTGTCTTTTTTATATATAATGCTGGATTTTGTCTATTAATATTTCATTCAGGATTTGTGTTTCTGTGTTTATGAGATACAGTCCTATTTTCCTTTATCATACTGTCATTGTCTGTTGTTTTTGAATTAAGATATTACCAGCCTCCTAGAAAAAGTTGGGAAACAGTAACTCTTCTGTTTTTTGAGATAGTTTAAGACTAATGTGATGGTTCATTTTATGTGTCAACCTGACTGGTCCATGGGTTACCCAGATATTTTGCCAGACATATTCCCTCTCTCCCTCTTCCCTCCCTCCCTCTCCCGACTCTCTTTCTCTCTCCCTCGCTCTCTCTCTCTCCCTCTCTCTCTTTCACATATATACGTGTGTGTGTGTGTGTGTGTGTGTGTGTGTGTGTGTGTGTGTGTGTAATTTGCTGGCTCTGTTTTTCTGGTGAGTCCGTAATACAGTTGACCTTTGACTAAACAACATGAGTTTGAACTGCATAGGTCCACCTATACGTAGATTTTTTTAAAAATACATACAGTACTGTAAATGTATTTTCTCTTCCTTATGATTTTCTTAACATTTTCTCCTTTCTGGCTTACTTTATTGTAAGTATACATTATATAATATGTATAACACAAAAAATACATATTAATCAGCTGTTTATATTATCAGTAAGGCTTCTCGTCAACAGTAGGCTATTAGCAGTTAAGTTTTGGTGGGAGAGGTCAGAAGTTATGTGGATTTTCCACAGAATGGAGGGTTGATGCCCCAACCCTTGATTATTTGTTTGTTGAATGTTTGGTAGAAGTTGACTGTTACCATCTGGGCCTGGTGGGGTTTTTTGGGTAGAGGTGCAGTTAGATTTTATATTAAGGATTCAATTCTTTAACGAATATGAGTCTCTTCAGAGTTTCTAATTCTCCTTGAGACAATTTTGGTAAGTTAGATTTTCTCTGAAGTTAGCCATTTTGGACTAGGTTTTCAATTTTATTGGCGTAAAGTTCAAAAGATCCTTTTGTGATATTTTTTGAAAATTTTTTATGTTTATTTTTTAGAGAGAGAGAGAGACAGAGTGTGAGCAAGGGAGGGGCAGACAGACAGGGAGACACAGATCTGAAGCAGACTCCAGGCTCTGAGCTGTCAGCACAGAACCCTGCGGGGCTCAAACTCACGAACTGTGAGATCGTGACCTGAGCTGAAGTCAGACGCTTAATCGACTGAGCCACCCAGGCACCCCTGTGATTTTTAAAATCACCATTTTCTCTGTATTTTTTTCTTTGTTAATTCCTATTACACATTAGTGTCTTTTCTTTTTCTTATTAATAGCTTTTGGTTTTGTTGATTTTATCATTATTTGTTTTTAAATTTGATTATTTTCAGCTCCTATCCTTATTATTTTATTTATTTTTCTTTCTTTGGGTTGCTCTATTCTTTTTATAATTTTGTGATTTGGGTGCTTAGCTTATTAATTTTCATTCTCCTGGTCTAATATAAATCTAACCTTCAGGTACTACTTTAGCAGGACCCCACAAGCTTTGATATATACTATTTGAATCATCGATAATTATTCTTTTTTGATCCATAAGTTATTTACAGCTGTGCTGTAACACAGAATGTCATTCTTTATCTTTTTATCCTAATTTAATTGCATTGTGGTCAGAAAAGATGATATGTATGCTAATAAGACTTTGGAACTTGTGGAGAGTTACTCCATGGCCTGGTATCTGTCATTTTTGCAAAACTTACGTGGTCAAAAAGAATAGGTTTTCTATAATTGTTTGTTCATTATATTGTCAAGTGTGTTAATTGTCTTATTCAAATGTTCTGTAGTCTTAAAAATGTTGTCTGCTTCATCTGTAAATTATTGTTTGAGTTTGTGTAAAATTTTCCACTATGATATTGGATTTACCAGTTTCAAAAATAATCTATTACATTTTTATGTATTTTGTGAGAGTATGATGTTAAGTGTATACATAATAATGACATAACTATTATATATTACAGGTGAGGTGTTCTTTTCATCATCGTATACTGTTGATATTCTTTTGAGTTAATCATGATTTTTGTCTTAGAGTCTGTTTTTTCCCCCCTGATATTGATAGAGCCACCTCAGCTGTTAGTTGGTATAATTTTTCTGTCCCTTTATTTTCAATTTTTTTATTCACAAATAACTAGATTTTGATTTTTAAAACTCTATCTGAAAAATATAATTTTTAACTGAGTACTTTTAGTCCACTTACAATTATTACAAGCCGCAAAAGGTCCATATTTAGTTTTTTAGTAACTATTTTGTACCTTTTGTAAGCCATACTTTTAATTTGCTTATTTTTCTGTCTTCTTTTGGATTGATTGAATTTTATACTCCCTTTTTCCCCGTCTACATTCTAATTTTAGTCTTAGGGTGTGACCTTTAACATTTTAAAAGTAAACTTTTAATTTTAGAATAGTCTCAAACTTACAGAAAAATTGTAAAGATAGAACAGAGGTTCTGGTATGTCCCACAATCAATTCTTTTTATTGTTAATATGGCTTGTTTGTTACAGTCAATGAAGTAGTATCGACCCTAACATACATATTTACTCATATTGCCTTGGATTTTACCTAAAGTTTTTTTTGTTTGTTTTTTTACAAATTGTAGCAGTTTTTATTGTTCACATTTTTATGAGGAAGAAGTAAGATAATGGTACTTAACCAGTAGAATTGATTGTGTTTTCCAGGGATTCAATAAGTATTTTTATTTCTTAATTTTTTATTGAGGTATGATTGACATATAACATTGTATTAGTTTGGATATACAGCATAATGATTTAATTTAAAAAAAAATTTTTTTTTTAACATTTATTTATTATTGAGAGACAGAGAGACACAGAGCGTGAGCAGGGGAGGGCCAGAGAGAGGGAGACACAGAATCGGAAGCAGGCTCCAGGCTCTGAGTTGTCACCACAGAGCCCGATGCGCGGCTCGAACTCACAAACTGTGAGATCATGACCTGAGCCGAAGTCGGTCGCCCAACCAACTGAGCCACCCAGGAGCCCTAATATTTGTACACATTTCAAAATGATCTTCACAGTAAGCCTAGTTACCGTCCATCACGATACATAATTACAAAACACATTTTTTCTTGTGATGAGAACTTGTTTTTCTCAAGTTTATTTATTTTGCTTTCATGACCTCTGCACCCAACGTGGAGCTTGAACTAATGACCCCAAGATAAGAGTTGCATGCTCTTCTGACTGGGCCAGACAAGCACCCCTTCTTGTGATGAGGACTTTTGAGATTTACTCTCTTAGCAACTTTCAAATATGCAATGCGGTATTATTAACTCTAGTCACCATGCCATACATTGCATCCCCATGACTTACTGTATAACTGGAAGTTTGTACCTTTCGACCTCCCTTTTCCATTTCACCCACCCGTACCGCTCATTCCCCTCTGGCAACAGCCAGTCTGTTCTCTGCATCTGTAAGTTTGATTTTTTTTTTTTAGGTGGGCTGTTTGTTTTGTTTTTTAGATTTTATATGTAAGTGAGACCGTATGGTAGTTTTGTCTTTCTGTATCTGACTTCTTTCCCTTAGCATAATGCCCTCAGGGGTAATCCATGTTGTTGCTAATGGCAAGATTCCTTTCTTTTTTATGGCTGCTATTCCATTGTATATATACATGCCAAACGTTCATCCACTCACCCATCAGTGGACACTTAGGCTGTTTCCGATGGGCACTTAAGCTGTTTCCGTGTCTTGGCTGTCGTAAATAATGCCGCAGTGGCATAGAGGTGCGTGTATCTTTTGGAGTTCGCGCTTTCGTTTTCTTCAGATAATACCCAAAGGTGGAATTGCTAGATCGTGTGGTAGTTTTATTTCTTATTTTCTGAGGAAACTCCAGACCATCTTCCATAGGCGCTGTGCCAGTTTACATTCCCATCCACGGCGCACAAGGGTTCCCTTTTCTCCACATCCTCACCAACACTTGTTACTTCTTGTCTTTTTGATACCGGCCACTCTAACAAGTGTGAAATGATATCTCACTGTGGTTTTATTTGCATTTCGCTGGCAAGGAGTGATGCTGGACATGTTTCCGTGTGTCACTTGGCCATCTGTGTGACTTCTTTGGAAAAATGTCTGTTCAGATTCTCTGCTGAAGTTCTTTTTCTATTCCAGAATCATATTCAGGTTACCACATTACGTTTACGTGTCCTTAGGTTCCTCTTCGCTGTGACAGGCGCTCAGATTTTCTTTGCTGTTGATGACAGTTTTAAGGATTACTGGTCAGGGGCGCCTGGGTGGCTCAGTCAGTTAAGTGTCCGACTTCGGCTCGGGTCATGAGCTCGTGGGTTCGTGAGTTCGGGCCCTGTGTTGTGCTCTGTGCTGACAGCTCGGAGCCTGGAGCCTGCTTCACATTCTGTGTGTCTCTTTCTCCCTGCCCCTCCCCCGCTTGCGTGCGCGCTCTCTCTTGCTCTCGCTCAAAAATAAATAAACATTAAAAATGTTTTTTAAAAGGATTACTGGTCAGTTATTTTATAGAATATCCCTTCAGTGGGATGTGTCTGGTGACTTTTTTTCCCTCACTAGACTGGAGTTAGGGATTTTGGAGAGGAAAATCACAGACGGTGTGCCATTTCTGCATCTCGTCGTGTCAAGGATATCAACATGTCTGATTCCTATTGATGTTAACCTTGATCATCTGCCTGAGGTAGTGTTTGTCAGGTTTCTCCTCTGTAAAGTTACTCTTTTCCCCCCATTTCCACACTTCACTCTTTGGAAGAGATTCCCTATGTGAAGGAAATCATTTTGTGCAGCCCACATTTTTTTTTTTAACGTTTATTTATTTTTGAGACAGAGAGAGACAGAGCATGAATGGGGGAGGGTCAGAGAGAGGGAGACACAGAATCTGAAACAGGCTCCGGGCTCTGAGCTGTCAGCACAGGGGCCCGATGCGGGGCTCGAACTCACGGACCGCGAGATCGTGACCTGAGCCGAAGTCGGCGCTCAACCGACTGAGCCACCCAGGCGCCCCTGTGCAGCCCACATTTAAGGAGTGGGTAGTTACACTCTACCTTTCTGAGGGCAGAATATCTGCATAAATTATTTGGAATTCTCCTGCATGCATCTCTTCTCTCCCATTGTCTATTAATTCAATAACTTACTTATGTAAGTATGGGTTAATTGGTATTTTATTTTATGTTTTGTGTATGATCCAAAACTCCTTTATTTATTTTGTTACTCATGTTGTTTCAACTGTGGCTGTTGCAAGTTTATTCGTTAGTTCCTGTGTACCTTTCATACATATATCCATATCTCTGCCTGTGTGTGTGTGTGTGTGTGTGTGTGTGTGTGTGCGTGCACGTGTGCACGTGTGTGTGTCAGCACTTTTTTTACTCTCTGGCCCCTACAAGGTACTCCAAGCCCATTTTATATATTTCCTCCCCTAGTCCTACAATCAGCCATTACTCCAAAGAGCCATTACTCTTTTTTTTTTTTTTATTGGAGAACAGTATGCATTAGAAACTTCCCTTTAACTTGTTCACATTAATACTTGACTTAAATATTAAGGCTAATCAATAGTAATGACCCTCCTCTCTCAAGACCTTAAACATTTTAACTCTTAACAGATACGTCTCTTGGATTACATGTGATACTTGTCTAGTATTTTAGTCCTGCCTTATTTTTCTACCTCCCAAATTCATTATTATTGTTGGTCTATACAACCCAAATCCCGTTTCGAACTCAGACCTGAAGCTTTGTCTCCTGTCCCCACGTGAGCATCAGCTTCCTCTCTCGCCTTTCTCTGGTCAACTGCCATGACAGCTCACATGCTTACCTTTCTGGCTTTTTAGTTCCCACTTTATGTCTTGCTCCTGGAAATTGCCTCTATGTTTCTGTAAGTTCCAGTATTTGTTATATTGTATTGAGTATTTCTAGGTATTTACGGTGGGGAGGTTTTTGGGCTATCTGGTCCACAGTATTTCCAGAACCAGAAGCTCTTTCAACTCATTTACAAAGCTAAATAAACCTGACAAAAGATAGCACAAAGAAGAAGGCTGCAGGCAAATCTCATTTACAAATATAGATGCAAACATCTTAAATAAAATATTAGCAAATTGAATCTAGCAATATATTAAATGACTATTCCACAATGACCAGGTAGGGTATATTATTGGAAAGCAAGGACAGTTCTATTTTAGGAACTCTATTAATATAATTCATCATATTAATAGGCCAAAAGGGAAAAACCAGGGATGATAAAAAGGCATTTGATAACATTCAGCATCCATTTCATAGAAAAACCTCTCTTAGCAAAATAAAAATAGAAGGATTCTTCTCTAGCATGATAAGAAAGGCACACAGAAACATCCCATCCTTAAGGGGGAAGGCCGCAGAGCCTGGGGACCTTCTGAAGCCAGAGGGTCCCCTCCAGTTGCTCAGAGTTGAGAGTTAAACCCCCATGTCCCCACTTCTCTGACTCATTTGAGACCAAATATTCCAGTCACCCTGATGTTTTGCTTTGTAAGCACACACTTTTACCCAGATAGACTAGAATGACTGTGACATGTTGGATAAGCTGCTACTACTTGCTGAGATTCTATGAGCCTCAGTTTTCTCGTTTGTGAAATGGGGCTTTGCTTCTCTATTATATGTGGCAGTGAACTCGAAGTTCCTGGAGTACAGTAAAGGCTCAAAGAATATCACTTGGCCCCTCCCTCTTCTCCCAGCTCTCCTTTTGCTCTTTCTCCTCATCTTCCCATCTTGGCATCTCCTCTCCTGTTTCATGGCTCCAGGCCTGGCCTGCTCCTTGGCCTTACCCCAGCTAAGCCCACTGGGTAGGATATGTGGGGAGACCCTAGAGTTAGCACCCAACGACAGGAAGGTAGCTGTATAGAGCCTGATTGGGGGCTGGCCTGCGTACCTCCCCCAGTCCTTCCTGCCCCACGTCCTGCCTGGGGAACAGGTCGGTGAGTTATGGAACTCCAGGGGAGCTCTGAAGGTTAGGAGGTCCATCTGGACAACTGGACCCATTGTGGGAGTTTCTGCACTCTGGCCTGATGAGGGAGGTTCCAGAGTGAGCAGACACCAGTTTAGAGAACTCTGGGGAGCCAGCTTCCTGCTAATAACTTCTTTCTGGGTTCCTCCCTTGGGGTCAGAGTCTTGGGTCACTGCCCCACAGCTTCTCAGAGGAAGACCAAAACCAGACCTTGACCTCCAGGCTACCACATCAGGTCCCTGCTGACTGTGCGCTGCCTTTCTTCCACTGGCCCCCTAAGCTCCACCATTCTGCTCTCCTTACCACCCCCAAATTTTCTTTCTGCTCCCTTCACTTCCACATCTCCACCCACAGTGTGCCCCCTTCTGTTTTCTTAGTCAGTATTCCTTGGCCCATCAGCGTTAGCATTTTAGTCCTTTCTCTGTTAGAACATACAATAATCCCCCTTTTTTCGTCAGTATTAACCATGCCTTTTACTTTCTGTATTCTGATGCTTTGACATCTTGAAGCCTAGTTGGTGCTGGAGGTTCAGGTAATTCCTAGAGATAGTGGACACCTCTCCTGGCTGCCACCTTTCAGATGAAGACCACACAGTCCAGAGCCCACACCCTAACCACCTCCTTTATGGGGCTCTGACAGTCGGGGGGGCCACTATCCATTCACCCTGATCACCCCAGAACAGGTACCAGGTGACTAGGGACATGTGCTGTGCCCCAGAGTCTGCTGAATTTATTCATACTAGCCAATCCTAAGTCTGTTTACCTTGCGCCGCCCATTTCTTCTCATGGAAACCACCATAAAGACTAGTCCACATATCCCTTGCTCCCTCTACCTCCTGCCTTACCCAGGTGCATCCCTGTGTGGCCCCTTGTGGTGTGGCATGCCTCCTCCTGTTGGGATCTCTGCGTATGACATACCGTGTTCAGTGGCAGTCAGCTCCTGATCTTTTGGCCTCGCTTACCTAAATAATAATCAAACCCACATTTTATTTTTTTATTTTTTATTTTTTATTTTTTTTTTTAATTTTTTAACGTTTATTTATTTTTGAGACAGAGAGGGACAGCATGACCGGGGGAGGGGCAGAGAGAGAGGGAGACACAGAATCAGAAGCAGGCTCCAGGCTCTGAGCCATCAGCCCAGAGCCCGACGCGGGGCTCGAACTCACGGACCGCGAGATCGTGACCTGAGCTGAAGTCAGATGTTTAACCGACTGAGCCACCCAGGCGCCCCTCAAACCCACATTTTAAAACAGGATTTGTTTGGTTGTACTGAGGTCACCAACGGACCTCCAAATCTCGGTGGCTTCATTTACAGAGCTCGTTGTTGGTCTGGGTGACTCTCCACGGCGGCGTCCTCCATGCAGTGACTAAGTGATCCAGGGTTCTGGACGCTTCCCCCTCCCTAGCTGCACATGTGGGGACATCCATCCACAGTCACTGTGCAGAGTTAGAAAATGCTCGAGGATTTGAAACCGGCACTTAAATGCTTCGGCCCAGTGGTGGTACACACCATGTGTGCTCGCAGCCCATTGGGTAGAGCAGCGAGGTAGACCAGCCTAACTGCCGGGAGGAGTAATCCTCCAGCGTGCGCAGGAGGGAACGAGGGGTGACTGTGTGCCAGAGGCGTCTACTACGTCCTCTCTCCCAGTGTGGGGTGTTTCCTTCTTTAACTCATCCCCAAACTGCACAGATCGGGGTGGGTCATGTCATGGGCTGAGATTAGGATTTGGTGGGGGACTGGCTGGAACAGGAAATTTGGGCTTATGGAGGGAAGCCCTTATATTATCACCTCCCCCAGACAGAGCCACCCAGCTTGAGTTTGGCATCATCTAGAACTTAAAAAAAAATTTTAATTTTAAAAAGGAGGACGAGGGAGAAAGAGAGACAAACAAACAACTTCAATCCCAACCGAGCAGGGACACAAATAGCGACTTTTAATTATATAATCTGCTTTTGATGAATTTATTTCTGACAGTTTTATAGGTTGACGAGAGAGTGCATTTTAGATGCAAAAAAACCCCCATTATTCATTCTGGGCTCTTTGAGCATAAAAATTGTCAAATGATTTTAATACAGTTTTAAGTTTTATGTTTATTGTCAAGGGAAAAAAAAGTCCACAGCAATTACCGAGTCACATGCCCCTTAAATCTTTATGTTTCTGACAGCAAGAACAATAAAATATGTTTTTGCCCAAACCTTTTACCACTCAGATTGACGTGGCTTCAGCGACAGCTGCTTTTCTTCCATCTGAGAACCGTTTATGAGAAAAAGCTAACTTAGAACTACCTCCTCCTCGGTGGGGGGCGGGGAGGGAAGCATCTCAGCGGTTCTGCACAACAGATGTTCCTTTGCAGAAAGGTCCAGACCCCAAGATCTGGGCCCAGAGAAGGAAATGGGGTGACAGCAGATCGGGAAAATCTGTCCTTTGGGGCCAGCTGTATGGTGCCTTGTTGGTTGACAGAGGACCTGGAAAGCCACATCTTGACTGGTGTTGACCACCAGCCATAGATAACCCTCCAGCCAGAGAACCATCGTGAAGATTATACCAGTCGTATAATCTGCTAAGGAGTAGACTTGTCTTGGTGTGGGTTCCTCCACAAGTGGAACCTGAGAAGGATTTCAGAACAAGGATTTCCCAGTCTGTCTGGGAAGTGATCCCAGGAAACACCCATAAGAGAGTAGGGGAGGGAAAGGGAACACAGCCGAAAGCTGACAAAGGTGAGTTGTCCAACAGGCAACTAGAGAAGGTTCTGCCAGGGAGCCTCAGGGACGTTATAAAATGTGCCTCAGAGTTGCCCCAACCAAAAGATGGGACAGCTTGGGTATTTGTGCATCGAAGCCTCCTTCATCATTGGTCCAGAACTGCTTCCAGGGGCAAGAACCCTCTAGATCCTCCGGCTTTCCCTGCATTTGGGCCAAGTGTGCTTACACAGGCAGAAGATCCCCCAGGCAGAAGTTGCAGGTGCAGTGAGCAACCTTCGGCACCTAATGGTGAATGCTTTGGGCATGTGGGCAAGGCACCGACATAACCTGCTGCACATGCCAACTTAAACCCACTGAAAAGATAGTCTGCCATTTTATGTAACTGGAGCCAATCAGGTACTGCATGGAAAGAACAACCCATCAAGCAGGTAACTGAGGTGTGGTCGTCCCTTCATTCTCCAGCACCTGCTTCTCTTCTTTGTGCCCCATGCCAGCCTGATTGCAGAATTCAGCTCCATGAGGGCCCTGAAACAAAAGCATTCATGAAGAATGTTATGAGTATTTTTAGGCACTGTGGGAGAGGATGATGTACCACCCAGCCCGTGGTGAGCCCCAAACCCCTCCTGGGCTGTTCCTTTCATCGGGGTTATTTCCCTGTTCCTCTCCTGGTGGCCAGCCTGCTGAGGTTCTCTCCCTCAGCCCCACCCCATCACAAACTTCTGCTTTCTGTGGCCCCTTGGGTATAGATGATTCAGCTCTGCCCCCGTTTCTCTCTCCAGCCTTGTTATTCCTTCACTCACCATATGCTCAGAGAAGCCAAGGGCCCTCTGGTTAACAGGGCCCAGATTCCCTAAAAGGCAAGTGAGCAAGACCATGCCCTTTGGAGTTTCACCCCCCATTCCAAATGGCTCATCAAAGTGGTTCTGCTCAATATAGAGCATTCTAGGGAGATGGAATTATTTCCATCTACTGGTATAGACAGCTCCTGGGATGCACTTTGGAAGATGGCTGGGTCTCAAAGGCCATGCTGGTGTGATATGGGGAGAGGAACACTAAGCCAGGAGGTGCTGTGGCCAGCACCTGGCCCAAGGCAAGTTAGAAGGGCCCAGTGTCTCAGGCAGGGTATTTAAATCTTCTTGGTTGAAGACTGTGGCTTATCTGAGGTCTGTCTGCTAAGAGTACCTCTCGATAGACACAGATCTGAATCCATAGGCTCCAGAGACCTGCAGTCTGGATGGAGTCAAGGCTAAAGCTGGTCCAGTGTAGTGTCCTGTCCTGTGGAGAACTCAACTGGGCAAGCCGGTCAAGTGGGAGCAGTACACAGGATGAGTAAAACATGGAAGCTGTAGAGAGAACCCCAGCCATCCCAAGAGCCCTCCCTGGGGGTCTGGGGAGGAGCCTCTTATAGAGTCACATATAGGTAGGTCTGAGAAGGCAGTGACCCCACCATGAGCAGGTGCAAAGCATCTCTGGGCCTTTGCACATGCCATTTCCTCTGCCTGGAAAACTCTAATCCTAATCCAACCTACTCAACTAAGTCCCCTACTCATCCTTCAGGACTCACTATGAAAGTCACTTCTTTGGGGGAGGAGGGGAGGAGACACTTCTTCAGGGAAGCTTTCCTGGACTCCTCCGTCTTGCTCAGGCCACAGTGCCATTTGCTTCCACGGCCTCCTGTGCTGCTTAGTAGCACTTAACTACAATTTTAGTAAGCGTAAGTGTGTGGCGTTGCTGTGAGTTTATGTTTCTCTTTCCCTCTGGGCTCTAAACCCTACGGGGACAAGCTTACGGTGTGTTTCACTCATTGCTCCATCCAAGACTGCACAGTGCCCCGCAGACCGCAGAGCTCATTAAATGCCGAATGGATAAATGGATGGATGGATGGGTGCGTGGATAGACAGGTTTCGTTTCTTGTAGTACTTCAGTATCGTTTCCGTTTCCTCCTGTCTTTCCAGAAGATGTGGTTGGAAGTAAGGTACACCTGGAGTGAGGTTCACCTGGACATGAGGTCCTCTCAGGGCTGATCTGTGCAGGTCTCTGTGTTCCTCCTCCATGTGGCACCAGATGATGCAGAGGATCCCGCAGACAACCTTAAGGCCCTAGGCAGTAGCACAGCCACAGATGCAAGGTGCCTGGGTTACTGAATGACTGTGGAGCAGAACTCGGCTCTCCCCTTGCCAGTGGACTTTCTCTCTTTATCCAAGAGGGAAATAAAATTTTATTGTGTGAAGCTGCTGAGGTTTGGGCGTTTGTCACAGCAGCGAGTAGAACCTACCCTGGCTGATACGTCTCCTACAACGGAGGCCCCAGGAGGAGCCCGGTCTGATTGGTTTTTTTTTTGCTTTCAGCATCCCTGTCTGGTTGCCACCTGCCATCATAGCAAGGGGGATGAGTGTGGAGGGAAACGGGAGGGGGTTGTTTGCAAACGGTGGTTCCCCAGACTCCTCTCTCCCGGGAAGGTGTGTGTGACTTGAGGACATGGTAGTTCTAGAGCAGTGACCAGGCAGTAGACAGGGGGTAGGAGCTGTGTGTGTCCATGACCTCTGGATAGTCACTTGTCTCTGATAATAAAGCCCGCCTCGCGGAGCTGTGTGAGCACTAAAAGAGCTCGAATATGGAGCGCTTAGCAGAGCGCTTGGCCCTCCGTAAGCACTCCATAAAAGGGAGTTATCGTAATTATTATTATTTTTCTCAGGTCTCCGTTGAAGGAAGCCTGAATTGAAAACCTTTTGTCTCGTTCCATTTCCAAGCCAGACGGCCCCATTTTTCTCCCAGTTTCTGCAGTTCTTGAGCAGCCCCGGTGCCTATTACACAAACCCCAATGCATCTTTGAAGTTAGCAGCTAATTATGTTCCAGGAAGTTATAGATCTGGAGTTTTCCGTGAGCCAGAGGCAATTGCCTGCTCTGGCTCTCATTTCCCAGCACAGCCTTCCAAGGCCTGATTGAGGCTGTAATTGGGAGCCCCCTCCCCTGGCCCCAGGGGCCTTCTGGGGCCATCCTCTCTGTGTCTGGGAGTCAGGCTGCCCCTTCCCATTCTCACTTCCCAGCCTTTGCCTGCCCTGGGCTGCTTCCTGCAGCTGCTGACAGGATGAGGGAAGTGTTTGGCTGTGTGTAGTTGGGTTGGGAGGCGGGGTGAGGATCTCGTGCCCCAGTGCCAGGGAGCCCATGAGAAATCACCCGCTCCTGGTAAGGTGCATTTGGTCCTTTGTTGTTATGAGCAATAGTAGGTTTTGTAGTTTTTGCTGCTGAATGAGTAAGTGACTCATGCCCGTTTAATGTATAAGTGATCGCCCCCTCCCACCTCACTGCCTTTCTGAACTGCCTCTCCATTCCTGTCCTGCTCATCTCCACCTCTCCCTGCATCCAGATGAGCACCCTTGCCAAGGCTTAGTGCCTCTCCCCCCATACTGGCCTGTCCTCAGGGGAGGGTGCCTCCCTCCGTGAATAGCACTCCCCAACCCAGGGCCGGGGCTAGGATGAGGCCGGCGAGGTGCCAAAGGTACAGAGTCTAAGGAAGTGTGTGCTTGTACTCCCCTGAGATCTTTAACTTGGGCACCTCGCTTGCTCCACCCTAATTGGGGCCCTGCTCCAGAGGCCCCCCCCTCCCCATCTCTTTGGGAGATGAGCTCCCCCAGCCACAGCCAGCAAAGGCATACATCTGTTTCCCCTGACAGCTTAGCGGAGCTACGGCCTTTGTGAGGGCAGGAACCAAGGCTGTCCTGCTCACTGCTATCTCCTCATTCTTAGCACGTGGCCTAGCACACAGTAGGCCTAGCACACAGTAAGCACTAATGAATAAAAGGAATGAATTGCTCCCAACCACCAAGATAAAATCTAGCAAGAGATGATGTCAGTAAGGCACTCAGCTAGAGCCTGAACACACAGTAGGTGCTCTGTAAATATGAAGGCCATTTGGATCTGAAGTCCTCTATTAACAATGTCAGGAGGGCAGCAGGAGGGGGAGTCTATGAGCCAGTCCATGGGACAAAGACCTGGGAGTTGAAGTGGAACCCAAATCCAGTATGTGCCTGAAATATGACACCCCGAGAAGAGCCACCCCCACCCCTAATGTGTGTCAAACACTGTGCTGGGCGTTCCTGTGGCATCACTCCATTTGTATTAACAGTCATTTCTGCAGCATGAATATCCCAGGCTTGTTTTGACTTTGAGTCTTGTTTGGCTGTGAATATGTCTGAAGAGTTCTTGAAACTCCTAGACAGTTTTGCATAATCCTGTGCCAGACATAGTACTGAGCATCTCTATGTATATTAGAGCATTTGACCTCTGATATCAGACCATATTAATAGATACATAGAGTCTGGAACAAAAGAGGTGATAGGCCCTATCATTTCTGACTTAGTGGGAATTTACCCAGAGTGGTACCCAGAGTGTTCCTTCCCCAGGGAGTCCCACTTTAAGAAATACCGTGGTAACAAGGGATACAGGAGTACTGATGCATAGGGGCATTTGTACCCCAATGTTTATAGCAGCACTCTCAACAATAGCCAAATTATGGAAAGAGCCTAAATGTCCATCAACTGATGAATGGATAAAGAAATTGTGGTTTATATACACAATGGAATACTATGTGGCAATGAGAAAGAATGAAATATGGCCTTTTGTAGCAACGTGGATGGAACTGGAGAGTGTGATGCTAAGTGAAATAAGCCATACAGAGAAAGACAGATACCATATGGTTTCACTCTTATGTGGATCCTGAGAAACGTAACAGAAACCCATGGGGGAGGGGAAGGAAAAAAAAGAGAGGTTAGAGTGGAAGAGAGCCAAAGCATAAGAGACTCTTAAAAACTGAGAACAAACTGAGGGTTGATGGGGGGTGGGAGGGAGGGGAGGGTGGGTGATGGGCATTGAAGAGGGCACCTTTTGGGATGAGCACTGGGTGTTGTATGGAAACCAATTTGACAATAAACTTCATATATTGAAAAAAAAAATACCGTGGTAATTCCAAGTGAGTTCAGAACCCCTCAGATGCAAAAGGATTCCATGTAATAAGAAGAGATGAAGTCTGTTGGGACACTTTGTCCATGGATGAGAAGAATCTTTTCAATTATATGATTTGACTTCTTTCATAAAGGATGAAACTTAATAGTGGGAGGCAGCTCCCTGGTCCTGGCTTGGCCCAGGCCGGGACTCCCCAGTGAGAGCCAGCCAGCCGTGGAGTGGGTTGTCTAGCTAGGTAGTAAGCTCCCTTCACCAGAGGTGAGCAAATCAGAAAGTGATTTGCATGCTGCAGAAACAACTATACGCAAAGGATAAGCTTCTAAACTCTTAGATATGATCCTGGGAGCCTCTCTGAGCTTCACACACTTCAGTCATCCATCCATCCATCCATCCATCCATCCATCCATCCAGTAAATAGTTCTTGAGTCCCAGCCATGTATAAGGTACTGTATCAAGTGCAGGAGGAAGAGTAGTGAGAGATACAGCCATGATCCCTGCCCTGTCGTGCCTGCATTCGGAGGGAGGAGAGATAATAAAGGCTTGTAAGCCTTCCGACAGGAGAAGGACCAACTTCTAGGAGGGTTTTAAATCTAGATTACTTTGTGGCCTGGGGCTTATCAGCTCAGAGTGCCACTCCCTGGCAAGTCGTCCAGTTTAGGGCTAAAAAGGTGGAACCGGATATGTCACACCCTGTCCCCCCAACTTCCTCAACTGGACTGTAGGCATGCTGAAGGCCTCTTGTGATAATTAGCATCTTGCATGGTGCTTGCCACAGAGCAGGAACTTCTAAAAGGCTAGATGACTAAAGAATTGGAAGGATGCATGGAAGAATGGACAGACAGACGGGCTGACAGATAAACTACATGGCCGAGGCCAGAGAGCATGTGGCCCGTCATGACCAGTCAGCTGCAGAGCCCGTCTTCATCCTTAGCCGGGCCTAGGGTACCTCTGTGGCGCTATGCTGCTGTCTGTTAGTCAAGGGCCTTGGCCACTCTTGTCTGGGTCAGGTGACCCAAGCTCAAGGCAGCATTCGCTGTACTGCCAACCGCCTCACTGAGCTTGTCCCCCAGTTCCCTCTGATGCCGTCTGCTCTCTCCTTTCTAATGGGAAGATCGATCTCGTTGGAGAAGTTGGAATGAATAGAGGAGGTGATTAGTGTTGCCTTCTCTCTGCCATCTGTAACCAGCAAGATGGTGTGGAAAGGGCACAGGTCATGAGTTGGGCAGGCTAGAGTGAATCCTGCCTCACCCCTGACGCACATGGAGCACATGTGTTCTCCCTGCAGGCCTCAGCTTTCTTTCTCAAAAATGGAGGTAATACTATGGCCTCGTGGGTTTGCTGTAAGAGTTCATAGGGATTGAAGGAGCCAGGAAAGTGGGTACAGCAAAGGCAAGGCGGTCCTGGCCGAGGCTTGTCTGTGCTGGCAGTGAGCTTCCAGTCTTACGGGAAGGCAGAGAAGGGTGTTGATACTCCGCTGCATGTTGGTTATCAGGTACCTAGAAAGGGCCTCACACTCGGCTTTGGAGGCTCTGTGAGCTTGCTTGGCAGGAACGTGAGCTTGAATGGGTGGACCTAATCTGCACGTGTGCCTGGGGACCCTCCCCTATCTCACTGGAGGAAGAGGGTGAGGGACTTTGGGCCCCACATGTATACTTGGACACCCAAACTTAAGGACAGCCCTGAGCCCCCAGGACACAAGCTCAGTCTAGGCTGGAGAGGATAGGTGTACGTGTCACCAGGCCCAGTGGCCACACACCCGGCCTTTCTGAGAACTTTATGGTGCCAGATACTTGCTTCTTTTAAAGTAAATGTGTTATTTTTTTCTGATTATAAAGCCAGATCAGACTTGACAAATACATAAAAGAACAAAAAATAAAAATAAAAATCTTCCTTAATCCTATCACCTAGAGATAGCCACCCATAACATACATCCTTCTTTCCTTTTTCCCTTCTTTTTTTTTTTTTAATTTTTTTTTTTAACGTTTATTTATTTTTGAGACAGAGAGAGACAGAGCATGAACAGGGGAGGGGCAGAGAGAGAGGGAGACACAGAATCGGAAACAGGCTCCAGGCTCTGAGCTGTCAGCACAGAGCCCGACGTGGGGCTCGAGCTCAGGGACCGTGAGATCATGACTTGAGCCGAAGTCGGATGCTTAACCGACCGAGCCACCCAGGTGCCCCTTTTTTCCTTCTTGTTGAAAATAACAAAAATAGCCACTCTCGCTTCTTGCTTGTTCATCACATGACTGCGCATGCCTTATCGCACACAGGCCTCACAGTGGTCCATGAAGCAGGAACCCTTTTGCTAATGACAAAAGCGAAGGATCAGAGAGGTGAAGTACCTTACCTAAGGTCACTCAGCTTGAAAGTAGCAAATGACTTATTCATTCACCAAATACTTATTTGAGTGAATAAAAATCTCTGCTCTCAGGGAGTTTACATTCAGGTGCATGCTACCCAGACCTGTCAGACCCAGACCCAGTACTCTCTGCCCTGCACTCTACCTCTTGGATCTTCCTGTCTGTCTTTTTAGGGGTGTGTGTGTGTGTGTGTGTGTGTGTGTGTGTGTGGAGTGGAGTCTTGTATGTGTCACCCATTTGACAGGTGCACGGATCTAAGGTCTTTAAGTACAGGCACCTGACGCATAGGAAGAAGCACAGGGGTCCGTCTTGGGGCTGCTGTAAACTGGCCGCCCTGCGCCCGAGGCCTCTGAGCTTGGCTGGAGCTCTGGGCCACTGTGATGGGCTCATTCTTCCAGGTGCAGTGCCCATACAGACTCTCAGCTCTCTCTCCAACTCTGTGAGCCCATCTCTCAGATGAGGAAGGAGCCTCACAGACATGCCATTACCTGCTCAAGGTCACACAGCAGTGCGGGCTAGGGTCTCCTGGGTTTTCCTGAGTCATCGATCTGTGTCCCTGCCCTTCTACCGGCTACTGAGAAGTCTGCCCTTCACTCTGCTCGCAGCTGTAGGTGGCCTGTGATCTGGGGCTTTCGGCAAATGAGTGGGCCATGCCAACCATGAAGCCGTAAGTGGGGGCAATTCTGCTGCCTCACTGCCCTGTGTGCTAATGAAGGATGGACCCATAGGAACCACCAGAAGCAGAAAAGGTGATTTCTACCTGTTTCTGCATATGCCTGGACTGGAGGCCAGGAGGCCGAGTCCTTGGTGTGGTCCTCCCCTGCCAGCAGCTGTGGGCACTCACTGGTACTCACACACACTTACACCCTGAATGTACCTGCCCCAGGGTGAACGCCATTGCTCACACCTGGTTTCTGTTGATTTTGTGATTCCCACTCTCTGTCTTTGTCTTCCCTTCCTATTTCTTGCCCTCTTTCCCTTTCACTCTCTGCCTCTCTTTCTCCCCCTTCTCTCTCTCTGTTCCCCTCTACATGTCATTCTTCCTCTCCACCCCTCCTACCCAGCCTGAGCTCTCTCCTTCCTTGAACCCAGTGCTGGCCCCCTGGGACTCTGGGCCTGGAGCAGGAGCCAGGGCCAGGTGGGGCCAGGCCGGGTGGGGACTCCCACAGAACCCCCTCCCCAAACTCAGAGAGGTGGTTCCCTCCGCTCTGCCTGGCGTGGGTGCCGGTGATTTCATCTGCCTTTGGATATGAAGCTCAAATTGCACATCAAAAAGGATAATGCATCTTTAAGCTGTTACAACGACTTCTCAATTTTTCATTTCCTGTCAGGGTGGGAGCTGCAGGAGGCAGGGGCGGCCGCAGAGCCTGTCTCCTGCCAGCGAAGTGTCTGCCTGGATTTGAGCAGTAAGAAACCCAGGGGTGATAAATCGCTATTTCTAAGTAAATTTCATGCATTTGCCCTTTGGTTAAAGTCTCCCCTCTCAGCACTTTCCCTGTGCACACAGCCCGACTAATAACGCGCCGTGCAAGCTCTCTCCGCTGTGACAACTGATTGCACTTTGAAGTAATAATGGCTGATTTAATAATTGGTATAATTTTTCACTAGTACCTGAATGTCATCGACGCACAAAATAAGCTACCTGGACCCATGGCTGCAGCACTTTCCCTTCTTGGGGAAATCAATAATGCATTAAACCCCCAACCCAGGACCCCGAGAGGCCAGGTCCCGGTGGAAAGTGTTAATGGGGAGGGTTGGAGTTGCCCCGCGGAACCTCCAGGGCAGGAAGACTGGACAGAGACCTTCGGTTGGGCTTGGGTCTCTGAGGAGCAGTGACAGAGAGTCATGAGCCCCCGCCAAGGCCCGGCCCAGCTTTCACCTGCAAAGGTCCAACCCTCTTGGCGGCTGCGGAGACTTAACCACCCCTCTCCCAGCATCAGCTGCCATGCACACAAATTGTGTACATGTGTGTGCATACGTGTTAGGACTGAGTTCAACTTCATCTTTGTTTATAGGGGCCTACTAGGAGCCAGGAATTGTGCTGGGTACAGTGGTATGCAAGACTGACCTGGTCCCTGCCCCTAAGGAGTTTTTAGTCTCAGACCACGTGTGAGCATGGGTGCATGCAGATAACATCTAGTGCACTAGCGTGGGGTGGGGCCGGTATGTGCTGCGTGTATGTGTTTATAAATGCGTGCGTCTGTCTAGGTCTGCATGTTCGGGTGATGTGTGAGTGTGTCTGTGTGATCATCAGGGTATATATAGGTACTTCCTCTCCGTGCCTCCCTTGGCTTTGAGAATGTGTCCAGGACTAAGGCCAGAGCTACTTCTCCACAGTGAGCTGGACCAGGGGCAGTAAGCGGGTCCTCCCTGCTGCTCAGAATCTGCCTTCCCAGGGTCCAAGCTGCCCGCTTCCCTGAATTCCACCTTTCGCACCCTTCTGTGCCACCCCTGCCCACGTCACTTGCTTGGGCAGAATATTCTCCCATCCAGAGGGCACGGACTCTGCAGTCTCGTCGGATCCCGTCCTTGGAAGAGTCAGATGCTCATCCCTGAGCCCATTTTCCCACAGGTTCTGTGAGGATGTAGGAGGTTTGTGAATGCAGCCTCTTTAGACCAGGCCTGCACTAGGAGGCTCTCCATAAACATTAGCTCCTCCCTCTCCATCCTGGTCCCAAGCAACTCTCATGAGTGCCTTGAGGGTAGGGAGTCGGTTCTACTCAAGGCTGAGGTCCAGTGACTGGGACAGGCCACAACACATAGGTGCACAGCAAACATCTGTTAAACAGATGCATGGCCAGGTCCGTCAGCCATTAACAAAAGAAATGGGTATGTGGAGAAACCGAAGGGCTTTGGTCAGTGCCTACTTTGGAGATGATGGGGCTGGGGCTGTTTCCCACCAACTCTGTAGTTTGCCAGAGTTTTGCAGGGACCAGGAGGAGTTCTCTGGGCCAAGTGGGCAGGAGGGCCCTTGTTCCTGCCAGATCTGGGACCCAGTCAGGCCCCCTGCCCCCAGCCCTCTCCCCTCCCACTCACCGCTGTCTGGCTGTGAACCGGGAAATCGATTTCAACTTCATCTCATCTCAAGATCAAACATCTTAAGTGAGATTATTCACGTTCCTCCATTGTTTCTAACTCATTTCCTATTTTCCAGTTGAAAAACCCTGCCAGAAGCATTCTGTGGCAGAGATTAAAACAATTTCGGAAGCAGGCACCCAATTCTTCTCTTTGGATGTAAGCAAATTGGATGTCTGTGAGAAGCAGGCAAATTTTATTATGAACACATAGTTTGCTACTTAACTATCCTTAAGACCCCGAGTGCTGCGAGTTCTCAGCAGGAGGGCTCCAGAGGGGGCAAGATGAAGGGTGGGGAGGGGTGGGGGTGGCAGACCCCCAGCTGGGTCCCCAGCCTTTTCCTGCACAGTGGGAAGCATTCCCCAGTCTCCCGGGGTAAAGGGAGGGAGCCACATTCGCTGGCACCCCCTAGGTCCCAGGCACCATGCCAGGCACTTCCAATGCATGATTTCTCTGAATTGCCCCAAAGGTCTTGTGGAAGGAGAAATTTGCTTTGACTATATTTTAGGTGAGGAAATGGGAGACTCAGAGAAGGAAAGTAACTTGCTCGGGATCACCTAGCAAGTGGTTTATGAATTAAAATTTGAGTCCAACCCATGTTGTTAACCACCACTGTGGTAGATTGCAAAAACGGGCCACAGTTCTTCATGTTTCCCTGTATCTGAGTGGAGGGGTTTAGTTCCCTACCCTCTGAATCTGGAATGGCCTGTGACTTGCTTTGGGCAATAGAATGTGATGAAAGAGACCCTGTGCTAGTTCCAGTCCTAGGCCCCAAAGAGTCCTTGCACACTTTTGCGGTGCCCCCCCACCCCATTTAATTGAAGTGTTCATTCCAATTTAATTGAAAACCCTTTATGAGTCACTTTAATCCTCATGTGGAATCACAGAAGTCCTCTTGTTAGGGATATGACCTGGGATTCTGGACCTCCATTGGCACCAGAGGATCCTTGGACAGACTGGCATTACTGTCTCCCTCAAAGTTCCTTTGCTCCGGGGACCCTTTATCCAAGGGACATTTCTTCAGTTGCTGCTGTTTGTAACAGTCATCAACATGGCCCTGTCCTGCTAATGAGTAGCCCAATCGGGACGACAATCGGAGGAGGCAGGGTCTCTGGCCTCCAGGGACCAAAGCCTGGCTGGGGAGACAGCAAAGCAGACCTGGATGAAGCATTGGGCCCCCTCCCAAACCTCACAGCTGCCAGGAGGTGGGGTGACTTCATCTTCACACAAGACTCTTCCCAGGCGGTTCCCTTAGCAACAGCGCCTTGCTTTGACAGCCGCCTTCACAGACAGTCGGCTTTCCGGGAGGCTCCTTCCCCAGCCCCATCCATTCTTCAAGTGGAGATCTCTGCAGAGCTTTTAAGCTGAGATTCAGGCAGTCTCTTCCTGACCCTCGGGGAGTCAGGAGGCCCCCAGACCTTGTGGTGTTCCTGAACTGGTCCCGAATGTCCTGTTGATTGGTCTTCCCATGCCTCTGGCTTCCTCTTTCCTTCTGCTGCAAATCCTAATTGATTTAATCTTGCTTTTCTAACTGTCCCCCCCTCCCCATTTTCTCTCTCTGCCTCCTCCTTGCTTTTTTCTACCTCCTGACTTCTCTTTTCCCTCCAACACACCTGCATTCCACCTGCCTTTCACCCGCACATTAGCAGTTAAAGCGTCTGCATTGACATTTAATGTTCTTAATATAGGCCTCAGTGACAGAGAAAAGGGGGCACAGAGTTCCCACACTGCCGGGGAGAGAGCTCTTTATCTCCCATCCGTGAGTATGGAGACCCTTCCTTCCCAGTCACAGAGGAGGGGGCAGCTTTAATCAGGTCTATAAACCTTAGGCACTTGCTGGTTTTTCTGTCTGTTTCTTCCATGACCCCTTTTCTTTAAGCTTGTTGGGGCAGCCAGTAATGATGATAAGAGCCCAGCTCTTTCCCCCTGCCGGCCACTGCGCAGGGAGCCTCTATCTCCATGATGTCACCGACTGCTAGTAACCACCTATAAGCTACTAATACTAGTCTTCCCATTTCACAGGTTAGAAAATCTTCCAAGAGGTTAGCTAACTTGCTCAAGGCCATCAGTTAATAACCAGGGATGTCAGTAGCAACAGAAAATGTGAAATTCTTTTTGCCTCTGAGTCCCCACCCAGCAGAAGTTCTGGGACCCCCACACCCTTGGACAGGACCCTTATCAAAGCTTGTGCAGGAGGGAGTTTGAGCCCAATGTGCACCTGCACCCATAGCAGTGTCCTCAGGGAGCCAGTCCCAGGGTATGAGAGCACAGCGGCTTTTGTGTGGTTTACTAATGGCCAGCTGCTGCCATCAGTGCTGACCCTGCAGTTCCGCCTCCATATTGTTCCTCTCTTGGCTGCTGTCACTGATGTGGTGAGGAAGAAGATTCCTCCACTCAGACCCTAAAATATGGCCTACATGCAAGAATGAGGTTGGGTCCGTTCCCTGGGACCAGGGTGAGTCAGAGAACAGTTGAATGTTTGTCCTTGTTTCACACCCAAAAGAACCTCTTTCCACCAACCCACAGTCATAGGGTGGAGGCCGGGCAACATGTTATGGGAGGCAGGGGGCCCTGCTCTTGTTCCAGAACCATAATCCCATTGCTCTGGACTGTGGCTAACTGTCCCAGTGCCCCTGTCATCATTATTATTACAATTGTTTCTCCCCAGAGGCTCACTGAGTGCCATTTTCCAAATAGCTGGCCTGGGCTTGAGGAGACATAGGAGCCCAGAGCATAGAGGTGAAGATTGATAGTAAGGAAGAAAGAATGTAGGTCAAAGGGAAAGGGAGACCAGGTGGGATCCTGAGGGTAGAAGGGGAACCAGTGAAGGATCCCAAGTCATGTGAGAGTTTGGAGGAAATCCAGAGTGTGGAATCACCACAGCCAGGTGAGGAGGCATTGGGAATGGAGTCAAAAACTGCTGCGAAGTCAGAAAAAGGGGGGCTAAGAAGCATCAGCTGGGTCTACGAGCAGCAGGGTCACTGGTGATCTTGATGCGAGTTGTTTCCATAAAGGGGTGGGAGAAGAAGCCAGACTGCAGTAGGTCAGGAAATCAGTGGGAGAAAAGAGCAGAACAGACAGTTCTTTGGGGAATATTGTGCACAAAATCCAGTAAAGAGATACAGAGGGGCTGAACGTGATAAAAGATGTTTTTGTTTGCTTGAATTTTAGGATTGGAGAGACTTGGGCACTTTTAAATGTTGATGAGAAGGCTTTAGTAAGAGTAAGGGAATGGGGTTAATGGGTGGGCTGAACCCCTCCCCCCTCAGAGGTGGAAGGGGCCGGGCTAGAGCTCTGGTACTGATTTGGGGTTGGTTTCAGTAGGAGGAAGCCACAGTCCCTTCCACCACCCAGGAGGGAGGGAGGCAGTGACAGATGTGGATAGAGATAAGTGTGTAGGTTCAACAGGAAGAGACTGTGACACTGCCAGCTAAGGGGGAAGAGAAGGCCTTGAGGTGGGCGGTTTGAGGGGAAATGGGGAAAGTTGGCAGGAGTGGAGAACAGAAGAGAATGCTGGCCAGGAAAACACAGAATTGATGTGAAATCATCTGTGGCTGGGACCACGAATCATGTAATCAAGGGAGCGTACATCTCTTCCCATTGTGTCTAGCAACATCATGTTGGAAGCCTGAAATTGGCTATAGTGGGGGTATTTATATCATGGAAATTGGAAAATGCAACAAATCAGGATTATTTTCCCTGGAGACTGGTTAAACATTTGCCAACACACCTTGGAAATATTTTACCAGTGAATACAACAAGAAAATAAGAACAAACAAGTGGTAAAACTATAAGAAAGAAGGGGGCAAAATGATATTTCACATATTATATGCTTATTTACCTAGGAAATCCAAAAGATCAACTAGAAACTATTACAATTAATCAGGGAATTCAGTAAGATGCTGACTTAAAAGAAATATTCAAAAATCAATACCTTTCCTATGTACCAGCATTAATCATCTAGAATATATGATGGAAAAAAGATGACATTCACAATGGCAACAAAAATATAAAATACTTAGCAATAAACTTGGCAATAAATGTGTGAGACTAAACTTAACATAAAAATAAGAATTGACTGTGTGGAAACGCCTGCTGTGTTCATGGAAAAGAAGATTAAAAATTGTCAATTCCATTAAGATTAATCCATACATTTAATTCAGTGCCAATTAAATCCCAAATGTATTTTCTTACTTGCCAACATCAGTTCATTGGGAGTTATAAATAGGCAAGAACACCTAAGAACATCTTAATAAATAAAATTGATCGAGGTGGGAGCTACTTTCAAGGTCAGATATTAAAATGCAAGTACAGAAGGGGTGATGTTGCCTACTGCTTCATTGTCCACTGTTGATTCAAAGTTTCTAGAACAGCACCTGATCCACAGAACTACTCAATACATACTCATTAAATGAGTGAGTGAATGAATGAGTGAAAATGCATTGTAAATGTACAGCCACTCAAAACAGTATGAATTGGTACAATTAAACAAATGAGCCAACATAAGAAAATAACTCAAGCATTTATCACTATTTATTATATGATAAAGGTGGCATTGCAGAGCAGTGGGAGAAAACATGAATTATTTAATAAATAGTGCTAGCATAATTGGTTAACTATTTGAAAAAATAAAGTCATACAATTGGACACATACTAATAACAAGATCAGTTAAGCAAATTATGTGTATCAATATGATGGCATGCTATGGACCTATAAATGTTATGGATGATATCTCTTGGCATGGGTCACTAAACTGTTAGGTGGAAAAGGGAACAGGAAACAAAATAATAATGCAGTTCAAAGGACAAGTGATGGAGTCAGACCTTTGGCTTCCATTTCACCTACATGACTTCAGCTGTGTGACCTTAAGAAAGTTGTCTGTGCATCAGTTTCCTCTTAGGCAAAAGAGAAATAATAATTTAAGAAGTGCCTACCCTCATTTGTTATTATTAGGGATAAATATGAGGAAAAACATGTAAGGTGCTTGGCATTGTGTTTGGCATATAGTAGGTGGTCAGTATATGTTTGCTGTATTGGGCATCTCCAGTGAGCCCTGGGGGGACAGTGACACATGAGATGCAGTCTTCACCTTGGAGGTGCTCACAGGTTGGGAGGGAACAAGAGGAGAGGTGGATGCTGGCTGTAGGCCATACCTACCTTAAGTGTTAGGTTCCTTGGGGTGGGGGGAGATACATGGTGTTCTGGGGACAGAGGAGGTGCCTGGCCAGACAGCAAGTAAGAGAAGATTCCCAGAAGAGCTGCCCTCTCTCTTGAGCTCTGAAGGACCCAGGTATTAGAGAACAAGGGAGAGAAGAGCATTTGAGACTGAGGACATGGGCAAGTGGCAGGGGGGTCGGTTTTGTGGAGTGGAGATGGTATTAAAGTAGAGGCAGCAGGTGAGGATGCAGAGAAAGGAGAGAGGGAAGGGTCATGGGAGCCAAATCAAGGCATTTGAGATCCACTAGCATTGCAGGCAGAAAGCCAGGGGGTCAGACGGGCAGTTTACAATCACCAGCCTGGCTGCTGTGGAGAGAACAGATTGAATGGAGGAAGCTGGAGTGGACATTCAGGCAGGGAATGAAAGTGGTAACAGCGAGGTGGTGGTACAGGGGTGGATAAAGTGCCTGAAGCCAGCATTAAGGAAGTAGCTTCCAAGGATCCAGGAGCAGATAATATGTTGCTGATGAGGGGCAGAAAGAGTCCAGGACCATATACAAGATTCAGCCTCAGGCCCCCAGGCAAATGGAGATGCCACTTACTGAGCCAGAAGACAGAGGGGGAAGAAAATGGGCTTAGGGGAAGATGAACATGGAGGTTTGAGACAGTTGATGAGATATACAGCTGACCTCCATATGGAAATTCCCACAACAAGGGGATGAGCACACAGCTTTGAGTCACCACAAAGCCATCTGTGCTGGAGAGGCGCACCTAGGATCCCAGCCACCATGTGAGGTCTGACTCCGTAGGGAGAATGGAGGACAAGAGGGGCCAGGAGGTAGCCCTGGGAGGTCTGTGGGGCAGGCACAGTATGGAAGCCAGAAGAGGATGCATTGGAGCAGCGGCCAGAAAAGTAACAGGAGAACCAGGAGTGATCAATCCATGGCTCCATCTAGGGAAGAGGCGAGTCAGGAAGGCATGAGCTGGGAGCAGAGTCAAATGCAGAAGGTCACTAATGAGTAGAGGGACCCCACAGACTGGCAGGGAGGGTGTTGGAGAGTTAATGTGAGCACTTTCAATGGAGCTGGGGGGTAGGGTGGTATGTGGTGGGGGAGAGAGAGGAGCCAGCTCACACGACCTGGAAACCAATCATTTTTACATATTTTATTTTAGAATAGTCTGAGATTCACGGGGGAAAAAAATGAGAGTATACAGAGAATTCCTGTGTAGCCCATACTCAGTTTTCATTATCAGTGACATCTTACATGAATACAATATGTCTGTCACCATTAGTGAACCAATATTGATCCATAATTATTAACTAATGTCCATGCTTTATTCAGATTTCCTTGGTTTGTACATGATACCCTCTTTCTGTTCCGAGATCCTACCTAGGATATCATGTTACACTTACTTGTCATGTTTCCTCAGGCTCCTCTTGGTTAGGACAGTTGCTCAGACTTTCCTTGGTTTTGATGGCCTTGACAGTTTGGGAGTACCGCTTGGGGATTTTGTAGAATGTCCCTCTGTTGGGATTTGTCAAGAGTTTTCCTCATGATTAGATTGAGGTTATGCATTTTGGGGAAGGAAGACCACAGCGGACCATTTCCTCACATCATAGCATGGGTACCTGCTATCCACATGACTGGTCACTGTTGATGTTGACCTTGATCACCTGGCTAAAGTGTGTTTGTCAGGATTCATCAGTGTAAGGTTACTCTTTTCCCCCTTCTTCATACTGAATTCTTTCAAAGGAAGTTGCTCTGCACAGCCTACACCCAAAGAGTGGGGAGTTTACCTCCTTGAAGGCAAGTTGTCTACATAAATTATTTGGAATTATTCTGTGTGGGAGATTTATCTCTTCTCCCCCATTTATTTATTAATTCAGTTATTTATTTCTATTGAAATGGGCTCATGGATAGTTATTTTATACTTTGGGTTATAATCCAATACTTCTTTATTTCGCTGCTCAAGTCGTTGTACCCTTGGCCAATTGAGAGCCATTTTGCTTGGCCCAGAAACCCATTTTGGGTAGGCTTTTGTGAAACTAGACCACCAGGTAAATGTGATGTCCAGTTCCTTGGTTCTGAAGTCTTGCTGGGAGAGGACATGGATGGATTTTTGGCTGCTGATTCAGAACCACTGAGTAGTGGATGGAGGCTACTTGGAAGAGGAAAGGTAAAAATACTGGAAATCAGATTTCCAGCCCTAGGTTCCTTGCCTGGACTGTGTTTGAAGGAAGAGAAAGCCGTGGCTGGAGCTGCTGTCCTTGGAGGTGAGAGTTGGTGAGCGTGACCCTACACACAGATGTTTTACAGGCAAGTACCAAGCCTGAGAACGGCCAATAACTAGTTGGAAGTGGTGCCTGGGGCTGTCCAGCACTCTGCAGGCTGAGTGCTCCATTCAAAGCAAGTTGACTCACTATTGGGGGCATGAAGGCCCTTGGCCTTGGCCTTGGCTGTTATGACTGGTAGGGGCTTTAGGGGCTGTATCTGAAACAGGTCAGCAAAGACAGGGGGCAGCTAGGAGAGGGGAGTTGGGTGGGAAGGACATCAATTCCTGCAGAGGCACTGTAGCAGGCGGAAGCCTAGACACGGGAAAGAGGGAGGCGTGGCGGGGCAGGGTGGGCCCAGGCTAGCTGGCTGCTGAGTGTCCTCCCTGTGCCTTCAGGTTCGCTCCCAGGGCTGCTGGCCTCTTTTGTCTACGTAAGTGGTATTTCTGAAAACGTAATAAGCCCCTGTGTGTTCCAAGCACACACTTGCTCCCTTGAACCATGCAGCTAAAATGAGTGCTTAATGGGGCTAACGAGGTGCCTGTTTGTTCTGAGCCAGAGGACATGAGGAGCCACCAAGGGCAGACTCGGAGGCAGCTGATTAGGGGCAGGGCCTGGCCAGCCCCAAGGCTGTTAACTTGGTGAGCACCTGAGCAGAACTCCCACCCTCTACCAGGGGGTGAAGAAGCCCCGCCCCACTACCCTGGCAGCCATGCTGGAAAGAAGGGAGTTTCTGTGGGCTCCCCTGACTTTTGTGTCGCCCTGAGGCTTCTCCAGCCTCCACAGGGACTTTAAGGGGAGAGCCCTGGGCTGAGGCCCTGAGTGTATTCCCATCAAACACTTGCATAAGCTCGTGGTTAGTGGCTCAACCAGCCATGTGTTGGCACTGTACTGGACCGGGCAGAGGAGCAGGGAGGAGTCAGGAACCGTTGGGTCCCACTTAAATTTTTGTATACTGGGTGACCCTAGGCAAACCAGGTACCCAACCCGAGCTTCAGTTTCCTCAGTTGTAAAATGGGTACGGTAACGCTCTTAAAGATTTTTGAGATTAGTTTAACTCAGTGATGTGGTTTTGCCCTGGATTTGGAGCTGGACACTGAGTAAATGCTCAGAAAATGGTACCTGTTGTTTCTATAAGCATTGGTGTTCATGCTGTGTGAGTTGTTGACCTCCTAGCCCACCAGCCTAGCCAGTCAAGCTCAATTTGGGTTAGCCCACTGTTTCTATTTGGACTGTCAGAGCAGAGTATTGTAGACTGGGTGGCTCTTAAACAGCAGAAATTTATTTATTTACTTATTTATTTCTTTAAGTTTATTTTGAGAAGGGGAGGGGCAGAGAGAAAGGGAGAGAGAGATTCCCAAGCCTACTGTGCATTGTCAGCTCAGAGCTTGACACAGGGCTTGAACTCATGGAGTGAGATCATGACCTGAGCCAAAGTCAAGAGTCGGACGCTTCACCGAATGAGTCACCCGGGTGCCCCTAAACAACAGAAGTGTGTTGCTTAAAGTTCTGGAGGCTGGAAATCCCAGATCAGGATGCCAACATGGCTGAGTTCTGGTGGGGGCCCTCTTCTGGACTGCAGGCACTGACTTGTAGCCTCACATGGTAGAAGAGAAAAAGGAGTTTTCCTGGTGTGTTTATGGGTTTATATGGGTGCTGATCTCCTTCCTTAGGGCTATGCCCTACTGATCTAATCACCTCCCAAAGGCCCCACCTGCTAGCTGCCCTCACCTTGGGGGTTAAGCTATAACATGAATTTGGGTGGAGGCACACATTTAGACCATGGCACCTATTTAGCCCTAACATTGCCCCCCCCCCCCCCCCCCCCTATACCCCCCTAATCCCCCCCCCCCCCCCCCCCGGGGCAGGTACATCTGGTGGGAGGCACTGGCCTGCACATTCCCAGCCAGCCTCCTCTCCCCCACCATGGGCTCCATCCCTGTAGAGGCGCTATGCTTCGGTTCCCTGCTCAGTACTCTTGTCCCCTCTGAAAAGAGAAGTGAGAGCTCGGACTACAGCGAGGGATTCTGAAATTGAAGATTGGAGGAGTTTGGGAGGCTGGCTGAATTAATTCTGACTGTAGCTATAGTATCAAAATTGTACTTGCTTTCTCTAAAAACGATATAAACCATTTTTAGAAGTGTACAATTCAAAATTTTTTTAGTATATCCACAGTGTTTTACAATCATCATCACTAATTCCAGAACATTTTCAACAGCCCTAAAAGAAACCCTGTATTCAGGAAGCAGTGACTCCCCATTCTCCCTCTCCCCAGACCCTCGCAACCACTGTTCCATTTTCTGTATCTATGGATTTGCCTATTCTGGACATTTTATGTGAATGGAATTCTACCACATGTGGCCTTTTGGTTTTGGGTTCTTGTACTTAGCATCATGTTGTCAAGGTTCATCCATGTTGTGGCACATATCAGAACTTCAGTACTTTTTATGGCTGAGTAACGTTCTGTTGTATGGATATACCACATTTTATTTATCCATTCACCAGTTGATGGATATTTTGCCTGTTTCTACTCATCGGCCATTTTGAATATTGTTAATATGAACGTGTGTCTATAAGTTTGCGTGTGAGCGTGTATTTTCAGTTCTCTTATAGAACTGCCGGGTCATATGGTGACTCTATGTGTAACTTTTTGAGGAACTGCCAAACTGTTTTCCACAGCAGTGCTACCATTTTACATTCCCACTGGCAAATGTGTTAGAGTTCTAATTACTCCACATCCTTGCCAACTCGTGTTATTTTCCATTAGAAAAATTACTGTTATAGCCAGCCCAGTGAGTATGAAGTGGTATCTCATTGTGGTTTTGATGTTCATTTCCCTAATGACTAATGATGTTGAGCACCTTTTCCTGGGCTTACTGGCTATTCGTTTATCTTCTTTGGAGAAATGTCTCCTGAAGTCCTTTGTCTGGTTTTTCAATGGATTATTTATCTTTTTGATGTTGAGTTACAAGAGTTCTTTGTATATTCTGGATATATGATTGGTAAATATTTTCTTGCATTCTGTGGGTTTCCTTTTCACTTTCTTGATAACGTCCTCTGATACACACAAGCTTTTAATTTTGATGAGGTCCAAATTACTGGTTTTTTCTTTTGTTTGTGCTTTTCATACTTAAGGAACCCCTGCCTGATCCACAAGGTCATGAACATTTACTTACATCTTCTTCTAAGAGTTTCATGGTTTTAGCTCTTACATTTAGGTCTTTAACTTATTTTGAGTTAATTACGTAGATAGCATGATCTAAAGGTCTGATTTCATTCTTTTGCTGTTGCCCATTATTGTTTGTTAAGGGATTGTTCTTTCTCCTATTAAATGGCCTGGGAATTCTTAACTCCTTAATTTTTGGAGCATCATTTTGCTTAATATAGCATCCTTGGTTGATAGATTTTTTTTTCCTTTCACAACTTGAAATATTTCGTCACATAGCCTTCAGACTCCCATGGTTGCTGCTGAGAAATTGGCCGTTCATGTGATTGAGGATGCCTTGTGCGTAGTCGCTTGTCTCTTGCCGTTCTCAGGATTCTCTTTCCTTGCTGTGATTATAATGTTTCTGTGTGGGTCTCTTCAGATTTCTCTAAACTGAAGTTTTCTGAGCTTCTTGGATGTGTAGATTCGTGGTTTTCATCACGTTAGGAAAGTTTGCAGCTGGTTTTTCTTCAGATATTCTTTCTGCTTTTTTCTCTCATCTTGCCTCTCCTTCTGAATTCCCATAATGCACATGCTGGTGTGCCCGACAGCCCCCTACAGGCCTCCTAGGCTCTGATCACTTATCTGCAGTCCTTGTTCCTTAAAAAAATTTTTTTAAATATTTATTTATTTTTGAGAGAAACACACACACACACACACACACACACACACACACACACACACACAGAGTGAGTGGGGGAGGGGAAGAGAGAAAGGGGGTCGCAGAATCCAAAGCAGGCTCCAGGCTGCAAGCTGTCAGCACAGAGCCGAACACGGGGCTCGAACTCACAAACCGCGAGATCATGACCTGAGCTGAAGTTGGATGCCCAACCGACTGATCATAACCTCCTGCCGCCCAGCAGGCACCCCTTCATTCTTTGTTTCTTTTGTTCCACAGACTGAATAATCTCAGTGGACATATCTGCAGATTTGCTGATCGTTTCTTTTGCCGACTCAAATCTGCTATTGATCCCCTCTAGTGAATTTTTCATTTCTCTTATTGTACTTTTCCACTCCGGCATCTCTATTTGGTTTTTTTGTTTTTAAAACACTTATGTCTTTATTTGTATTCTTTATTTGGTAAGAGATCATTCTCATGGTTTCCTTTGGTTCTTTGGACATGGCTTCCGTGAGCTCTTTGGCCATATTTAAAGTAGCCGATTGAGAGCCTTTGCCTAGTACGTCCAGTGTCTAGGTTTCCACAGAACCTAACAGTTCCTATTAACAGCTTTTTCTCCTGCGTAGGGGCTGTACTTTCTTGGTTTTTGCATGCGTCTCCTCTCGCTTTCTGTGCTCCCTGTGCCTCACCTTCCTACCTTGGGGTCTTCAGCAAGCTGCGCTTCTTCCTCCTCAGAACCTTCGCAAAGGCTGAGCCCTCTCCTGGAATGAGTGCATTCACCCCCATCCCACTTAGTTAATGCCTTCTCATCCCTTAGAGCCTCTGTCACACTAAACACTTACCTGTTTGTTGTGGGTATGAATAACAGGTCTAAAACTGGTTTGCACCAAACAAAACTGTCATTCTTTTTCTGTGTCTCAGCATCATTCCTGGTCCTGAGCTCTCCATCTGTGGACTGAGAGGGGATAGATGTCATCTTTCTGTGGCTCCAGCCCCCACCCTTGCCACCCCCTTACCTCTGCTTCCCCGACATGGCTGCCTCTATCTAGGTTCCCTTTGTCTCTGCACTATTGGTGAGGCTCATTCCCTGTCTCTTCTCTTTTCTTTTCCCTCTAGCTAGTAAATCTCTTCTCCATGTGAGAAAACCGGTTCTCCCCTCATATCTCTGGCTGAGGCCCTTTGTCTATGCCTTATGTCTACACCTGGAAACCAGTGCCAGCTGGGGTCAGACGGTTGGGGAGTGGGGCGAAGCCATTGCCCCTCCAAGTGACAAAACTGACATCGTGTGCATGGATGCTCACAGGAAAGAAGAATCCGGGACTCCCCCCCCACCCTGGCCTCCTTTGGGAGTCTGGAGGCTCTTAAACTGTGTCTGGTGGACTGGGGTGAACTGAAGAGGTCCAGATGGCAAACAGTTCCAGCAGGGCCTGGGGAGGGGGGCCAGAGGCTTGTCCTGGGCGCTGGGGCAGGGAACCTGTCTGGTGCCCTAGACTTCCCCTCAGGCTGGGCAGTGGGAGGGGAGAGAGGTTCTTGGCAGGGGTCCTTGCTGTCAGCACCTTCAAGCACGATCATCTCCACATCATTTGATGTAGAGAGCGAAGGAAGGAATGAACAAACGGAAGGAATGCTTGGGGCCCAGGCCGCATTGGGGTACAGCAGTGACGGAGGAGGACTCTTTGTGGGGCGTCACGGGCATCCATGGTGGCTGCGGAAGCTTGCGGAGAGGTGAGAGTAATTAGCAGTGACTCCGGTTTTGGGGGGTCCAGGACATCTGGGATGTGGGGCTGGGCGGGTGGTAACCTGGAGAACAGTGGAGAAACAGGATCTCTTGAGGAACTGGCAGCGGAGCTCGCTGCCATTATTCCCGGGATGATCACGGAAGCTTGACTTCGTTCTCGGCCCCGGGCTGATGAGGATCGAGGACATTTGGGTTCCACTTAGAAAAGGAATAAAGGGGAACGAGAAAAGGAGAGGTTAAGAGAGAGACTGGGTGAGGCCGAGGAGGAGACCTGGGGGGAAGGATAGGGGTGGACAAAGCCTGAGAGGAAGCGAGGGGCGGAGAGGGAAAGGGGACAACCAGTTAGCAGTGGGTACAAGTTGGAAGTGAAAGGCATCTGGCAACGTTGCATTGCCTATGAAATGATATTAACATTTTATTATTGTAAGGTGAGCTTTTTAAAACGGAATTTTAAATGTTACCCTGCTGTTCGGGAACACAAAAACCTTTAATTTTATGCAAATGAACAGCGAGGAGCTGAGCGCTTAATGTAAACGAACACTTTCTTTGTAGGAGAGGTTGGAAAAGAGAAAAAAAAATTCCCCAGGATTCTTTAATTGCTGTCTGAAATTATGTAAATCCCAGCACCAGGCAGAACACAATTACCCCGCGGCCCTCCCTGCCAGCGCCGCTAATGTCTAACAAAATATCGGTGGGTGACATTTAGACGAGGTAATGCAAATGAGAATTAATTTTTTTCCAAGACAAAGGGCAGCTGAAAGATCACCTCATTCATATACAGGAGCGAGGAAAGCTTGTGGATGCTGGGGGTGGGGTGGGGTGGGGCGGGGCGGACTGGGAGCCCTGGGGGTCCCCCGTCCTTGGGCCCAGGTCCCTGAATTTCTGGCTTCTGGCAGCCTTAGATCACGAACTCTCTGGCCGCAATTCCCAAGTAGTTCTTCATAGAAATCGGGTTAACAAATGTAAATAGCCATAAAAAAAAATACTCCTACACGCGGAGGTGATCCATCCTCAGCTATGAATCACTTGCATAAACTTGGTATAATTCCATATTCATGGCAGCCTGGCAGGGTGCTAACATGAACCTCTTATACGGAGGAGGAATTGGAGGCTCAGAGAAGTCTGGTCACCCAGCTAAAGGCACACAGTTAAACGTGATGGCAAGAGTTGGGTCCTGTTCTTAGATAGATGTTACTGGGTTTGTTCTTTTCTCTGTCTCTTTTTCTCTTTCTCTTTCTTTCTTTCCCTTCCTTCCTTCCTTCCTTCTTTCCTTGTCTTTCCACTTAGGATGTTTTTCATTTAAAAAGTGTTTTTAATAAAGAGGGCTTGCGGAGAGAAAACCATGGTTCCAGTTTAGCATCTTCTGCCCTAAATTCTTTTTCTCCTTGAGATAACCTCCACACACATGACCCCCTCTGCTCAGCTCCTGCTCATCCTTGAGTCTAAGCATAAATGTCACTTACTTGAGGAAGCCTCCTTTGACCCACCCTCAACCCCACCATCCAGGACTTTGACTTCCAAGCATTTACCAAAAATTACAGTAACGCGGTCAATTCTCTTTTCCCTGTGAGATCGTAAATTCCACAAGGGCAGAGGCAGGGTCTGTGGTGGTTGTCACCACAGCCCCAGTGTCTAGAACATTGCCTGGCACTGCCTTTGCTCAGTAAATGTTTAATGAATTCATGAATAAATTAATGATATAAACGGAGTTTGTGTACCGGTGAAAGTGATCATGATGGTTTATGTATATAAAAATGTATGGCAGAAGGTAGTAATGATTCTTTTAACAGTGGCTCCTGGAATTCTAGAAATACATTTTGCAGTTGGAGGTGTGAGAGGAAATATTTTGGAGAGAATAGGTCAGGAACTCGCAGGTTAAGAGAGCTCTCTCCTATTAACTTAGTCTTAATGCCAACACAACTGATATCATAAATTCCAACAGCTGTTGTGACTAGGTTTAGTCAACTCATGGTTGTATGGTCTTTAATGCTGGCTTTGAATCCTGAGACAATCCCTCTAATCACCCCAAAAGATACTTTGGGCTTGAGCCAAACCTGGAGGCAGGCCAATCTGCTATTAAAAACAAGACAAAAAAACATTTTACATGTATTTTTATATAAAAGATAGTATCCACATCTCTAGTTTTTAAGGGGTGATCTGATATTTAATGTTTTTCTTCTTTAAAAATAACCTACATAGATCAACAACCTTAGGAAAACCTGAGAAGTTTTTCTAGTATCCCACTTTAAAAAGCTCAAGGTCCAGGCAAATTTATTCATTTGGGCTTAAAAGCAGATAACATCAGTGCTTTAAGATTCTTCTAGAGCATAAAGAACTTTCTCTTTTTTTTTTTTCTTTTTAAAAACCAAACCAATATAGTACTTCTTGAGGTTCAGAAAGGAAAAAGAAATCGCTCTGGGTGTCAGGAAATTTACCAGGGGAATTGGTTGCCCATGTGATGGAAGAGCTGAGAAACCAAACAGAAACCAGATGTCGACAGTAGCAAGCAGCTGCCACCATGGGAGGGACAAAGGGAAGAGGTATATTGCTAGAGACTGAAGGCAGAGGTCGCTAAGAGGAGGCTAGGACCCATGGGGCACTGTGGTCCAGAGAGAGGCAGCAAAAATATGCAGGCGATGATGGAGACAGATCTGAAGGAGAGAGGGAGAGCAGCCTCCCAGTCTCCTGCCGGTGCCTCCCGTTGGGCTTATCCAGCTGGAGTGCTGCTGACACAGGAGGCTGGGAAATGACACAGGAGGTCAGACCTGTGTGGGTCAGCCCCTATTTCCTGCCCTGATTCAGAGAAGCACTGAGGGTTGGAGGAAAGAGCAAAGAGGCAGAACCTTCCACCTGCTGAGATAGACCCTCTGAAACCGAAGCAACCAGTGATCGAAGTCAAGCTAATGGCGCACTCTTTAATGTGTGATCAGGCTGACGACACCGGAACTCTGATTGGTCTTAACATCACAATTTAAATCTAAAATCACATTGATTCAAAGTACAAAGAAGGGGATGATAAGAGAATGGAGGAAGAGGTAATATTTGAAGAGATCGTATCAAAGGCATTTTAAAACAAATAGAAACCCAGAGACTATATTAACAGTCTTTCCTTATAGGATCTTCTAAAAAGTGTACTTCAAAAAAGAAGAAAAAAGATCCAGAAAGGAAAGTTTGAGATGTAGATAGGAATGATGAGCAAAGAAAATGGTGAACATATGGTTCACTAAATAAATATTTGTTATATAAAACAACAAAAGAATATCAAATTTGTGAGGATTACAAAAGGAAAGAAGAAAATATGGGAGAAATGTAGCTTATGAGTTTGTCCGAGTTAAAGTGTTGTAAGGCCCCTGCATTGTTCAGGGGTAGGGTAAAGATGCTAATTTCAGGCTCTAAGCAGCAGCATATCCCTGTTAATTTTAATAGTTAATTTTAATAGGAAGTTGGTGTTTGAAGCCATTAGGTTTTGGCTTGTTTATTACACCCCAACATACAACTGATACATTTGCCCTCCCAGATATTAGGAAAGCATTTTAAAGCTAGACTATTAAAGCAGTTTGGTACTGGTGCATAAACAGACACAAAAAACAATGGAACAGACTAGAATCTAAAAATGGACCCAAATAGTTAAAAAAAAAAAATTATTCAGTAAGCGATGTTGGGACAATAGCTTGTCATTTGGCGGGGGGGGGGGGGGGGCTGAAATTGTTCACTTTGTAGTGCCATTAGGTGGTTGATTTTGTATTTTGTACAAAATTTATAATTATTACCCATATGTAGATAAGTCCAGCATGAACAAAATCCTCAAGGGCTTTACTTTTACCGTTTGCACCAACCGAAGACGACGGAAGCAAAACCGTACGGTGCTGGGGGTCAGCATAGTTGTGTGGCAGTGGTGTAAGTGCAAAGGAGAGCCTCCTTTGCAGTTGCGTTAGAGCCACATGGTCCTTCCTGTGGAAAACTCGGCTCACCGCTTACCTGGTAGGCACTCTTCCCCTTGCTTTTCCTGGTGGAAGGATACTGTTGAGGGGAGCAGCAGTGTGCCCTGCTAGGGGAAGGGCTGACGAAAGTACACAGAAGTGTGGGGCAATCCAAAAAAGAAAGACACAAAAGGAACCACGGTAGAGAAAAATGAACTAATGCGAAAAACGAGTGGAATGACACATCCCCAAAAAATCCCATCGTCTTTCAGTTGTTGAAGCATACTGGTTTTTGTTCTCTTCGTGCTATTCTGCATTTCCAAGTTTTCTGCAAGTGTGGTTTATATTCTTGCGAGGAAAAAACCCCCAACGATTGGCGTATTTCTGAATTGTTAACCAATTTATTCAAAACAGCATGTTGTTTTATATGTTCTTATGAACTGTGTCTCCTCTTTCATGAGTTGTTGGCTCAGGTCCTTTGTTAACATTTCTATTTTATGGGGGCCTTAATTTTCCCTCTTATTGATCCACATTGTAATATGTAATAAGGGTAGTAACCTTTTCTGATTCTTCAGTTCATTGGTTGCCTTTTAATTTCATCAGTGGAATTTTTAACTTACAGAATTAAATTGTCTCTAAGTGAAATTTATCAATATGTTCCTTTGATACTTATTTCTTGGCTAACAGGCCTAGAAAGTCCTTCTCCTTTCAGTGAAGTTAAATATGCTCTTTATTTGCATATGTATTCTTCTAATTTTCCTATTTTACTTTAATGCCATAAATCTGGGGGTGCCTGGTCGGCTCAGTCATTAGAGCATGGATGGGACTCTTGATCTTGGGGTTGTGAGTTCAAGCCCCACATTGGGTGTAGAGCTTACTTAAAATGTATAATTCTATAAATCCTGTGGAAATTGTGTTTGGTATAAAATAAAAGTTTTTTAATGTTTATTTTTTTTTGAGAGAGAGAGAGAGAGAGACAGAGCACGAGCAGGGGAGGAGCAGAAAGAGAGGGAGACACAGAATCTGAGGCAGGCTCCAGGCTCCAAGCTGTCAGCGCAGAGCCTGATGTGGGGCTCAAACCCACGAATTGTGAGTTTATGAGCTGAGCCCAAATCGGAGACTTAACTGGCTGAGCCACTTAGGTGCCCCAATTTGGTATAAGATAAAAATTTAACCTGAGGGTTTTTTTGTTTTTTTTTTTTTTACCAAACATATTAGGCAGTTTCTCTAACGTCATTAAATAGTTACTCTTTCCTACCCTTCCATCTCACAATGATTTAGATATTTTCTATGGCAGAGATTGCTGCTTATCTATAACACTTAACATTTCTTCTTATCAACAGAATCTTAATTTTGTTTGGAAAAGTGTTTCTCCCAGGTTCCCTTACAGTTTGGGGTGGCTGTGTGACTCACTTTTGGTCAATGAGATAAAGTGCGTGTCTGCTGGAGATTTCTAGGGGAGTTCTCCTTCTCAGTATAGATACTGCTACTTCGTCCTTTCCTCTCCTTCCTTTCTTCCCTTCCTCTTCCCTCTCCTTCTTAAAAAAAATTTTTTTTAATGTTTATTTTTTTTTGAGAGAGAGAGAGAGAGAGAGAGAGTGCAAGCATGGGAGGGGCAGAGAGAGAGGGAGACAGAGAATCTGAAGCAGCCTCCAGGCTCTGAGCTGTCAGCACAGAGCCCGACACGGGGCTCGAACCCACAAACTGTGAGATCATGACCTGGGCTGAAGTCGCTCGCTTAACTGACTGAGCCACCCAGGCGCCCCTGTTAGCATCTATGATAAAGGTGGAGTGGCCATTTTTGCCAGCTCGGGATGAAAGGCACACTCTAGGCATGATGGAGGAAGGATGAAACTCTACTCCTGAAATAACTGCATCATCTTTGAATTGTCCACTGTTGGCCGGCTTGTTTTAATGAGAGAAACCATGCCCTCGTGCAGTGAGTGGTTAAACCCTGAGAGTCAGGTTTCTGTTGCATTCAACCAAATGCAACTTATATGTTAATGGAACTTAGATCTTAATGTATCCTCTTACATGTAAGTTCTTATTAGTAAAGCCTGTTTCCAACTTGTTTATCATGTTCTGACGAGGTGTCTTGTCAAATACAGTAACAATAAATTCTTAAAATCATGGCACTATGCAATAAGTTTTGTTATTGGATGGGGCTAGTGACCGCTTTACCTCACTTTTTTCAAAATATGTATACTCAAAAGTGTATTCTTCCTGATGAACTCTAGAATTACTTCTCAAGTCGGTCCAACCCATTTTCTCTTTTGAATGGAACCCTATTAAACCTATACGGTAATTTGGGAAGAAGTCATATCTTGGCAACATTTCATCTTTTAACTCTTGGGCGTGGTATACCTTTCTGGTTTTTCTAATCCTCTATATCTCTGAAGAAAGGTTTGGAGCATTTTTCACATATAATTTCTGCACAATTCTTTTTATGGCTACTGCTAAATATTTTATGTTTTTATTGCTATTGTAAATAGAATCTATTTTCTATTATATCGTATAACTGGTTATGGCTAGCATATAGAAAAACCATTGATTTTCAAATATTTATCTTGTATTTGACTGCTCATTTATCCTAAGAGTTTTTCAGTTGATACTTTTATGTTTTCTAGGTATGTAATTGTATCATCTGTAAATAATGATGATCTCATCTTCTCCTTTTTAATAGTTAGACCACTTATCTCTGTTTACATATTTTATTTCATTGAGCAGAAAAAATGTGGAATAAAAATGAAAGTAGTCATGCTCGTTTTGCTCTTGATTTTACAGGACGTCTCTTATGTCCCCATATACACATTCCATTGTTGTTTTAACATAAGTATTCTTTACTGTCTTCAACAAATATTTTCCTATTCCTGGTTTTTAAAGAGTTTATAAAAATTAGTAATGAGCGTCAGGTTTTATTCTATGTATTTTCTGCGTTCAGTGAGGTTATATCTTTTTTTTTATTGGTCCTTCCGATAGCATATATTATGTGAATGGATTTCTTACATATAAATAATGCTTAAAATTATGGGATAAATCATACTTCGTTGTAAAAGATCGTTTTAGGAATATCATCGCTTATTTTATTTTTATTTTTTATTTTTTTTAGAGAGAGAAAGTGCACACATGCGCATGCAAGTGAGGGAGGGGCAGAGGGAGAGAATCCCAAGTGGGCTCCATGCTCAGCCCAGAGCCTGACATGGGGCTTGATCTCATGACCCTGAGATCACGACCTGAGCCAAAATCAAGAGTCAGATGCTTAATCAACAGAGACACCCAGACACACCTAATTGACAAAATTTTAAAACATTTTCACATCTAAATTCATAAATTAGGCTCATCCACACCATTATTTTTGTATTATCTCCCTTCAGCCTTATCTTCAGATTCCGCTAGCTCCATAAAATGAAATAGGCAAGGTACAGTGAATTAGATTGAATTCTGGGCCCAAATCTTTACTCTTCCGTTGTATAGTTGACATCTACACCTTCATCACGTCCTCATAGGGAGAGAGTGTATGTCTTGCCCCTTGGCATTGCGTTCAGCCATAAGACTTGCTTTGGCCAGTGGAATGTGAGTCGATGTTTTAAGAGCAGATGTTTGAAATGAGTTGTACAGTTTGCTTGCCTTCATATGATACTGCCATCACCATGAGAAAAACATACCCCAGTTAGTCTACTAGTCCAGGAGATGAGAGACACTTGGAACACACCTGGACCTACCTGCAGCTTGGACCCAAGACCTGCCAAGCCAGCATGAGATCAGCCAGTGCCCAGATGACATACAGACATGTAAACAAGAATGGATGATTGTTGGGTTTTTTTTTTAAGTTTCTTTTAATTCCAGTGTAGTTAACATTCAGTCTTATATTAGTTTCAGGTGTGTGATAGAGTGATTCAGCAGTTCTGTATATTAGCCAGTGCTCATCAACATAAGTGTACTCTTAATCCCCTTGACCTATTTCGTGCTTCCTCCCACCTGCCTCTCCTCAGGTAACCATCTGTAGTTAAGAGTCCGTTTCTTGGTTTGTCTCTCTCTTTTTTCCATTTACTCATTTGTTTTGTTTTGTAAATTACAGATAAGTGAAATCCCGTGGTATTTGTCTTTCTTTGACTTATTTCGCTTAGCATTATACTCTCTAGATCCATCCATATTGCTGCAAATGGCGAGGTTTCGTTTTTATGGCTGAATAGTATTCTATTGTGTGCACATGTGTGTGTATACATATACAGAGACATATACACACACACACACACACACACACACCTCACATCTTTATTCATCACCTGGTGGAGACTTGGGCTATTTCCATAGTTTGGCTATTGAAAATGCTGCAGTAAACATAAGGGTGCATGTTGTATCCCTTTGGATATGTGTTTTTATATTCTTTGGGTAAATACCCAGTGGTATAATAGCTGTATTGTAGGATAGTTCTATTTTTAATTTTTTTGAGGAAGCCCCATGCTGTTTTTCACGATGGCTGCACCAATTTGCTTTCTTACCAATGGTGCAAGAGGGTTCCTTTTTCTCCATATCCTTGCCAACACTTGTTGTTTCTTGACTTTTTTCTTTTAGCTATTTTGACAGGTGTGGTGATATCTCATTGTAGTTTTGCATTTCCTTTATGATGGGCGATGTTGAGCATCTTTTCATGTGTTTGTTGGCCATCTGTATGTCTTCTTTGGAGAAATGTCTGTTCATATCTTCTGTCCATTTTTATTCACTTTTTTAGTTTTAATTAATTAATTAATTTATAGAGTATGAGCAGGGGAGAGGCAGAGAGAGGGAGAGACAGAATCCCAGGCAGGCTTTGCACTGTCAGCGCAGAGCCCGACATGGGGCTCATACCGGGAGAGCATGATTTGAGCTAGGATCAAGAGTTGTATGCTTAACTGACTGAACCACCCAGGTACCCCTTCTGTCCATTTTTACATTGGATTATTTGTTTTTTGGGTATTGAGTTGTAGCAGTTCTTTATATGTTTTAGATACTAACCCTTTACCAGATATGTCATTTGCAAATATCTTCTCCCATCCAGTAGGTTGTCTTAGTTTTGTTGGTTATTTCCTTTGATGTGCATTTTTTTATTTTGATGTTGTCCCCTAGTTTATTTTTTATTTTGTTTCCCTTGCCTCAGGAGACTTATTACCTAGAAAGATGTTTCTATGGCCAGTGTCAGAGAAATTACTGCCTGTGCTCTCTTCTAGGATTTTTATGGTTTGGGATCTCAAACCCAAAATGGATTTAGGTTCTTAATCCATTTTGAGTTTATTTTTTGTGTATGGTGAAAGAAAGTGGTCCAGCTTCATCCTTTTGCCTGTAGCTGTCCAGTTTTTCCAACATCATTTGTTGAAGAGTCTTTTTCCCATTGCATATTCTTGCCTCCTTTATCGAAAATTAATTGACCATATAATTGCGGGTTTATTCTGGGCTTTCTCTTCTCTTCCATGGATCTGTGTGTCTGTTTTTGTGCCAGTATCATACTGTTTTGATAACTACTACAGCTTTGTACTATAACTTGAAGTCTGGAATTGTGATACTTCCAGTTTTGTTTTTCTTTTTCAAGGTTGCTTTGGTTATTTGGGGTCTTTTGTGGTTCCAAAGAAATTTTAGGATTGTTCTAGTTCTCTGAAAAAAGCTGTTGGTATTTTGATAGGAATTGCATTTAATCTCTAGATTGCTTTGGGTAGTATAGACGTTTTAACAGTATTTGTTCTTCTAGCCCACGAGCATCGAATGTCTTTCCATTTCTTTTTGTGCTTCATTATTACTGTATAGAAATAGAACAGATTTCTATACATTGATTTTGGATCCCACAGCCTTGCTGAATTCATTTATCAGTTCTAACAGTTTTTTGGTGGAGTCTTTTGGGTTTTCTATAGTGTCATGCCATCTGAAAATAGGAAAGTTTTACTTCTTCCTTACCAATTTGGATGACTTTTATTTATTTTTGTTGTCTGATTACTGTGGCTAGGACTTCCAACACTGTGTTGAATAAAAGCAGTGAAAGAGGACATCCTTGTCTTATTCTTGACCATAGGAGAAGAGCTCTCAGTTTTTCCCCATTGAGTATGATGTTAGCTGTGGGTTTTTCATTTAAGGCCTTAACTATGTTGAGGAATGTTCCCTCTAAGCCTACTTTGTTGAGGATTTTTATCAGGAATGGATGTTGTACTTTGTCAAATGTTTATTCTGCATCTATTGAAATTATCATATGGTTTTTATTCTTTCTCTTACTGATATATTCCATTGATTGATTTGCAAATATTGAACCACCCTTGCATCCTGGGAATAAATCCCACTTGATCGTGGTGGATGATTTTTTAAAATGCATTGTTGGACTTGGTTTGCCAATATTTTATTGAGGATTTTTGCCTTTACGTTCATCATAGATATCGGTCTGTAGTTCTCTTTTTTGTGTTGTTGGCTATGACATCAGGGTAATGCTGGCTTTATGAAGTGAATTTGGAAGTTTTCCTTCTTTGTCTATTTTTTGGAAAAGTTTGGGAAGAATAGTTATTAATTCTTCTTTAAGTGTTTGATAGAATTCACCTGTGAAGCCATCTGGTTCTGCACCCTTGTTTGTTGGGAATTTTTTGATTATTGATTTAATTTCATTGCTGGTAATTGGTCTGTTCAAATTTTCTGTTTCTTCTTCAGTTTTGGGAGGTTATAGGTTTCAAAGAATGTATCCCATTTCTTCTAGGTTGTCCTATTTGTTGGCATATACTTTTTTTGTAACATTCTCTTACAATTCTTTGTATTTCTGTGATGTCTGCTGTTATTTCTTCTTTTTCATTTGTGATTTTGTTTACTTGAGTCTTCTTTTCTTTTTTTTATGAGTCTGGCTAGACATTTGTCACTTTTGTAGATCTTTTCCAAGAACAAGCTCCTGGTTTTACTGATTTGTTCTACTGGATGTTTTAGTTTCTATACCATTTATTTCTGCTCTAAATCTTTATTATTTCCTTGCTTCTCTTGATTTTAGGTTTTGTTTGTTGTTGTTTTTTCTAGTTCCTTTAGGCGTAAGGTTAAGTTGTTTATTTGAGATTTTTCTTGTTTCTTGAGGTAGACCTGTATTGCTATGTACTTCTCTCTTAGAGCTGCTTTTGCTGCATCACAGAGATTTTGTGCCATTGTGTTTTCATTTTCATTTTTCTCCATGTAATTTTTGATTTCTTCTTGATTTCTTGGTTGACCCATTCATTGTTTAGTAGTATGTTAGTTAATCTCCGTGTATTTGTGGTCTTTCCAGATTTTTTTCTTGTGGCTGACTTGTAGTTTCATAGTGTTGTGATCAGAAAAGATGCATGGTATGACTTCGATCTTTTTGAGTTTGTTGAGACTCCTTTTTTGGCCTAATATGTGATCTCTTCTGGAGAATGTTCCATGTGCACTGGAAAATGATGTATTTTGCTGTTTTACAACTGCATGTTTTGAATATCTGTTAATCCACCTGGTCTAGGGTGTCAAAGTCACTTTCATTTTTGATTCCCTATTTGGATGATCTATGCATTGATGCAAGTGGGCGTTTAAAGTCCCCTACTGTCATTGTATTACTGTCAATTAATTACTTGTGTTTGTTATTAACTGTTTAATATATCTTGGTGCTTTCACGTTAGGTGCATAAATATTTACAGTTGTTATATCTCCTTGTTGGATTGTCCCCTTTATTATTTTATAGTGTCTTTCTTTGTCTCTTGTTATAGTCTTTGTTTTAAAATCTATTTTGTCTGATATAAGTATTGCTACTTTGGCTTTCTTTTGATATCCATTTGCATTATAGATATTTCTCTATCCCCTCACTTTCAGTTTGCATGTGTTTTTAGGTCTGAAATGAGTCTCTTGTAGGCAGCATATGGATGGGACTTGTCTTTTTGTTTTTTATCCATTCTGTCACTCTAGGTCTTTTGATTAGAACCTTTAGTCCATTTACATTCAAAAGAATTGTTGATAAGTATGTATTTATTGCCATTTTTGATTGTTTTTGTAGTTCCTCTCTGATCCTTTCTTCTCTTGCTCTTTTTGGGAGTTTGCTGGCTTTCTTTAGTGATATGTTTGGATTCCTTCTCTTTATTCTTTGCATATCTATTACTGTTTTTTGATTTGTGGTTACCACAAATTAGGCATATTATTTGTATCCACTTTGCTTAAGTTTGTATATAACATCTTCTGCATATAGCAGTCTATTAACTTGAAAGTTGCTTATGTTTAAGCTCATTCTTTAAAAAAAATTTTTTTGAACATTTATTTATTATTGTGAGACAGAGAGAGACAGACTGTTAGCAGGGAAGGGGCAGAGAGAGGGAGACACAGAATCCGAAGCAGGCTCCAGGCTCTGAGCTGTCAGCACAGAACCTGACACGGGGCTTGAACTCACAAACCTAGAAATCATGACCTCAGCCGAAGTCGGACGCTTAACTGACTGAGCCACCCAGGTGCCCCACGTTTAAGCTCATTCTTTACTTCTCTCCCTGACCCCATGTTTTTGGTATATGGTGTCATACTTTACATCCTTTTATTTTGTGAGTTTCTTGGCCAGTTTTTACAGGTATACTTATTTTTACTGCTTTTCTCTGCTTACTTTTCTTACAGTCTCTCTTTTCCACTCAAAGAGTCCCCTTTACATTTCTTGTAGGGCTGGTTTAGTGGTCATGAACTCCTTTAGCTTTTGTTTGTCTGGAAAACTCTTTATTTCTCCTTCTATTCTGAATGATAGCCTTTCTGGATAGAGTATTCTTGGTTGCAGAGTTTTTTCCTTTCAGCACTTTGAATATATCATGCCACTCCCTTCTGGCCTGTAGAGTTTCTACTGAAAAATCCGCTGGTAGCTTAATGGGGTTTCCCTTGTATGTAAGTGTCTTTTCTCTGGCTTCTTTTATAATTCTCTCTTTATCACTACTTTTTGCCATTTTAATTACTGTGTGTCTTGGTGTGGACCTTGGGTTGATTTTGTTGGCTTCCTGTGCCTCCTGGATCTGGATATCTGTTTCCTTCTCCAGATCAGGGGAGTTGTCAGCTATTATTTTTTCAAATACATTTTCTGGGATCCCTGTAATGCGAATGTTATTATGCTTGATGGAATTTCTGACTTCTCTAAGTCTATTCTCATTTTGTGTAATTTTTTTCTCTTATCTGCTTAGCTTGCTTATTTTCCATTACTCTGTCCTCCAGCTCATTAATTCATTCCTCTACTTCCTCTAGCCTGCTATTTATTCCATCTAGTGTGTTTTAAATTCTATTTCTTGTTTTCTATATCTATGAATGATTCGTTTTTGTTTTGTATCTCATTGTCAGGAGTCTCACTGATGTCCCCCAGTCTTTTCTCAAGTCCAGTGAGTATATTTAATGACCATTACTTGAAATTCTCTATCAGGCATATTACTTATATCCACTTTGCTTAGGTCTCTTGCTGTGATCTTATCCTATTCCTTCATTTGGGACACAGTTCTTTGTCTCCTCATTGTGTCTAACTATGTTTCTCTGTGTTAGAAAAGTCAGTTATGTCTCCTGCTTTTGAAAGTTATGGACTTAGGAAGAAGAGGTCCTGAAGTAGTACCCTGCAGTGCAGTATCCTCTGTTCAACAGAACCTGATACTTCAGGGGTGTCTCCTGTATGTGTTGCATGTGCAGCATATGTGTGTGTTGCATAATGTTGTGTCCTGGCTGCTTTTTCCTTCAGTATGGTAGTCTGCAGAGTCTCTCTTTGCCTCTTTTGGGCTGTGTTTGACTGAGGTGGGGTGTGCAGTTTTAATGAGTGTCTAGGGATTCCACAGGGCCCACAGCTGCCTCTGCTGCAAGGACTGAGGTCCTAAAGAACATGCAGGCCACAGTGTTGGCAAGAAATGTACCAATCTTTGGGGGGAGGGAGACCCATAGCACCAGGATTGAGGCAGATGTGACTGGGAAGGGTGAATTTGCTGAATTTGCTAAACCGCAGGGGACTTGGCTTGGTGTAAGGAAGTTATGCTAGGGGGCAGGAGAAGGTGTTGGCACCTACCAACTTCTTTGTTCCTGGAGAAGCCCCTCCACAAACCCTGCCCCTCTGGCACATGCTCCGAGGTGCATAAATAATTCTCCCTCCTGTGTGCCCTAGGCATTTTACAAACTGCTGTTTCTACCTGTATGTGGACTGTTGTGCCGTCTCTTTAAGGATAGAGACTCAGGTTCCTATTGCCCTCTGGACTCTTCCAGAGCTGAGCCCACTGATTTTTAAAATTGTAGGCTTTAAGTCTTTCCGGTTGTGAGAACTCTCAAAATTCGGCCCCTCTAGTTTTCAGTCAAATGTTTTGGGGATTTATCTTCCCTGCACAGAGCTCCCTGGTATGATAATCTGTCTCTCTCACTTCTCTGGGTTCTTGGCTCCCTCCCACCCACAAGTGGCCAAGGTCCTTTTAGTTCCCCGCCATGTCTTCGCCCTTTCCACCTTCTCCATCCTCTTTGATGTGACCCCTTCTCTACCTTTGGTTATAGAGTTTGTTCTACCTGTCTTTGGGTCATTTTCTGGGTTATTTACACTGATGTATTACCTGGTTGTATCTGTGGGACAAGGTGAGCTTAAGGACCTCTTACTCCATCTTGGCCCCCAGAATTAGTCTGGATAATTGTTGTTTTCATCCATATAGTTTAAAAGTGGTTTGTTCCATAGCATTATTGTGGCAATAGCTGACTGATGCACAAGGTAACTCCCCATCTTTTCTGGCCTATATCATTTTCCTTCTCTCTAAAGAACTTCTTTTAACATTTCTTACAAGAAAAGTCACTAGCAACAGATTGCCTCAATTTTGGGTTGTCCAAGAAAGTCTTTATTTCTCCTTCACTTTTAAAGGATAATTTCACAGGGTATGTAATTCTATGTTGGTGTTTTTTTTATTCTCTTAACACTTTAAATATTGACTGCAGTCTCTTTCTGGCATGGTTTCTGAAGAGAAGTTAGATGTAATTCTTAACTTTGTTCCTCCAAAGGAAGCTGTTTCCCTGTCTTCACTCAGTGTCTTTTGGGATTTCTTTTTTGTTGTTGTTGTTAATATTTATTTATTTTTGAGAGAGAGTGAGTGAGGAGGGGCAGAGAGAGAGGGAGACAGAGAATCTGAAGCAGGCTCCAGGCTCTGAGCTGTCAGCACAGAGCCTGACGCAGGGCTCAAACTCACGAGCCGTGAGATTGTGACCTGAGCTGAAGTCAGATGCTTAACCAACTGAGCCATCCAGGCGCCCCATGTCTCAAGTTTTAAAGAGCCTGTTCCTTTGGACTCTGAACTCCACAAGTATTTCTCAGGGTTTTTTTTCCTGTTTAGGTGAGACAGGATGGCTAAAGAATTGGGTATTTCCCTTCCCCAGCTCATTTGGGCTCTGGTTAACTCATTTCTCTTAAGGTCGGAGTACTTGGCATATTTCAAAATGGTTCATTTTTCTCCTTTCCTTGCCAGAAGCAGGAGGGATTTTTCTCCAATATTTACTGTGAGAACCTGGTTGACCTCCTAGAGTTGATAAAAGTGTTGGGGTCCCCTATGACTGGGTTTTCGTGGAGTCTTTAACTCACAGATGTTCACACTGAGCCTCCAACAACTGGTTAATTATAGCTCATGTTTTCCTACCTTGACACTCATTCCTGCTGCTGTTTCAACTCATGAGTCTCTGCTATCATAAGACTGCTACTCCCTACATTCTCATCTCTCCCTCTCCCTCCCTTATGAGAATTTAGCATATGAAAAAGGCAGCATTTCTTAAGGGAGGGAAATGATGGGCTATTTAGTAAATGGTATTGGGATAACTGGGCAACCATCTGAAAAAAGTTAGCTTAGATCCCTACCTCACTCTTTACATCAAAATGAACTCCATGAAGCTCATATATAACTTTTTAAATATAAAAAGTTGAAAAACATGAACAATATTATAAACATAGAGATTTAAAAAATCTTATGAGAGAGCTTTCTAAATAATACATAAAATCTAGAAACCATTAAAAAAGTTGCTGAATTGAAATAAAATAATTTTTAATGTGCAAGACAAATACAGCATGAGAAGACAATACACTGAGATAAGAATTTGCAGCATGTAGATCAATAAATGGCTAATTTCGTTAGCATAAAGAATGTCTACACATGAGCTTTAAAAATCTGACGACTGACTAGAAGAGCTAAGGGCAAGGAGATTGTAGAGGCAGTGACCTAGGAAGACAAATTCAAGTTGTTCTTGAACAAATGAAAAGATGCTCAATCCTGCTCATAACAGAGGTAAACATCTGAGGCAACATACCCCTTTTCATCTATCAGAATGTCAAACATCAAAATCTTGATAACACAAGATGGGTGTGAGAAAACAATAAATACATAAAATATCTGTAGGAAGTAATTTGGCGAAAATCTTCTTAAGTTAAAAATGTACATACCGGTTCCACAGCCTGTATCATCAGGGAAGCACAAATAAAACAACAGTGAGATGCCACTAAACACCGACTAGAATGGCCAAAATCTGGAACACTGACACCACCACCAAATGCTGGTGAGGGTGTGGAGCAGCAGGAAGTCTCTTTCACTGCTGGTGGGGATGCAAAGTGTTGCAACCACTTTGGAAGTTGGTTTGGCTTTTTTTGTTTGTTTTGTTTTTTTTAATTTTAATGAAACGAAACACACTCTTACTCTAGGATCCAGCAATCACACTTCTTGGTATTTACCCAAAAGAGTTGAATATTTATGTCCATGCAAAAACCTATACGTGGATGTTTCCAGCACCTTTATTCATAAGTTCTAAAACCTGGAAACCACGAAGATGTCCTTCAGTAGATAAATGGATAAATAAATGGTGTTGTATCCAGACAATGAAGTATTTTTCAGCGATAAAAATAAATGAGATATAAGCCATGAAAAGACTTGGAGGAACCTTAAGTGTATACACTACTAAAGGAAAGAAGGCTATCTGAAAAGGCTACATACTGTATGATTCCAACTGTATGACATTCTGGAAAAGGCAAAAGTTATGGAGACAGTAAAAAGGTCAGTGGTTGCCGGGGGTTGGAGTTGAGGGGATGGCTAAATAGAACACAGAGGATTTTTAGAGAAGTGAAAATACTGTGTGATACTATAATGATAGATTCATGTCATTCTGTAGGTATCCAGAAGCATAGAATGTACAACACCAAGGGTGAACCCTAATGTAAACTATGGAATTGGGATGATTATCATGTGTCAGTACAGGTTCACCAATGGTCACAGATGTGTCACTCTGGTGGAAAATGTTGTTGATGGGGAAGACTGTGCCTGTGTGAGGGCGGGGCATATGTGGGTAATCTCTGTACCTTCCTTTCAATCTTGCTGTAAACCCAAAACTACTCCAAAGTAAAAATAAAATACTTTTTAAAAAGTACGTATCTTTTAGCCTAGAAACTTCACTTTCAGAAATTTATTCTTCAGAGATACTAGCCAGATTGCAACTTAATTTTATTCCATAGTTACTGATTGAGCATCTACGGTGTGCCAGGCACTGTAATAGGCACAACGGATACAAGGATGAGTGAAACACAGCCCCGTTGTAAAGTCACTTTATTATCTTATGATTGGAATTAAAGTTGAATTGAAGTACTTCATTTCAAAGATGAAAACAGTAAGTTTCAGGGAGGAGGTGAACAGGAGCTTGAACCAAGGTCTGTATGACTCTAGTAAAACACTTGGTGGGTGGGGGCACCTGAGTGGCTCAGTGGGTTAAGTATCGACTTCAGCTCAGGTCACGATCTCACGGTTTGTGAGTTTGAGTTCGAGCCCCGTGTGGGGCTCTGCGCTGACAGCTCAGAGCCTGGAGCCTGCTTCAGATTCTGTCTCCCTCTGTCTCTCTGTCCCCTCCCCCACTTTGCGTGTTCTCTCTCTCTCTCTCTCTCTCTCTCTCTCTCTCTCTCTCAAAAGTAAACAGACATTAAAAAAAAAACCCACTCGGTGGGTGGGTTAAACCTTTTCATCCAAGTGACCCTTAAGCACAAGAGAATATAAAATATTCCCAAAGATCAGGGGGCATAGCCTAAGTGGCCTCTTGCAAGCAAGGGAATATTTATTGTTTCTAAAATGTCATGCACATTTGTTTCATCTGTCTCTGTATTTAAAAACACACATATATGTTTAGTATAGTGTTTCAAAAATTAGTTCATTACTTACCAGTTAAATTAATGACCTTTTCCCTCAAAACCCGTATGTGTATAATGGGTACATGAGGAAAAAGATCCATGTTTAACTGTGGTTTCTCTCCCTTTCTCCACCCCAAAAATACTCCAAAAGAGAGAGACATCAGCAAAGCCAAGCTGCTTCTTGAATCTGTGGCTAAAGACACTGCTCTGTGTTGCTGTCTTGAAATTCTTCATCATTTTATCTTTGTGTTTTGTAAGTGGAGTCTGAAAGGATAATGGAGCACTCACCAGGGTCTTGGCATCTGGGCTCCCACAGTCTGGCCTCCTTGCTTCCCAAGGACAGGTTCTGGGCTGCCGCCTTCTCAACTTCTGGCACACTGGAAAGGGTAGGGGTCAGGAGCACACCCCACAGTGTCTCTGGGGGGAGGTGGTGGCAGTGGCTGTGCCTATCCTGGCTGACCGCACCAGGTACATTCAGCAGGTGACTTGGCAGGGATCTCTTACCCACTGCTGATCCAAATACCAAGTGCATCTGGCACAGAGGTTGCAGTCCTCCGGGAGGTTGCCCGAAGCAGTAGGTTGGGGCTGCAGGAAGGAAGAGGGACTGGATTGTGGGAGTCTCTCCTACGGTGATGTGGGAAAGGTGACAGGCCAAATATTGGGGGCTTGGTCACTCTGTCGAAATGACACCCGGTGGTCTGGCCACAGTGGGGTTTGGAGAGTCTGGAGGTTTAGAGGGTGAGATTGGAAACATGCCCACCCCCCCCCCAGTTCTGTTCTTTACCCATCACTGTATTCATGCCCGTTGCCATGTGGCTCTGCAGCTCCTCCCATCAGGAGGTGGCTCTGTTTCCTTCTCTTTGACTCCAGCTTGCCTTGAAACTTGCTTTGGCCAATAGAATGTAGGAGAATCCATGTGTGTGGAGAAGCCGGATGTGGCGTATTGAGTTAGGAATACATGAGTTAGGGTGCCGGCCACTCATAATGGGTTGGCAGGTGGCTAGCTCCCTCAGCATCTGAGCTCCCATTTTGGGGAAGCGAACCACTACCCTCGGTTCCATTCCCAGCCCCCCTGAGCCTGGGACACTGCCCTTGGTCCCCCAGACACTCCCACACCATCACTCACTGTCACCCCTGTGCCTCCCCTCAGGCCGGAGCTGACTCAGCCATAAGACAGGGAAGGGCAAGACTGGCTGTGGGGGGCCCTGCACCCAAATCCAGCCTGACTGGAGGCAAGAAGGGGCTGGCTGGTTCCCTTTCCTGGACCTCCTCGCGGTTCAGGTGGTCCAAGTGGCCAGGTGCTTGGCAGGGGACTTAACCCACCATCTGCCCGTATGTGGGGTGTGTGTGTGTGTGTGTGTGTGTGTGTGTGTGTGTGTGTGTGTAGGGGCAGCTGCTGCCCTCCTCACCTCCAGCTCCATCCTCGGCTTCCCCGCCCCAGCTGGCTAGGGGATGCTGCAGGAGCTGGCTGCTGACTGCCCTCATTAATATTTATGACAAGGAGAGGAAGTTGCATAAATCTTTCCTGATACTTAATTAAACCAAACTTCTTTTGATTTCCCCTCTTTCTGCCTCACTGAGTGTGGCCAGCATGCCTATTAGATGTTCTTCCTCCCCGAGTGGCCTGGAGTGGACAGAAACCCTCAGCTATTCTGTGCACCCAGCTTACTTCAGCCATTAGCTGGGAGCTTGGGGAAGCCTGGGGACCCCAATGTGCCTTCATAAGACTGTGCATGTGGCTTTAGGAAGAGGCTCCTTTCCACTTCTCTGGAGTAGTAGAGAGCTAGGAAGACACTGGCTGCACCCCTCAAAACAGGGGTGCAGACCCTGTTCTAGACCCAAAAGATGGAGGTTTTAAAGAGTGGCCAGGGGAAGCTGCGGTCTCCCTCCTTCCTACTGCTCTGACAGGGAAGACGGGGTTCGTCCCAAAGCCACTGAGGAATAACCGAGTCCCTAGAAAAGCTGGGTCTGGCAGTGTCCCTGCCCCCCCACCACCACTTACTACATGGCACCCCAGCCAGAGGACCCCAGTGTGAACCTGGTCAGAGCCCAGAGTCTCCCTGCGCTCCGGAAGCTGGTTAGCACCCGGCTGACATATCTTTGATATGGAATCATATACAGGAAGCAGCTTGACCCCTGAAGGCCCCTCTTAGCGTGGGATTGACACCGAGCATTGACTTTGCTTCAGGCTTATCCACAAATCTCAGCCAATTTTATTAAAGAGCCGCGTGTGGTGTGGAACATGCCAGGGAGACAACTTTATTTATAGATCTTGATCGGCAGAGAGGAGCCCACACTTGATTTTGTTGGCGCTGGGCCTCAGGTGGGAGGGGGTGATTGGCAGGTGCACTCCCCACTGCCCCCCAGCTGCATGAAGACACTCACAAACACACGAGCGGGCAGGCACGTGGGCATTAAGCCAGAACAGACGTGTATATATTCACGTGAGCAAACACACACGTACACACTAATATCCCACAGTGCCATGGACTCAAATGTGCCCTGCCCCCCAGACTCATACGTTAAGGTCCTAATCCCCAATGTGGCTATATTTGGACCTTGTGGGAAGTAAGTATGGTTAAATGAAGTCCTAAGGGTGGGGCCCTAAACTAATAGGACTGGTGCCCTTATAGAAGAAAAGGAAGAGACACGAGAGATTGGTCTGTTTCTCTCTCATTTTCTATCTGCATGTGAGGAGGAAAGGCCATGTGAAGACACGGTGAGAAGGCAGCCATTCCCCAAGCCAGGAAGAGAATCCTCACCAGAAACCAAATTTGCTGGCACCTTGATTGTGGACTTCTAGCCTCTAGAATTGTGAGAAAATAACTCTCTGTTGTTTCTGCCACTCAGTCTGTGGAGTTTTTTTTAATTAAACATTTTTAAATGTTTATTTATTTTTGAGAGCGAGAGAGACAGCACGAGCAGAGGAGGGGCAGAGAGAGAGACACACACACAGAGATTCTGAAGCAGGTTCCCGGCTGTGAGCTGTCTACACAGAGCCTGATGTGGTTCTTGAACTCAGGAACCATGAGATCATGACCTGAACCAAAGTGGGATGCTTCACCGACTGAGCCACCCAGGTGCCCCTGTGGGATCTTATTAGGGCAGCCCAAGCAGTGGGTGCACACGTGGACCCATGGCGATATGTACCCATAGCCCTGCACCAATTTGCATGCAAATCAAGGCAGCGTCTCCCTTGATACACCTAGAGCCCTAAAGGAGATGCTCAGTGCTGGGCTGGTGACTCAGTGCGGGAGGGAAGGCGTGTGAATGTAGACACAAGCATGGACTATGGGAACATCACCCTGTAGATCCACATATATAGACACTTGTACCCTGTAGCCTTACAGTGTATACAGAGCTTTGTAATTAATAGTAATCATAAATAATGCCCACAGGGCTGGCTTATCCTAATAAATGCAGCTGGCATTCATTGTGTTTTCTAAGCCAGGCATCTCACACGTACCATCTCGTTTTTGCCTTCACAACTCAGAAGAGCACGGACACTCTATGGAGGGAACCAAGAGACGTCAGGAAAAGGTGTACAAGGTGACACAGCCGAAGACAAGCAGCGTGACCCCCCTGCGGCCCAGTTGACAGGGATTATAACTGATCCTAGTGCAGGCAGGGCTCCGGACCTGGCTGACTCAGCTGTGGAGGGAAGGGCAAGAGACGCCTGTTGGCCATGCCGCCATCAAGGCTGGCTAATGGGAGAGGTCTTCGGGTCTCCTCATCATTAATTTCCGGCCGCGGTGTGGCCATTAATGTGGACTAAATGCAGACACGGGCAGGTGACCTGTCTGTGAGGTTGTCAGACAGGGTTTCTCTCTGGCTGCAGCAAGGTCAGACTGAAGATGTTTTGGCTCCAGAAACCTCTCTCTGTGCGGAGATGAGGGGTTCCAAAGGGACATGTGGACGGCTGCCAAGTGTGCATGTTCAAGGAAGATGGACTTCAACCAGATTCCTCCGGCTCCTTGTGTTGAGCCTGGGCATAAGGCTGTGTGAGTGCTCACAGCCGCTGGCCCCGAGGAGCTCTGGGTAACAGGACAGCATGGGGCTGAGAGCTGTCCCCACAGACAGTGAAATCCCCAAGGGGGATGGGCACGACTGGAGGGCCACAGGTCAGGAAGGGAGGGGAGATACTGAGCTGCGGTGGGGTGGAGGGCCAGGACTGCCCCAAGCTCCCCAGTCGGGAGCCTTCCATTCCTCATCCTAACCCTGGAGGTAGTAAGGGCAGAAGGCTTGGGCTGCTCGCAATCAGAACTCCAGGCCTTGTGTGAAAGGCGATGCTGAGCCTGATGCAGGCATCTTGCAGTTGGGATGGTAGAGAAGAGCTCCAGGCTGTGGGGCTCAGGCAGGGAGCAGGGTGGACCCGGGGGCAGGGCTCGTTCCATCCTGCTGGTGAGGTGAGTGGCCTGGGCCAGGACTGCTGGGGAATGTCGGGAAGGGCCTGAGGCAGGCAGGGGTGACAGTGCTCACCTTCCCCTCCCCCTGACAGTAACAGGGCTGCCAGCAAAGATGCAGTTTCCAGAATAACTGAGAGGGACAGATTAAGAGCATGGGCACAGGGAACTCAAGAGTCACTGCTCGGGGTGGTGAAAATGGAAACTAGATAGAGTTGGCGATTGCAGAATACTGTAAATGTACTAAATGCCACTAAATTGTCCATTCATAAATGGTGTATGTACACGGGTTACATTCGTTATGTAGATTTCACTTAGAGAAAGAAACTGAGAGGGGGAAAAATGGGCATTGAGCTCTATACACCTGCCCTTGAATCCCCGCTCTGTCACTCACTAGCTGGGTAACCTTGGAAATGTGTTTATAGCCTCTTAAGTTTCACTGTCCTCATCCATAAAATGGGATAATAGTACCTGCCTAATGTATTGTTCTGGATGAGATGATGAGATGGATTTGAGTACTTAGAACATAACAGGAACTCTGCCAGTTTGTAAAATGAAGCCAAGGACGTTGTAGATGTGCCTCACAGTCTCCTACCTTCCCAAGTCTGACAAAAAAGGATAAGTTCATTTCAATAGTGCTTGGGACCAGCGCTCGTGTTCAAATATCTGCCAGCCCAAGGGCAAGATCTCCAGTAGCCAGTCCAGGGAGCCCCCCTCCACCCAGCATTAGTCTTCCATTTCCAAGTTAGGGCTTCTCTGAAGTGCTGCTGGGTGCCACCCGTGTGAGCTTGAAGAGCTTGAGGAAACTGAATCAGAAAGAACAGTGGGAGAGGGGAGGAGAGGTGCATTCGGGGAATTACAGTTCATTCATTGTTTCCTGCCAGGAAAGAACCACAGAGCGTTCAGAGTATCCAGGAATATGTTGTATTCTTCATAATCTGGCAGCTCCTCCAGGGCATTCCTCGTCAAGTCACAACACCCACACTAGATGATCAAATTAAGACAAAAGAACCCATCGGAATGATGCCCGGGGCACGTTTACAGGCAACAGCCTTCTGGTGTGAGGTTGGAGAGGAGGCAAAGGGAGCCTCCAGTATGTTCACTGGTAAAGAGTGAAGATGAGTAACCAGAGAAAGTGGGGGCAGCATGGGTTATAAAGAGACTGCCTGTGAAATGCACAGTCTGGGAAGAGCAAATATTTAGAGAAATTTTGCCATAGGAAGCAAAAGTAAATTTTAGAAAGTATTTGCCCTCTCAATAAAAGGAAAACAGGAGCATTATAAAAACAGAACATAGTAAGACCAAGGATGGAGTTGCAAAGGAATCTAGCAATGAGGTTAGCAGAAACCAAAACAGAGTGGCATCAGATCTTGAAATATTATAAACAGAAGTAAAAATAAAAACACATAGTTAAAATCAACATTAGAAACAATGATTTTGAAAAATCAACACTGCAGAAAACGGAACCTGTCTTGTAGAAGAAAGTTTGACAAGCTCTTCTGAAAACCACGGGAAGGAAAACAGTTTTTAAAAAAATGATTGAGAGGTGCCTGGGTGGCTCAGTCAGTTAAGCTTCCAACTCTTGATTTCATATCCAGCCCCACGTGGGCTTGGGATTCTCTCTCCCCTCTCTCCCTCTCTCTTTGCCCCTCCCCTGCCCACTCTCTCTTTCAAAATAAATAAGCTTTTAAAAACTAAATAAAAATGATTGATAGAAATGACAGAGACCCAATTAATTGGTAATCTATTTAATAGGTATTGCTGAATTAATATTCTATACTTTTATGTTTTATTTATTTTTTTGAGAGAGAGAGTGTGTGAGCAGGGGAGAGGCAGAGAGAGAGGGGGACAGAGGATCCCAAGTGGGTTCTGCGCTGACAGGCTGACAGCAGCAAGCCCGATGTAGGGCTTGAGCTCAAGAACCGTGAGATCATAACCTGAGCCAAAGTCAGATGCTCAACTGACTGAGCCACCCAGGCGCCCCTGAATTAATAATATTCTTAAATAAGAAAAAAAAAAGAAAATGAACCAGAAGTAATAAAGATATAATGGAAGACTGCTTTTCAAAAATGAAGAAATTAGTAAGCTCACAGATTAAAATGTACAAATTAGTTTTAAGAGATATACACGTAGACATGTTCCATTGGATTCTTTTAATTACAAGAATAAAGCCACATAGAGATACAGGCAGACAAAAAAAGTTACCTCTGAAGAACCAAAATTAGGCTTGTCCAAACCAGTAAGTGTAAGACAACAGTGATGCAACATTGTAGAGTTAGGAAGGAAAGATTCTGTAGTATAAACATTTTATGCCTGTGTTGTCCAGCATGAAAACATCTGAGGTAAGTCTATACCTGTAGGCTCATCCTGAAAAAGCCCTTTAAGAAATTTTCAGCTCAGTTCTTACTAACCTTTTTCATGTGATGGCACAAAAATAATTTCTAGTGGGGTGCCTGGGTGGCTCAGCTGGTTAGGAGTCCAACTTTTGAGTTTGGCTCAGGTCATGCTCTCACAGTTTGTGAAACGGAGCCCCAAATTGGGCTCTATGCTGACAGCGTGGAGCCTGTTTGGATTCTCTCTCTCTCTTTCTCAAAATAAACCTTAAAAAAAATAATTTGTAGCCTACCCTGGTTTAAGAACGTCTGCTCTCATGGGATCTGTGAGGATGAGAGTTGAGATTTGGGAAGATTGTTTTGGATGCAAGAGGAGCACAGGTTGTGGAACAAGACCGGAAGCACAGAGCAGTTAGGAGGATGGCTCAGTAAAAGAGGTGAGCAGCTGTGAGGCAGAGGAAAACCAGGAGATTGTGCGGTTCTGGAAGCCAAGAGAAGAAAGTGTTTCCAAGAGGCTGAGCCACTGGGCTGAAGGCTGCTGGGAGGCCAAGAAAAGTGAGGACCGAGAAGTGACCCCCAGAATTAGCAGCATGGAGGTCACTGATGGGTTGGATTTGAGTGGCCTCCAAGGAATGGGGGGTTTAGGAGAGAATGGAGGGAAGAAAAATGGAGAAAATTTGTATAAAAGATAATATTTTTGAGAATTTTTCTGCAAAAGGGCATTGAGAAAGAAGACCATTGTTGAGGGGCAGATGGAATCCAAAGTTGGTTTTTGTGAGGTGGGGGGAATATCAGCATGTTCACAGGACAATGGGAGTGATCCACTGGAAGGGAACTTTGGTGAAAGAGAAGAGAGGGAGAGAATTACTGGGCAGTGCCCTTGTGTGGCAAGAAAGGTAGAATCTCATGGTCAAGTGGAGGGTTGGTTGAGTGACGGGAGAGTGGATGGGTCCACATGCTGGTGGGTGGATGGGTGGTGGGGTGGGGATTCTGAGAGAGAGGATGGCAAGTGAAGTGCAAGAGGGACGAGGAAAGAGGAGAAGGTTTGAAAGGGTCTAGGAGGTGGGAGAAGGCATGCCCTGGGGAAATGCTGTATGGTTGCTGGGCCCCATTAAGGCCCATTGAGACTCCTGGTCATTATTGGAAAGGGAGAGCAGTGATCATGGTTGCACCTTTTTCTCCAGTTACATTGAGCTGATTAGAAAGAGCAGGTAAGGACAGTGAAAAGGAGGCATCAGTGTTTCTAAGTCTCTCTGGGGTCAAAGGATAGTTGAGGATGAGGCACTGGAAGGAGTGGGCTGGAGAGACAGTTCGGAGAGTAAGGTAGAAATCTTGGAGGGGGCGGCTATTAGTAATGAAAATGTCTTAGAGTATGATTATAGGGTAGAGTGAAGTAGGGTGGATAAGATCTCAGGAGGAAAAGAATTTGGACATTGAGAGCCGAAGATGTTAGAATATCTTTGGGGATATTGAAGCCGTCAAAAATGAGACTAAAATCAGTGAGGAATGAAGCATGGCATCTGTGGATTGCCTCAACAATCTGGGGACAGGGGGTAGATTAGTGTGATGCCTTGAGATTCAAAGCAGGGATTTTTTAGGGATGAGACAGTGAGGAAGAATGACTGTGACCCCAGTTTTTTCCACCTTCCTGTACCCACACCCACTGCAACATGACTTTTCAAGAAACTTCTATCAAGAGGACGTCTGTTTTTCACCCCTTGAAACTGGGCTGGCCTTTTGACTTGCTGTAGCCAACAGAATGCAGCAGGAACAATGGTGTGCCCGCAGCTCAAGAGACCCAGCAGCTCCCACTCGGTCTCAGAACCCTGTCCAGCGGTCCTATGAGCAAACATTCTAGCCTCCTGGAGGCTGAGAGAGCCCATTAGGCGTAACCTTAGCATCCCAGCTGAGGCCATCCAAGATGGGCCTCCAGCCGGCAGACCCCAAAACTTAGAAGAGAGCCCAGCCCAGATCTGCAGAGATGCCCACCCATCCCACAGCTAACCAGAGACAGCTGAGTGAGCCCAGCTCACTCATAACCATCCAGTGGACCTGAATAACCATGAACCAAACAAATGCTTATCATTGTAAGCTGCGTTGCTTTCCTGCTGCCGTGTGACATATCACCACAAACTTAGTTACTTAAAACATCACCCATTTATTGGCTCACAGTTCTTTAGGTTAGAAGTCTGGGTGGATCCAGTTGGTTTCTTGGCTTAAGGTCTCCCAGTCAGTGTTTACTATCATTGCTGAGCCGGATAGTGTACTATATGTATTTATTTATATTTTTTTCTCATGCAACTGGGAGTAGATTGCTGCTGTTTTTTTTTTTTTCTTAATTCACTTAGAGTTTTATGTCACTGTCACTATTCAAAAAAAATCGTAAGACTTGTTAACATTCTTTTTTTGTTCTTTTAAAGTTTATTTATTTCTTAGAGAGAGAGAGGAAGGGACAGACTGAGAGAGAGAGAGAATACCAGGCAGAACCGTGAGCTCATGACCTGAGCCGAAGTCAGATGCTCAACTGACTGAGCCACCCAGGCACCCCTTAATGTTTTTTTTCACATGGCTGAACACATGAGGTATTTTGCCAGTTCTTTGTGCTGGAATGCCTGCTTTGGGGCCTGCTGTTCAACTCTGTTCCTTCACCTCTCTGTGTCTTAGACCCTGAAGCTTCCTCCTTTCTTTTCACTCCCATTTCATAGAGTCCACCCATCAGTAACCTCATCATACCCTGGAAATGGTGGATGGAGGAGATTGTACCTTTCTGAATATGTGTTGTTCCTCTCACATTTGGTTACTACTTGGGCTGCAAATAGACTTACAGATTAAATATCACCTTCCTGAGGTGCCTGGGTGGCTCAGTCAATTTAGTGTCCAACTTCAGCTCAGGTCATGATCTTGCGGTTTGTGGGTTCAAGCCCTGCATTGGGCTCTGTGCTGACAGCTCAGAGCCTGGAGCCTGCTTTGGATCTGTGTCTCCCTCTCTCTCTGCCCCTCCCCCACTAGTGCTCTGTCTCTCTCTGTCTCTCAAAAATGAATGTTAAAAAAAAATCATCTTCCCTCAGAACGATGACGATGTTTGTTTGCTGCACTGTCTTCCAGTTTCACGGTTACTGTTGAGAACTTCGATGCCATTCTTTGTGCGTGACCTCTTTCTTTCCCCTTATGGAAGTCTGGATTGATTTTCTGGGGCCTGATGCTCTGAAATTTCACAGTGATGGGGTGGGGATTTTTCATTCACTGCTCGGGGTCCTCAGTGGATCTTTCAGTTTGGGAACTTGTGTTCTTAATTCCAGCAACTTGTTTCTGTCGTTTCTTCGATAATTTCCTCCCTGCTGTGTGTTCTATTTTCCCTTTTTGGAACTCCTGTTAGTGAGATGGTGAAATTCCTCAACTAATCCTCAAAGTTTTAAATCTTTTTTTTCCCCTCTGCCTCTTAGAGGGAGAGGAGCACCTATCTGAGACAGTTCTCCAATTTTATCTTTGAATTCTTCTATTTAATTTTTAAGTTTCTATTATCATGTTTTAAATTCCAGCCTATGGCAGGGCTTTGCCTTTTCCTTCTTTTCTCGTATAAGCATATAGCTCATAGCTGCAATATCTTCTCTCATCTGAGGAGTTTAGAGTATTGTTTTTTTTAAGTTTCCTTGTGTTTGCTGCATTGCCTCTGATCCCTCTGTTTCTGTTGTTTTTATGTTTCTTTGGTTTTTATTTTTATTTTTTAGCGAGACAGAGCATGAGTGGGGGAGAGGGACAGAGGCGGAGAGAGCGAGCAAGAGGGAGAGAATCTTAAGCAGCCTCCACACTCAGCGTGGAGCCCAAGGCAGGGCTTGATCCCACAACCCTGGGATCGTGACCTGAGCCAAAATTAAGAGTTGGATGCTCAACCAACCGAGCCACCCAGGCGCCCCTGTTTTGGTTGTTCTGGGCCTCTCTTTCATGATGAGGACTGTCCACCATATTAAATACCAGAAGGTGATGTTTGGAGCCTTTTATTTTCCCTTCATATTTAAGAGTAGGGCTTTAAAAAGCAGTTTAGAAGCCCTGTGTGCATCGATGGAGCCTGTCTCCTGGTAGATGTCACCAGACACTGACCAGATGGGGCTTGTGGCCATTTCACTGGGGTCTCCCAAATGTTAGTATCCATAAATCTTTTCTTTAGGACCTAACATTTCTCACAAACAAAAATAAAAACAAACCCAAAACAAAACAAACTAAAAATATCCTCCCAACTCCTTCTGGGGACAGACTCCTGGCTGTTGGAGCTTTTGGAGATAAGTGGCAGAAGGAACTGGATGGGCATGGGGGCTCACCATTTAGCACGCAAGCTTTGATTTTACCTGTTTGCAACACGCGGCCTCTCTCACCCTCCTCTCACCCTGGGCCCTTGCGATGTGGCCAGCCAAACTGAGACGCGTTGTAAAGGCAAAATACACAACAGATTGCAAAGACTCAATATGAAAAAGAATACAAAATATCTCATTAATAATTTTTATATCAGGGCACCTGGGTGGTTCAGTTGGTTAAGCATCCGACTTTGGCTCCAGTCATGATCTCGTGGTTCGTGAGTTCAAGCCCCGCGTTGGGCTCTGTGCTGACAGCTCAGAGCCTGGAGCCTGCTTCGGATTCCATGTCTCCCTGTCTCTCTGCCCCTTCCCCACTTGTGCTCTGTGTCTGTCTCTCAAAAGTAAATAAATAAATTGATTACCTGTGGAAGTGATAATATTTTCTACCTGTTGCGTTAGGTAAAAATCTATTAATGAAATGAATCTCTCCCATGTCTTTTTCCTTTTTCACTAGTGGCTGCTAAGAAGTTTAAAATTACATACGTAGCTTGCATTCTGCCTGTAGTGGGCAGGGCTGGTTTGAATGCATGTTCCAATTGCTCGCCTCTTGTTCTCCCTTGAGCTCACTCTCCTCTGGCCTCCACTTCGGCTGCTCCACTGAAATGGCTCTCTTCACGTTCACGGACAAGTGCCATGTGGCCAACCCTGAATTCTCAGACCTCCTCTTACTTAGCATCTCAGCAGCATATGCCCAAACTGGTTACTTCCTGCTCCTTGAGACACTGCCTTTGCCTTGAACTCTCCTGGTCCCCCTCCTTCCTCACTGACTGCCTCTCCCCAGTCCCCTCTGCCGGTCCCTCCTTCTCTGCCCCACCTCTGAGTGGTGCCACACTCCAGAGCTCAGACCTGGGTTTCCTCATCTATCCATCTTCATTCCCTTGATGATCACATCCGTTCTCATTGTTTTAGATACTTGTACGTAATCGGGGCCGTTGCTCCCTCCCTGACCTCATCTCCCACCAGCCTTACCCACTTGGGCTTCCTTCTTGTTTCTCAACCGCTCCTGACACAGTCTAGCCTCAGGGCCTTTGCACTTGCTGTTCCCTCTGACAGAAACATTTCCCCCCTCCCAGCTTTTGGAATGGCTCCCTCTCTTTCTTCTCCTATAACATGCCCAGGGAGCCCCCCTGGCCACTCTCTCTCAAACTGCTGCCCTCCCATGCAATACTTCCCCTCCTTTTCTCACCCGGCATTTTCCCCCTGAGCTCTGACCACCATCTAATATCCTTTTTGTTTCCTTTACTCACAGTCTGTCTCCCCATCTAGAATGCGGGCTCCATGAAAGCAAAAGTATAGCATAGCAGCCACCCTATGTTTGTTGCACAAGTGCCTGAACAAATCCTCCTGCTTCTGCCCCACACCCGAGGCCTGGTCTTCCTTGATGGCTGATGCTGCAGCCCCTCTACCCTCCCGGGTGCTGTGCTGGGCCTCGGGTTGGGGGTGGGCATTGTCGGCATCCACCCTGCTGGCTCCCAACATTCATCCTTCCCAGCTTGTCCAAACTCCACATCCTCCTCCCCCTTCCCACAAACACACTTGTCTCTCGTCTCCTCTCATGTTCACTTGGCCCTCATGGGTTTATGTCATTTTTATTCCTTTCCTATTAGCGGCGTTTCAGGAGGAAGCAGAAATAAAAACGTTTTCTCAACCTGCCACGTTTAGCCACAAGTCCCAACCTCACACTTCAGGAACACCTTTTTACCCTTGATTGTATAGGGTATTTGTGTGTGTGTGTGTGTGTGTGTGTGTGTGTGTGTGTGTGTGTTCATTATAATTGGCTGCATGGGATTTTGCTATGTAGATAGACCATAACTTATTACACTAATTCCCAATGCTGGACTATTAAAGTTGTCCTAATTTTTTGTTATGATAAAACACTACAATTCACGTTGTTATATCTTCTCCTATCTGTGTGATTATTTAAATTCTAAGGAATGGATTTTCAGAGGCCAAACGCATGCATTTTTCCAAGCCTTCTGGTACATACTGCTCAATTACCCTTCCAAAAAGGGTTTCAATTTACACTCCTGCCAGCAACAATTGTTCGAGAGGGCCTGTTCCCACATGCACACACCAGCAGTGGGTATTATTATTTGAAATATTTACCAATGTGATAGGTGAAAAATTATATCTCACTGTTATTATAATTTGTATTTTCCTTAATTACCAGTGGGGTTGAACATCTTTTCCTATTTGTTAGCCTTTTATATTTCTTCATCTGTTCATGACATATCGTAAGAGATAAAAGCAGGTTACAAAACATTATGTATGATATGATCCTGAGTTTGTAAAATTAAAGTTTATCTAGGCATCGAAAAAGGAGACTGGCAGGAAATAAGGCAAATACGGGCTGTACTTATGTCTGGGCAGCAAGATAATGAACGAGTTTTCCTTTCTCAAACTTCTGCTTAGTTTTCTAAATTTTGTACAAGGAACGTGCTGTTATTTTTGTTACGAAAAAGTGACAATGTTACATTGTTTCACACTGTTAAAAGCAACAATGATAATAGTATTAAAATAGCCCAAAGTTTTAAGAACAGAGTTGAGGAGCTGCCACAACCCGAGGGGTCATCAAAAAAAAAAGCACACTCCAACCAAAGCCCCAAGGACATCAAAGATTGGCTTCCTTACAACTGCAGAAAACCCACACGTGATGCATTCTGCCTCTAGAAAGGGCAAAGGTGGGCTCCGGGGGGGCGGGGCAGTGGACCCGGGATGTGGCCGGTGGGTACCAGGCGCTCACAGGCATCAGTGGGTAATTACATCTCCTTTTAACGCATGCAAATTGTATCAGTATTATTTATATATTCAAAGCCACGGATGAATAATATATGCATTTATGCAGAGGTAATTGCCTTAGCCAGGTTCTTCCTGGGATTTTTATTGTCTCCCCAGATACTGAATATTCAGCTCCCCTCTCCGGATGTGGAGCCGGGGGTGCAGTGACAATGTCTGCAGCCTGGGCCTCTTCCATGGAAGGGAAAGAACAGGGGAAGGACGCCTGACTACGTGTGTGTGGGCAATGGGGGCTGGGCCACGGCACTGGACTTCCAACTCCAGCTGATTCCTCCGTGGCCCATTTTGGAATAGGGACTCTGTGGCTCTGGGACAAGGCTCAGTTCTGAATCCTTGAGCCTGGCCCAGGGATGACACTCAGCTGTTTCCTTTGGTGCGGACGGTCAGTCCTGCATGGGTCTCAGTTAAACCTGGATGTCTAGCCCCGTCCATGCAGCCAGCACCATAGAAAAGGCCCCCACCTCCTTTGTCTCACTGACAGCCTTATTTCTGAACCTTCGACCTTGACTCATGCCTTTTTCCAACATCCACCAGCTAGACCCAGCCAGGTTTGGGCTATGACCGTGAGACCGTGGTGGGCTTCTGGTCTCTGTCGGGGCATTCTGGGTAGACGCCCATCCTGTCTCGTCCAGCCTTCTGGATTCGGTGCGATGTGCCTCTCCATCTCTGGCCATTTCTTGATGGGGTATAAGAGGGAGCAAGAGGCATCGTTCTAGATGTTTTCAGTGAAGAGGTGGAAATCAAGGATTGCAGTAGGTGAAAGACACAGCAGAGTGCCAGGATCTGCAACGGAGAGAGCAGACCCATAAGCCAGACGTCACCCTTTGGCACCTTTTGTAAGGACCTCCTGTCTGAAAAGGTGCCCCTTTGTGCACCTGCACCCCCAGCTGCCCTCCCCCACGTGCTCCTGACCAAGCAGTGAGCCCACAGGGGTATCACACGAAGACTAGTTTAAGAAAACTGGCAGAAAAAGGAAATCGAGAGCTTTGATGGAAAGAAAAATATGCGCCAAGGAAAATTTTTCAAGACGGTGCAGACTTCAGCATGATGTTTAATGATGGGTCACATGATGCCAGTGAGTGGGGGACGGTGGGCGGGGACACCAGAGAGGGAGGGTTGTTGGCTGAGTGGGGCCTCTGCTTAAGCGAGATGGAATAGGGTCGACTGGGTCACAGGTGGAGGCGCCACCCTGGCAGGAGAGGGAGAAGGGAGCAAGGGCAGTGGGCGGGCAGCGCAAGAGATGCTGTGGGCTTGGGAGATGGGGCTGGGGACCGTGGGAGACAACTGGAGTAGCTGATGAGGGGGTGGGAGAGGAGCCGGACATCCTCTCTCGCACCCACTGTTACCGCCATGTCCCCACAGCTTTGACAAGGTCACCTGTGACCTCGGCATTGCCCAGTCCAAGGTCAGTTCTCAGTCCCTTCAAAACACTGTCTTCGTGTGGCTTCCAGTGTGCTCAGTCCTCCTTAGCCTCCTTTGCTGACTCCTTCTCTTCTCATCGTAAGACATTTGCATGCTTACCGCTTGGGCCTCAGACATCTTCTCTAGGGACGCTTGCTCCTCAAGTGACCCCCTCCAGTCTTACAGCTTTAAAACTTTTTTTTTTAATGTTTATTTATTTTTGACAGAGACAGAGACAGAGACCGAGACCGAATGTGAGTGGGTTAGGGGCAGAGAGCCAGGGAGACCCAGAATCCGAAGCAGGCTCCAGGCCCTGAGCTGTCAGCACAGAGATGTGGGGTTCGAACTCACAGACCGCGAGATCATGACCTGAGCTGAAGTCGGACGCTCGACCGACTGAGTCACGCAGGCGCGCCATAGTCTTACAGCTTTAAACCCCCATCGTACAGATGACTCCCAGAACCCAGTCTCCAGCACCGACCTCTCCCGGCCCCCCAGGCTCATGTGTGCAACAGCTCCACACGGTTGCCTGCGAGGCACCCCTAACCTCACACACCCACAGTTACGGTCCTGAGTTGCCTCCGTGAACCCACTTCTCCCAGTCCTCCCCATGTACGAGTTGCTCAGGCTAAAACCCGTGGCGTCTGTCTTGACACCTGCCTTTCTCTCCCACCCACATCCAATCCATAAACCTGTCAACAATACTTTGGGAATCTATTGGGGACTGGACCACTTTGGACCCCCTTCGCCACCACCTGACCCGAATACCTAATTTGGATTCCTGTGGGGGGCCTCCTAACCTGCCCCTTCCATCCAGGCTCCTTCCTCTTCCATCCAGGCCCCTTCCTCTTCCATCCAGGCCCCTTCCTCTTCCATCCAGGCTCCTGCAGGCCCTTCACTCTGCGGCCAGAAGCATCTTCTGCTACTTAGATCAGATCATGTCACTGCTCCAGGCCGTCCTCCAGGGGGCTCCACCTCACTTGAGTTAAGAGGCAAAGTCGCGCCCTGGCCTCACTGCTCGCAGTGGCCCTCTCTGCCCACTTCCCCGACATCATCTCTGACAGCCCGCTCCCAGCTCCTTGTGCCCAGCCACCCTGGCTGTCACTGCGTAGGGCTGGCCTGGGGCCCCGCTCTGGCTGGGGGGGTGGCAGCTGTTGTAGTTCAATCATCTTAAAACTCATTTGAGGTGATGTGGAAACCCACCTGCCAACACCACGTCACGAGGTGCCTGGATACAGCCAACTGCACAGCCGGGTCATGCTCCCACCAGGTCAGCGTCTGCTCCATGATGCACAGGCCACAGGGGAGTGGAGCAGCCACTGGGGACGCTGCAGATGGCACAGGGGTTGTCATTAGCCAGAAAGCAGCAGGGGCCAGGCCCTGGTTTGGGGAAGATGATGGAGGAAGGGGTTGCCTCACTGGAGAGGGTGAATTTTTTCAAATGTTTTGTCATAAAAAATTGCAGACATTCAAAATTACAAAGTATAATGGACACTCTGTACCCATTCACCCAGTTTCAACAATTATCAACTCAGCTTTCAGTTTTGTTTCCTCTATATTACCATTCACTCACCTTCGATTATTCTGAAGCAATTCCCATACTTAATAATATTTTAGCTTTAAATATCTTAACTACACACGAGGTTTAAACTTCAACCAGAGCTGCCTCCATGGGCTGGGCAATGACTCTTGCTTCTTTACTCCCAGGACCAGACTAGGCTCTGAGTCTGGGCTCCAGGCTGGGTGTGGGGTTCTGAGCCTTTGGACACCACAACCTTCACCCTGTGGGCTGGGTTTCCAGTAAAAGACAACGTCTTGGTTGGAATGCTGATCTTTCAGTAAATGATGTTGGTGGAGAGGGCAGGGCAGTTGAGAGTGGCTTGTCAGGACTTTCAGAGTGCCATGCTTGTGGCTTGGGCCAGACTGGCAGGGTAGGGCACAGAAGCCAGGAGTAGAAGGCCAGGGAACCTCCCAAGACCCTTCTCAAAGTGGCCTGCAGAAAAACTCAGATCCCAATGAAATTCCCTACAGGCTTTCCAGTAGAGATTGGCAAATGAATTCTAAAATATTGATGGAAAAGCAAAGAACCTACAATAGCCAAAACAATCTTGTAAAAGGAAAATAAAGTTGGAGCATTTAATGTACCTGATTTTAAAACTTACTATAAAGGTACGGTGATCAAGACAGTGAGATCTGGCATAAGAGGAGATAAAATGGATCAACAAATCAGAGTCTAGAAACAGACCCACACATACAGAGTCAGTTGATTTTGTTGTTGTTGTTGTTGTTGTTTAACAAAGGCAACAAGGGTATTCAACGTGACTAGGAAAAATCTTTTCACCAAATTGTGATGGGACAACTGGATAAATGTATGGGGGAGGGGAACCCTCAACCCCTACCTTACACCACACAGAAATATTAATTCAAGATAGAGTATAAAAGTTACAACTATAAAGAAAATATGGGGGAAATACATTGATGACTTTAGGGTGAGCAAAGATTTATTAGAGAGGACACAAAAAGCATGAAAAGGTTGATAAACTGGACATTATGAAAATTTTAAATTTCTTGTCAAGAGATACTACTTTTTAAAAAAATTTTTTAAAGGTTTATTTATTATTTTTGAAAGAGAGAGAGACAGAGCGTGAGAGGCAGGGGAGGGGCAGAGAGAGAGGGAGACACAGAATCCGAAGCAGGCTCCAGGCTCTGAGCTGTAAGCACAGACCCCGATGTTGCGGGGCTGGAACTCATGAACCATGAGATCATGACCAGAGCAGAAATCGGATGCTTAACTGACTGAGCCACCCAGGTGCCCCAGGACTTGTGTTCTTAATATATAAATATGCTACAGGTCAATAATAAGAAGGCAAACAACCTAAATGAAATTGAACAAAATACGTAAACACCTCACAAAAGAAAATACATAAATGACCCATAATCACATGAAAAGGTGATCAATAGCATTTGTCATAAGGAAATGAAAATTGAAACAATAATCCTACACTGCACAGAATGGTGAAAATTAAGAAGACTGACTGTATCAAATATTGATAAGCAACCAGACCTCTCTAGCTCTGCTGGAGAGAGTGAACAATAGTGTAACCTTTTGGAGAACAATTTGAAAGTTTATTTAAAATGGTAAACAGACACCTATCCTTCTACTTAGCAGTTTCACTATGAAGTATTTACTTCAGAGATATAAAAACCTTTCTATAATTTGTATTTCTGCAGAAAGATTTGTATGCAAATGTTCAAAGAAATCCTCATTCGTAAGAGCCAGACATTGGAAACAACCCAAATGATCAACAGGCGGATGAACCAAACTAGTATAGTCGTAAGATAGAATGTTGGGCAATAAAAAATGCACAAGCTACTGATACAAATCATAAGAGCACATACTATATGATCTTGTTGATGTGAAGTTCAAGAACAAACAACTCATTTGTAGCCAAAGGAATAGAACACTGGTTACCTCTAGGAGTAGGGGAGGGAACAGACTGCAAAGGAGGAAGAAAAACTTTTTCCGAGGTAACGGAAGTGTTCTGTTTCTTGGTTGGGGTGGTGATTTCATGGGTATATTACATTTATCAATATTTAAAGACTGTGCACTTAAGATGTGTGCACACTGCATTGTATGTGGTGGCTTCCTCCCCCCACAGTCCGGGGAAGTTTTGGGTCATTCACTCCAACCTCTGGTTTTAGAGGGATTCCTGTGACCCAGAGAAAGCAAGGGATCGAACTAAGGTCACACAGCAAGTTGGGACAGGAGTAAGAGCTGGAACCCACACCTCCCCCAGTCTGTCCAATGGATCTACCCTCGGAGGCCCTAGACTTGGCAAAGAGAAGAGGGAAGGAAGACAGGGGATGGAATGAGGGAAGGACCCCCGTCCCTACAGCTGTCCACAAAGCTGCGGAGAGCCCTCTGCCCGCAGGACTTGGGCAGCTTGGGGCCTTCCCCTAGCATTAAAGAGAAGCAGGAGGAGAAGCGGAGGTTACCAGGGTCCAGGGAGAACCTGAGGACGGTGGTCGCAGCCCCCCCTCCCCGCTTTCCCTCCCCGCTTTCCCAGGGCTGGAGAATGCGCCTGCGCAGTGCAGGCAGGAGGGAGCGCAGGAAGGCGAGAAGGGGCACCTGGGAGGGGACGTTGGGGGAGGGGAAGCCGTGGTGGGGAGAGGCGGCAGAGAGCTGGAGCCTCCGCGGACCTGCTTGCCCCTAAATCATGCGGCCGCATGAATAATAAATAAGGACTGCTCGGATCCTTAATAGTAGTCGCATGTCTTATTAAACTAATATTTCACAAACTTTTATTCTTCCTGTGGTTGGAGGTCGGGGACAAAGTCGCCCCCCCACCCGCTTCTCACCCCCTTTTGCGGCGGGACGGGCCTGGGGGCTGGTCCTGGGCGCAGGAGGAGTGAGGTCGCCCCCTCCCAAAGGGCCTGGAGGGGGACGGGCCCATGGGTCCATCCCGTTTGCTTGTCCTTTTAAGCCAGGTCTACGGGCTCTTGCAATGCACCAGGGCCCGCAGGCGGGGACGGGAGATGCGTGGGACCCCGTTCCTGCCACCCCCTCCCCCAGTCTCGGAAAAGCGAAGACAGAGCCCTAAACAAATCGTTTGTTTGTCCTTGGGGGTGACAAAGGGCTGAACTGTTAGGACGAGGGGGCAAGCACATTCATCCGGCGGCGGCAGGAAGTCAGGAAGGCTGCAGGGAAGGGGAGACCTTGTCTCTGAATCTTTGCTGCATCCCTCCAGATGAGCAAGGCGAAGCCCTTCCAGGTAGAACTGCAGGCCCAGGGAAGCCCCAGGGTCATAGGCACCCAGGGTAAACCCTGTCTCTGCCACCAGCCACATGACCTTGGTGCTGTCTTCTCACTGGCCCTGGCCAGAGAGGACAAGGGACAAGCTCTGAGAGTAACTCCCACACTTGCTGTGCAGGAAACCAGGAGGGGCTCCTCCAGGAGCAGAAAGGGCAGGGACCCTGCAGAGCCAGAGGCCCAGGGTAAGGGTCCAGCTGTGTGCATGCTTTTCTCTCATCCAGGGATTCGTTTTCCTCAAAGATCGGGGTTCAAATCCCATCTCCACCACTCATCTTTAAAAGCAGAGTCGGATGGTGTCCACATCGTCTCCAACAACTTGTAGGGCTGTCCGGGGAAGAGTGTGAGATCGAAGCACATAGTGGGTGCCTAATCAATGTCTGTTGCCATCACTTCCCGTTGGAGCCACGGCCTGCCACTCCTCCAGACACTCCAGTGGATGGCCTCTGGGGACCAAATTCAGATGTGCCACCCCCACTGCCCTGCTGGCACAGCTCTCCCTCCGCTGCCCCCCTGTGCCTTCCTCAGCTCCACTGCTGCATCCCCCTTCCTCCTCGGGACCGGCACCCATCCGGTGCGGGGCTCTGTGCGGGGCTCCGGGCCGGGTGGAGACGGGGGACCCTGCCCTGAGGAGCCCCCAGTCTTCCTAGTCTTGTGGCAGAGGGAGCCATGAAGCCCGGCATGACCTTGTAGGGAACACAGGCAACGCTCGGGAGGCTCCAGCCTGGCTGGCCAGCATCTAATTCCCTCCAGCAGCTCTGACTACCAGTCCTATGCTGCCAGCCCCGACTCTATTTCCAGCTCAGACCACTGTCCTGAGCCTCAGACCCTGTCTCCAGGGATCCCTAGATATGACACCTCCCTCGCTCCTCAGAGTCTACAGGGTCAACACTGAATTCCCTACCTGCCCCTCGGCCTTTACTCTTGGCCAGTTGCTTTCTCCTGAAAGGCAGCAGTCACCCCTCCACTGATGAGGTCAGGGTGTGTGACTTCTCTTTGTCCCATCCCCAGCATCCCCAACCCCATCCAGTCAGCTGATATTCAGCCAGTCCTGTCTCTGAGCTGGCCCTCAAACTTCTCTCCCCGACCTATACCCACTGCCCTGGCATGTGCCTCTCCTCCCTGTCACCTGGCCTGTTTCCTGGACCCGTCCCAGGTCTTCCTGCTTCTACTGTCCCGCCCCCAACCCCGTTCATCTCTCATCCACTATCAGGTTATTCCGCCAGCCGCTCAGGTATAACCTCAGAAACCTCCTATGACTCTTCACTGCCCACAAAACGAAACCCAGGCTCGGTTCTCTGACACTTTATACCCTCCCCGCCTAACAGCTGGTCCTGACCCATTCTTCTAGACCTAGTTCTCTCTATGGCCCCCAACACACACGTACATGTGCGCACACACACTGGCCCAGTTGCCCTTCCTCTGCTCTGTCCCTTGGCTATTACTGTTCTAAGGCAGACGAAGGGGAAATCAAAAGAGTATACACCAATAAACCACATTTCTTGGAGCGAGCTATTTAACCATTCTGAGCTTCCTCATCTCTAAAGTGGGAAAATGAAAAAACATTTAATTACCTGCTATTTTCAGTAACCGTAGTATTGTAGGAGTTTCCGTATCTCAGTTGAGATTCTAGAATGGAGTATAAAGGGATGATCGATGAGCCTCTAACAAGAGGAAGTGTGTAAACCCAGGAGAGGGATAGGTTTGCCAAGGAAAGGTAAGATCCAACTGTCCCATGTTCCTGTCTACAGGGTGGCTGGTCTAGTAGGTCAGAGAAGTGAGCCTAAGAGAAGGCATCTGGATAGAAGATAGGCAATAAGGTCTCGTGGGACACACTTGTGGGGGGTTGGGGGAAACATGGGATGGACCAAGAGCCAAGTGAATATCAGTATGGCAGCCCATGCCCACAGGGGGTCTCTAGCGGAGTGCCCTAAGGCTCAGTGCTGTTGGCCTGTGGTCTCAGCCCCTGCGCATGTAGGTAGAGGTTAGTTTTGTAGGGCTGGGGGAACAGCACCATGATGGCTGCTGAACCAGGATAAGGAGAGACAGGCTGAATCGCGACAAGACACCTGTCCCAGGAACCGATAGAAGCTCTTCTATTTGGAAATGACTTAAAGGAGAGAGTTCTAGGCTACCCTGTGTGTAGATGGGGGGGGGGGGGAGGAAGGGGTTAGGAGACAAGGAGGGATGATAATACCAAACAGCAGGGACCACTAGAGGGGTTTTCCCTCTGTGTAAGAGCCCCTCACGCAGAGGCTGTTACACTGGAGGAAACCGGGGCTCCAGCAGGTCAAAGGACCTGTGCCAGGTCACCAGGTCAACGGGGGGGGGGGGCAAAGCCAGGACACCAACCCAGGACACACTGCCATCAGCACTCGCTGCCTGAAGCTGCTTCCCATTGGGGTGGCCACCTGTAGACTAGGGGTTTTCACGCTTTTTACTATGCAGAACAAATCACAAAGGAGATGGAAGGAGAGAGGAGTCCTCCCTTCAACTCTAGGGCAGCCCCTGCTGTCTCTCTAAGAAACCTCAGGGCTCTGGGCATCAAAGTCTGAACACTGTGCATGTAGGGTACAGGGAACAGTCCAGCCCTGCTTAGCACACAGCAAGTCCTCGGCTCTGCCCCTGGAGGCTCACTTGGCTGGAACTGCCCAGAAGAGCAGCCAGTGCCAGGAGGGGACTCGCCAGCCAGCCTAGGGAGAATATTTGGAGCAGCTGAGAATGGTCGTACCTGATGATTAGAAAGTGGGGTGAGGGGTGGGGTGCTGTGAATAGCTTCCAGTTGCTGACTACAAACTTCTGCAGGGCTGAACTGGGGTGGGCGAGGGGGTGGGGGGCCTGGGGGCAGCATGTAAAGGCTGAGTTTGAGGAAGGACCTTCTCAGAGTCGGTTTCCCAAGAATGGTAATGAGTTCCCTGTCCCTGGAGGTAACCAAGTCAAAGCTGAGTGATGCTGGCCGGAGCTAGTATAGGGGAAATCCGGGCATTAGAGATGCACTAAGCTTTCAAGGGTCCTTCCAGCCTCGAAATTTGTGATGCTTTTGCATTAACTGTGACTGCCGTCTGGAACACCCTTCCTTCTAATTCCACCTGAAGGCCCAAAACCCACCCCTGCTTCTTGCAGGGCGTCTCCCCAAAGCTGTCCAATCAGACCACATCTCATTTTTCTTGATTCGTGGGTTGTAAACTAGACACTCTATCAAATGGCAGAGAATCAAATCAAATGGAATTGTATGAAATCAACTCGAGCCAGGACAAACACGCTTTTAGAGTCCCCACTGGTGCCAGGCACCGGTCCCCAAGGGCACAGATGTTGACTTGTTTAATCCTCTTAGCCACCGTCGGCATAGGTATGTTGGCTCCATGTTCCAGACGGGAGCCCTGGGCGCTGGGAGCGAGGTGACCTGCCCAAGGTCATGCCGCTGGGGCCAAGGGGTGGTGCTGGGATTTGAACCTAGACAGGCCGGCTGTGGAGTCCATGCTCTGGATCACTGCTCGGGGCAGCCAGGACGACGAAGTAAGAACCCATGGCGCACAGTGGGCACTCGGCACGGCTGGCCTTTTGTACCACAGCCTCGCCTCTCTTTGTCTTTGTCCCTGCATCTCCCCGTCGCTGTCCCTGCCCTACTCAGTTCTGTTGCTCCTCGTTTCTCAGTCTCTCTGGCTTTGTCTGTCTTTCCCCCTCTCTCCCTGCCCCATCTCTCTGTCCTCACATCTGCCTTCTCCCTCCTCTGCCCTGACTCTCGCTCTGTGTCCCTGTCCTTGTCTGTCATTCTGTCCTTCTCTCTGTGAAGTCCTGCCCCTTCCCCACCAGCCCCCTGCCTGGCCCCCACTGCCGCGTGTTTCCGCTTTCCCTGTCTTCCCCGGTGCCTCTTACCACCAACCGCATCCTTTGTCTTGATGGCCAGCCTGGGGTCTCTCTTCCTCTCTCCCTCCATTTATGAGCTTGTGTGTTAGTGGACAGGGCAGCGGGCTGGAGGCCACTCACTAGTGACCTGTCTCTGCGATCACCTCATTATTTATCACCGGGGACGCCAGTGTTTCCATAAATTACCCCGACCCAGAGCTGCCTGCGCCAGAATCAATAGTCGCCTCTCGCCTAATACCCAATTATTAATAACCACGGGGGAAGGGTGGCCAGATGTGGCCAGATGTGGCACTCTGGGCCCTCGCCTGGGGGGGGGGGGGGAGGCGAGAGCTGGGAGGGAGCTGGCACCCATGCTGTGAAATGCCTGCTCAGGGCCAGAGTTGGGGCCTGGAGAAGGAACCAGGGTGCCCACATTCTCTCCAGGACCGGGTGATAGAATCAGAGACATGGCTCCACTCCGAGGTCAGAGGGGAGAGGCAGAGCCCCGTCTCTAGGCGCCTCCAGTCTGAGGACGGAGACGTGCCATGCTCTGAAGTCTGCTCCTTCAGGACCCGCTTGGGACCCTAGATACGAGGTGCAGCTTCCCAGGGAGGGAGCTGTGGCAGTGGCAGGACCTTATCCCACCAGGCTGCAGGCAGGCCTGTGGCTGCCAGAAGCAGGTGCTAGGCAGGGGAATTTGTTCCATCAGGGGAACAGGGTCAGGAGGTGACTTGAGCTCTGTAGGTACCTCTGGATGAATATCTGAGGCTGCGGGAGCTGGTGTTTGGTGGAGAAGGCATCAGAGAGGAAGGTGTAAGGGCAGGGAGCGGGACAGGGCACTTCCGGGGGGCTTGCCCACCTGGGGGAGCCAGTGGTGGGGAGCTGCGGGTCAGAACCAGAGCATCTGTCCATGCGCGACTTGGGGGGGGACAGGGGCCAGCGGAGGGGGAGGCTGAGTCCCAGAAGTCCCTGACCTTGATGTGTCCTGCTATCCAGGCACACTCATCCCACAACTACTGGCTCTCTCCTCAGAGAGAGGCCCAGATGCCCAGTCAGAAACACACACACACACACACACACACACACACACATTCCACCACCATCACATCAACACAGTCACAAAGCAAAGACAGATATGCTAAGAAACAGAAGTGCATGGAGGCAGAAAGAGACCATACGCAGTCAGACACGCATTCTATTAGTCACGAAGATGCACACACACACACACAGGGACACCTATACACAGCCAGAGACACAAAGACACGCCGATAAACACGGATGCGTGGGGGCACACGAACACACCCACATACAGAAATCCTAATACGTGTTTGTACCTACGCATGCAGACCCCTCCAGACATTCCCCCCGCATGCAAGCACCCACACAGGTTGACACGGTGCACATCCGTGGCCCGGCCCACGCAGGCACCCTTTGTGCACACAGTGTGCGCTCACTGGCCGCGCAGCCTCTAAGGGCATCTTGCAGGAGCCACCAGGCTGAGGCTTCCGTTCCTCTGGAGCCCAGTTGGTGCCAACACTGCCACCGTGTGGCTGCAGGGGCTCGGCGCCATGCAGCTGCGAGGCTGGAATGCCAGGCCGGTGGTGAGGACTGGGGAGGGACAGCACTGAAGTCGCGTCCCCAAACTTGGGCTCTTTTTCCTAGATGAGCCTGAGTACCATTCTGGCCGCTTCCTAGTGAAACCAGACACGGTCCTGGGGAGCCGGGGTCGGATCACGTAGCAGCTGGAGCCACTGTGGACCAGTGCCGTCCCCCCCGGCAGGGCCTGGGCTGCCTCCCTTGGCCTCTGTCTTTGCAACCTGTAGCTGGTGCCGAGTGGTAGGCAGGCAGCCCCATGTTAGTGTAGACTGGATGCCAGGCTGCTTCCACTCTCCCAGAGAGAAAAACAAACAAACAAACACAAAAAAATTCTCCCAGAGAGACTGGGGTTCAATCCCAGCCTGCAAATTTATTATTTATTCATTCACCAGAATTCATTGGGGTTCTGTATTGTGTCCACGTACAATGGTGGGCATTTAATATTATCAATGGTGAGCACTTAATAAATGTCAGGGGGCCTGCCATTGAAAAGATAACACGATAAATATTTATTAGGTTGAACCATAGGAAATTGCCATTAATGTAGCTCCAAAATGGTCAACCATTGTCAATTTCCTGTGATCTACCCTAATGATGATAAGAATGTCAGTGTTACAAAATAGAACAGAGGGGCTTAACCTGCGTAAGGAACATGTCATCGAAGACTTCCTTGAGAAGCTAAATCTAAGCTGAACTTGCAAGAATGAGTAGAGATTAAGTAGCTAAAGGCAGTGGAAGCCCTGTGCAAAGTCCCTGAGGCAGGAGAGAGCTTGAATTGTGTGGAAACTGGGTGATTAGAGCCAGAGGAGCAGGAGGTGAGGGGTGCAAGTAAAGCTGGAGCGGTTTGGGGAAGCAGGCTTTCCATGCGGGACCCTGATCGTGCCATGTTTAGGACTTTGGACCCTGGGGAGACCTTTCCTTTAAGAAGGTGGTAAGCAGAGGAATGTCACCAGTAGCTCAGTGTTTTGGAGAGCTCACTCTGGCTGCAGAGGGGCTGGGAGAAGAGGAGAAGGATGGTGGTGGGAGCAGGGCACACTCTCTGAGCCCAGGTTTTGCCCTCTGTAAACTGGGACTGCAATTTCCTCCTTGCCAGAAGGATGAAGTCAGAAAATGAACGTCAAGCACTTGATAGTTGCTTGGTCAGAAAATGGCATCTTCTTCGAAACCCGAAGGACCCGCCCCCACCTCCCACCACTGCAGTGGCGGATGGAGGTCACCGATGGAGCCCAGAGCCCACTGACGCACAGATGCCCTTGCTCTGGTTGTCGCAGGTCCTGGAGCTCCCAGGTGCGCCCCCCAGCCCCAGTTTATGCTCTAGATCTCCCCGGGGGTGGGCTCCCTGAGAGCCGTGTCTGGAAGGACATGCCCTGCCTTTATACCCTCTTGCGTGCTGCACGGAGCCAGGGCAGACACTTGGCCACGTAAGCTTGCCAAAGAGGTGTCATTATCTCCCTTGTACAGATAACGGACACTGAGGTTCTGGGAGATTAAGTCACCGAGTAGCCACACTGGGACTGAAACCACAGCTGACCCCCAAAACTATGCTTTTAATTTTGGCAATCTCAGGTGCAGAAAGTTGAGTTAATCACGCAGCTCAGTTTCAGGCAGGGTATTTATGCGAGGTCTGACTTACCACTAAGAAATTAGTATGTGCCAAGTATTCTCGGAACACCATGGTGCACCAGGCTTGGTGACGGGACCCTGTGCCAGAGGACCCACAGGTGGTGGTTCAGGGACGGTTCTTGTGCTCGGGGAGCACACGGGCTCGTGGCCGCCAACTCGTGGACAAAGAGCTTCCACTCTCCTGCCCCACCGCGCTGATTGGAGGAATTTATCTCCAGGAAAATAAGGTCAAAGGTCTATAAATGTGTTTGTAGCGGAAGGATAATAAAAAACTTCATGCCTTTCAGTGAGGACTAAATGTATTATCATACATCAATTTAATGAAATACTATGCAGCCATTAGAATCGATGGTGTGGGTATTAATTTGTTGATGCGGAAAGATTGGCAAGGCTTTGGTGTTCAGATTTTTTTTAAGCAGACCATAAAATAGTTTTTATGGAGATTCCCCTTTTGAAAAACAGATACATGCTTATATCGTATTTTCTTGATGCTAAGACGTACATATTTTTTACTTTTACACATTTCTGAAATCAGGGTGTGCATTTGCAATTAATATATATGCTTCATACAGTAGTTATTGCCCCCCCTAAAAGCTGTGTAATTAAATCAATGATGCATTCTACGATCAGCGTTGTCCTGGAATCAAGAAACATCCGCGTGCCCATGCGCACACCCATGCACGAAGACCTCCGGGAAGATACAAACCAAACTGTTAAATAGTCGTTAATTTTAGCTGACTTTCACATGCTTTTTAAACCTTTCTGTACTGTCTGAATTTTATAAACGGAGCACAACTTATTTTCAGAGGAAAAAACATTCTATGTTAGAAAACAAAGCAAAGGCGCAGTTCAAAAAAGCAAAGCGTCTCAAATGCTGAAGACCAGAATGATTGCTAACCAGAGCCCCCAGCACGAGCTCAGAGGAAGGAGAGAGAGGGGTCGGGGAAGCCTTATGGCAGAGGTGGTGAACGAGCTAGGTCTCCTAAGACAGGAGGGATTTGGGTAGGTGGAGAACAAGTTTGGGCACAGTAGGCCCAAGAGACTGTCCCAGAGGAGGCCTGGGGATCTGGAGCTGTCCCCATGGCTGGAAGGAGCTGTCCCCGTGGCAGTGGTTAGAATAACAACACAGCCAGAATTTACTGAGTGTTTACTTTGCTACAGGTACTGTTCTAAGTTTTTCATATGTTAGGGGCTGAATTATTACTTCTTGTTAGGGGCTGAATTGTATCCCACGCCTCCCCAAGCTTCATAAGCTGAAATCCTAGCCCTCTGCACCAAATCCAGTGTGACTGGATTTGGAGACAGGGTCTTTTTTTTTTTTTTTTTTCCTTCCAGTTTTATTGAGATAGCATAGACATAAGAGATAGGGGCTTTAGAGGGGCAGTTAAGTTAAAATGAGGTCACGAGGATGGGCCCTTACCCGGTATGACTGGTGTCCTTAGGAGAAAAGGGGATTAGGACACAGACGGATAGAGGGAAGTCCACATGAAGACACGGGGAGAAGGTGACCATCTACAAGCCAAGGGGAAAGCTCTCACCAGAACCCAGTCATGCTGGCAACTTGATCTTGGACTTTGAGCCTCCGCGATTGTGAGAGAATAAATTTCTGTTGTTCAAGCCTGCCGACCTGTGGTATTTTGTTACGGCGACCTCGGGTACGAACACACTCGTGTACCCTACAACAACCCTTGGGGGCGGGTGTTTCTGTTATCTTTTGCTGTGTGACAGGCTGCCCTAAAACAGTGGCTTAGCATAACCATTATCATTTATTTTGCTCCAGGGCTTGGCAGGGTCAGCTCCTCTCAGCTCCGCGTGGCATTGGTTGGGGCAGATGGCTTTCAGGATGGCTCACACACATGGCTGGCCAGTTGGTGCCCACTGTCGACCAGAACCTATAACGGCCTCTCCACGTGGCTGCCCAGCTTCTCTGCAGCACAACAGCCAGGTTCCAAGAGTGAGCATCCCAGGAGAACAACAGAGAAGTCCGTGGCGTTTTCATGACCTGGCCTCAGGAGTCAGATGGCGTCACTTTTGCCATACCTGTTAACGGCAGTCGGAAAGGTGCACCCAAGTTCAAGGGGAGGGAGCACCATTGTCACCATCCCCTGGAAAGAGTCATGGTTCTTACAAGAGGAGCTTTGTGGGATGCGATCTATATTGCAGTGGACATCTTTGGAAAATGCAGGTGGCCATAGTAGGTACTATTTTTATTCCTCCTTTACAGCTGAGGAAATTCATGTAGAGAAAGAGTATCAGTGAGGCTAAAATCAAGCTCGTGAATGATGGCATTGGGTAGGTTGGTGCTGGATCGTGGAAGGCCTCGAATGCCCAATTCAAGGTTTAGGTTTAGAGTAGGTGGGCAATGGAGAACCACTGAGGTTTTTGAAGCAGAGGGTGACATCAGTAGATCTGTGTTTAAGGGCAATCACTCAGGCTGCAGGACAGAAAGAGGCAGGGAGGAGGAAAGTATGAATGCCATTAGGTGGCTGGGGCCACAGGCCTGCGGAGAGCGGATGCGGACCAACTCAGGGCAGCACTTGGGAGAAGGAGGGGAGGACCCAGCCACCGCTGCTCCTCAGCCCGAGGGCCTCTGGGTGGTGAATAGTGCCCGTCCCACTCCTCCACCACCGGCGGAGCCCCGTGCGCCCTTGGTTCTGTCCACAGCCATTGCCACACAAGGCACGGTGCAGGTGGCTCGGCCAGCCCTTCCACTCGGGAGCCTCCGGCTGGGGCTACCAGCCCCTCGCGCTGGCTCTCACCACCTGCTGGTTTGATCTCACTGCTCGTCATGGGTCCTCAGTGTCTGCTGAATGAAGGAATGAATGAACGAATGGAAGACAAGCCACAAAATACAACATCCCAATAAACTAGGGGAGAAAAAAAGGAAACTAGACCCTAAACACAACACTGCACAGAAGCGCGGGTTTGGGGTTCCTAACTGGAACCCTAGCAGGAATTGGGTGCCAGGAATTTGGAAGTGGGCGGAGTAGAAAAACAAACAAACAAACAAACAAACCCTGAGCTAGGACGGGTCTGGGTTCTGATTGGACGCAGTGCGTGTCAATCGTCGCTGCTCGGTCGGTGAGCCTATCTGCTGGCTGGCAACCGGGAAATTAAGACGCCGGAAGCCTCGCGGGTTCGAATCCCTCCCTGCGAGATCTCCAGCGCGTTACTTCGCGGACTCAGTTTGCTCAGCTGCGAAGTGGGGGTGAGAGCACGCCGTGGCACGGACACAGAGAGGCGCGGTCGGAGAAGCACCAGCACCGGGTCCGGCCGAAGTCGGGGCTCGGTAAGTGAATACCCATCACCGGGGACTTTTGGCCTCACGCCTGTACCCCTGTACCGGCAGAGGGCCCGGAGGCAGTTGGAGTAATGATCTGCTCACCCTCCCCCCACTCCCATTTTGTCCTCTCCTCCCAGCTCCTGAAGGGCAGGGACTGTGTCCCGGGGCTCAGCCAGGGCGTAGAGGAGGGCTGGGGAAGGGGAGGGGAGGTAGCTGCTGTGAACTGTTAAGATTCCCTAGAAGCTGTTGCCAGAGGGCGGACGGGCGGGGGAGTGCAAGGGGCAGAAAGGCAGCCCCCGTCTTACGATGTCGCCTCCCTCATCTGCACGCACTTTGGATGCCAGCCAGGAAGCCCAGAGCGCGGACACCACACAGCCGAGCCAGCCTGGCCCAGGGGGAACAGGCCAGGAGGAATGAGGGTCTCCTAGCAGCCAGGAACCAGAGAGAGGGAGGCGGGGCGGGGGGAGGGGGCGGTGGAGGGACATCTGAGTTGCCAGAACACTTACAACGTGCCAGGATCCATGGCAAGACCTTCCTAGAGGGAAGTCCTCTCGTTGTCCCCATTTTACACATGGGGAAACCGAGTCTCAAAAACATTACAGCTAGTTAGTGCTTTGAACCCACGTGAGGACGATTCTCCAACCGTGCTCTTTGTCCTACATCACGCGGCCTCTGGAGAGACTAGAGGAGGGAGAGACATCTGCACATTAGCAAGGGGGACTCCCGAAGTGCTATCTTGGGGCCAGAGAAAGATGGGCGCCCTCACATACCCTGTGCCCCGGGTCCCTCTGCCTGGGCTCTTCCTGAGCTGGTCCTTGCGTTTCCTCTGAACTTCTGAAGAGCGTTTCTTCTGGATTCACCAGTCAGACCAGAGGTGGGGCTGGGGGCGGGAAGCAAAGACAAAGTAGGTTTCACCCCTGTGTGCTGGAGAGGCTGAGGCAGCTGAACATCATTGGCCCAGCCGGCAGTTGTGGCAGTGGGAAGCGGGTACCCTGGAGGATGGGGCCCGTGGAGAGACCCTTGCAAAGCGCACACAAGTGAGGAAGGACCACAAGATGGGCTGGTGGCCCCCCGGATCCCCTACCTTCTCCCTGGGGCCAGATTCACCCTCAGATTCCAGGGCCCTCCCCTCTGTGTCCCAGCACTGCCTGGAATGAAGTTCCCACATTCCCCAGAGTTCCCTGGGCTCTGGGCTAGACTCTGGGCTTCAAGCTGAACTCATCCTCATCTGTAGCCTCACATCTTCACCCACCTGGCCTCCCTGCTGGGCACGTCGTGGCCCCTCAGCCATCCTGATCAGGGCAGGAAGCTTTGCTGGTGCCAGCAGTGGGTACCAGAGTTGGCCACACTGACTTAAGGCCATCAGCAGCCCCGCAGGGCCCCAGCCTTGCCCATACCCTCTCCAGCTGGCTCAGCTCAAGGCCAGGCTCTTCCAGCCCTTTGGACACTAGTTCAAACAGCTCCCTGTCCAGCGGGCTGGCCTCCAGCCAGGCCAGATCCTGAAAGATGCCCCGTTAACTCCCCCAGCGCGGCATATCTAAAGCCCCCGTGCCCCACCTTCTCCTGAAGCCTGCCTCCCCCCATTTCTGTTGGATTTGACATTCGCCCTGTGGCCCAGACTCCCAGGACTGCCTCCCCCCAGCCTTGCCTGGGGACCCTGCCCAGGTTCCAGCTGGCTGGCAAGCCCAGCCAAGCATCACGGCTCCCGAGACATCCCTGAGTGACAGGAAACAACTCGCTCCTTCCAAGAGGCGAAGCTCTGACAAACACTCACTAGGAAATAATAAAGTGGCAAAATAATTCTGCATCGGACACACTTACCAGAGCAGAAAGCGTCTGTGGAGGAGACAACATCTTGTACCATCTATCTTCCTTAAATCCCCACGCTGTGACAAAGTGGAGGGCAAAATCATGATGAATGATCGGACACATTTAGCCAGTACCTGTGCTCTGTAACGAGCGTGGCCCGGGAAAGGGGCTCTAATGAAGATCTGTGCCCCCCGCCCCAAACTGGGCCTCGTCAGAAACAAGTCTTTATTACAAAATTGGCGCCTGGTTTTCATACCACGAAGGCTGGAGGCGCGAGGTGTGACATGAATTAACGCCGGCACCTGCAGGGTCAGCCCAAGCCTTGCTGGCGGTACAGAGACAAACGGGTTCGGCTCCCGCCACCACCCTGCGTCTGGTTGACAAGGCGCCAGTCGCCTTCCGATTGTGCGGGAACACGCCTAGGTTTTGTTCCTACCCGGCCCGCCATCATTTATTCTGCTGCCTCATTTGAATATGATGAATACTGTAGTCCTTTATTTGTTCACAACAACCAAATAATTGTAGATCCGTGGGCTTCGGGGCAATTAATCACATTTTTCCCTCCACCAATCCACTATAAACATGACATTGAACAATAAAGTACATTAACCTCTGCTTTGCACAAAACTTTGCTTATTTAAACACTGCAAGGTTATTTGTTTTCCTTCTTGCCCAGGCCCCTGCTGCAGGGGAAGGGTGGTGAGGGGAGAAGCCCCACCCCATAACCAGCAGGGGCTCTCTGCCCCGTCCTGGCCCCCAGCTCAGCCACGCGTGGGGCAGGGAGCAGGCAGGTGTGGGCTGCAGGTATTGGGGTGCACATCTCCAGGGCAGTGCCTGTGATCTGCCAACGTGTGTGCAGATGTGTGTGAGTGTGCATAGGTGTTCCTGGATAGGACTATGGGTGTATATTTGTGTGAATGTGTTTGCTTTACATGTGTATTCAAATGCACGTATATGTTTGCCTGAGTTCTCAGAACAGAGGTTCTGAGGACAAGAGCTACGAGTGTGTGTGTGTTTATATATAGGTGTGTATTGTGTGTGTGTGTGTGTGTGTGTGTGTGTGCATGTATGTGTCTCTGTGTGTGCAGAAGCATTCCAGTGTGTATGCATGTGTGGCAATTTTAAAAAGTGGTCACAAATCCCATCAAGAGGTGGGATCGGGGAGCCTGGGTGGTTCAGTTGGTTAAGCGTCAGACTCTTGATTTCGGCTCAGGTCGTGATCTCACAGTTCGTGGTTTCGAGCCCCACATCGGGCTCTGTGCTGATGGCATGAAGCCTGATTGGGATTCCCTCTCTCTCTCTCTCCCTCTCTCTCTCTCTCCCCTTCTCCCTCCCTTCCTCCCCTACTCACATACTCTCTCCCTCTTAAAATAAATAAGTAAACATTTTTTAAAAAGAGATGGGGTCTGTGTCCTCCCCCTCCTGAATCTGAGTGGGCTTGTGACTACTTCAAGTGAATGAAAATGACAGGGGTGACACCGTGATTTCCAAAGCTGGGTCATAAAAGGCCACGCGGCATCCACCTTGCTCACAGGAGCATTCACTCTCGGAGTCCTGAGCTGCCATTTCAGAGGCCAGCTACTCCCAGGCCACCAGGCCAGGGAGGCCACATGGAGAGGGCCTGAGACTTGAGGAGGGAGAGGGACGCCCGTGGAGCACCAGCCGTGTAAGTCATTTCAGCCCAGGTGCCAGACACGTGAGTGCACATGCCTCCAGCCACTTAATTCTTCCCAGCTGAGGCCCTTGTCATGGGGGTGCAGAGACAAGCCGTCCCCACAGAATCCAGGAACGTAGGAAAATGGTTGTCGCTCAATGCCACCGCGTTTGGGGTAGCCTGCTGTGTAGCCATAGATAAGTTCAATAGCATGTATTATATATGTGCGTTCAATGCATCTTGTGACTCCGTGTGTACCTGCAGCTGTGCATGTACTGGATGTGTGCACGTCTCAGGGTGTCTCAGAATAGGGGTTCCCAGGGCGCCTGAGAGTCTAAGCACGTGTGTTTGACGTGTATGCGTGCTGGTGGTATACATGAGCAGGTACACATGTGTGCACAGTGCATTAATTCCTTCACTCAGCAAATATTTACTAAGCACCTGCCGTGCCACTCTCTCTTTGTTCTTCAGGGAAGAAAACAAAGGTCGTATCTTCCTGGAGCTTTCCTTCTAACAGAGACAGACAGTAAACGATAAACCTAAACAATTTATAAAAAGTTATGTAGTATGTTTACATGATCCAGGCAAGGGGATCAGCCAGGATAAGGGCCCCAAGGTGGGAGCACAGGGCCAAGTTCAAGGATTAGCAAAGAGGTGGAGTGAGTAAGAGAGAGTTGTAAGGGACTCAGTGTGAGCCAGGTGACAGGGGCCACTTCACAGAGTCCTTGGCTCTCTCACAGGGACTTGGCTTTTAATTCTGCGTGAAACGTGGAGCCGTTGCAGGGTTCTGAGCCTGCTGTTTTCTAACCAGCTTTTAAAAAGGAGGATCACACTAAGGCTTTTCCAAATAGACTCTGGGGTAAGGGCAGAGTAGGGAGACCAGTTAGGACCCCAGCCCTATAGACCAGTGGTCCGTGATAGTGGTCTGGACCCAGGTGGTAGTGGTGAGAAGTGGCTTATTGTGGATATTTGGGGAAAGTCCAGGAAACAAGATTTCCTGATGGACTGGAATGTGAGTGAGAGAGTGGGGTCAGGGATGACTCCAAGACTACTGGCTTAAGAAACTGGAAGGAGAAAATCACCTTAGCCAGGAGGGAGAAGGTTGTGGGAGTAGCATGTTTGTGGCAGGGGTAGATGAGGATATATGTGTACCTCTGTGTCATCGTATGCATCTGTGTGTATGTGAGTGTGTGTAAGTATGTGTGCAAGTGTTCTTATGTGTATTTTGATGCCCATGGTGAGTTTGTGTGCTTTTGTATTGTCTGTGAATAAACACTGTGTCTTTAAGAAGAGCCTGGGTTGGGTATTTGCACTATGTGTGTGCATGCGTGTGTGTGTGTGTGTGTGTGTGTGTGTGTGTGAATATGTAGTGACTTTTTGTGTCTTAGGAGTGACTGTATATGCACAGCCATGGAGGGATGGTGCTGGGGAGGCCAGCCCCCCTGCCAAAGGGCTTGTCTTGGGTGAGTGGGGTGGAGGTGGGGTTCACATAGGCAGAGCTGTGCCCAACAAGCTCCCACAAGAGGACCCTAGAGCAGGGAGAGCCACAATTTCATGGAGAAGAGGTACTGAACGCATTAGGCCACCCATGGATGGGGCTGAGCACTCCCTGTGCCAGCTGGTGCCCACATGCCAACAACAGGGGAATGGCCAAATGGACTGTGCTTCTCTGCAGGATGGAATATGGTGTTGCCTTCTAAAATGGCATCTTTGACCTTGGCCGCAGCAACTTCTTACTCAACACGTCTCTGGAGGCAAGGGAAACAAAAGCAAAAATGAACTCCTGGGACCTCATCAAAATAAAAAGCTTCTGCACAACGAAGGAAACAGTCAGCAAAACTAAAAGGCAACCAACAGAATGGGAGAAGATATTTGCAAATGACATATCAGATAAAGGGTCAGTATCCAAAATGTATAAAGAGCTTATCAAACCCAACACCCAAAAAACAAATAATCCAGTGAAGAAATGGGCAAAAGACATGAACAGACACTTCTCCAAGGAAGACATCCACATGGCCAACCGACACATGAAAACATGCTCAACATCACTCATCAGCAGGGAAATAGAAATCAAAACCACAATGAGATACCACTTCACCCCTGTCAGAATGGCTAACATTAACAACTCAGGCAACAACAGATGTTGGTGAGGATGCAGAGAAAGAGGATCTCTTCGGCACTGCTGGTAGACATGCAAACTGGTGCAGCCATTCTGGAAAACGGTACGGAGGTTCCTCAAAAAAATTAAAAATAGAACTATCCTACAACCCAGCAATTGTACGACTAGGTATTTATCCAAGGGATACTGGTGTGCTGTTTCGAAGGGGCGCATGCACCCCAATGTTTATAGCAGCACTGTTGACAATAGCCAAAGCATGGAAAGAGCCCAAATGTCCATTGATGGATGAATGGGTAAAGAAGGTGTGGTATATATATATACAATGGAGTATTACTCGGCAATCAAAAAGAATGAAATCTTGCCATTTGCAACGATGTGGATAGAACTAGAGGGTATAATGCTAAGTGAAATTAGTCAGAGAAAGGCAACTATCATCTGACTTCACTCATATGAGGAATTTAAGATACAAAACAGATGAATGAACATAAGGGAAGGGAGGCAAAAATAACATAAAAACAGGGAGGGGGACAAAACATGAGACTTAGAGAACAAACAGAGGGTTACTGGAGAGGGGATGGGCTAAACAGGCAAGGGGCATTAAGGAATCTACTCCTGAAATCGTTGCACTATATGCTAACTAACTTGGATGTAAATTAAGAAAATAAAAAATAATGAAAAAGAAACCATCATCATCAGAACTTGCACGGTAATAAACTTCCATTCTTTCTTTTTTTCAGTAAAATAAAATAAAATGGCATCTTTAAGGAACAGTTATTTATTTGGGAAAATTCTCCCCAAATAATGACAAATGTAAAAGGCAGTGTTTCACCAGTAAGAGAAGCCAGCAGGTGCATACTCTCTCTGCTCCCAGCCACCGGACTGGCTACAGGATCTGTGCCTGCATTGTGCTGTCTTCCTTCCCACCAGGTTGAACAGCGGAGCAGCGCTTCCTCCTCAAGGAAGCATCCATCCCCTCCTCCCCAAAGGAACCTCATTCCACCTTTCCTTCACTGTGGCCCTGACTGCAGCTGCCAGGTCAGGTGTGGTATCATTCCTAGAGAAGGTTCATTCCCAGAGCCTCAGGTACATAGTGTGTGGCCACTGATTTGGTGAACTCATTCTTTTCTATTCCAATCAGAAAAGAGTATCTAGGGGTGCCTGGGTGGCTCAGTTGCTTGAGCGTCCGACTTCTGCTCAGGTCATGATCTCCCGGTACCAGGGTTCAGGCCCCGCGTCGGGCTCTGTGCTGACAGCTTGGAGCCTGGATCCTGCTTCGGGTTCTGTGTCTCCTTCTCTCTCTGCCCCTCTCCCACTGGCGGTCTCGCTGTCTCTCAGAATAATAAATAAACATTAGAAAAAAAAAACACTGAAAAACTTTTAAAAAAAGAAAGAAAAAGTATCTAAAACAGAGCAACCCTAGTTGTTGGTAGTTTTGTAGTTTTTTTCCAAGGTTATATTAACTCTCCCGTGCTCTGTCATAAAATAGTCGAAGTTGATGTGGATTGCCTCCAGATTATACAAAACATTACATTAGATCAACGTAACAATAGATCATTACATCAGTGACTTCCTGCTGATAGGGCCAGACAAACAAAAAGTGACTAGTTCACTGGAGGTTTTGGGAAGACACATGCACACCAGAGGGCGTGTATATATTTATCGTTTATGTAAACAGTATTGTGTAACATTGACATTCTCTTATTTTTTTTTCCAACTGGCATTATGTTTTTAAGATCTGTCCGTGGTGCTGCGTGTACTTGTGATCCTTTGCTTCATAATAATAGTGAAGGCCAACCCAGAGCGCTCTTACGTCTTCTGACAAATCTGCAGCAAGCATCCTTATGGATTTCCCATTGTGCACATATGTTAGAATGTCTGTGGATCTGAGTGTGTGTGCGCTTAATTTGCATAAGTACTTTGGGCCCGCTCTCCAAAGAGGCTTTACCAATTTACACTCCCATTGGCCATGTGTGAGGGATCCTATCTTCCTCATTTCTGCCATTAATTGGTATGACCCAGCTTTCCAGGTTTTGCCAGTCTAAAGGTGTAAAGTGCTATCTTGTTTTAATTTGCATTTCTTTGACTGCTAATGAGTTTGAGCATCACTTCATGCGCTTATTAGCTTTGGGGGTTTCTTTTTCTGTAAATTGCCTGTCATATCATTTGCCCATTTTTCTATTGGAGTTGATGTCCTCTTCTTGTTGCTTTTACAGAGTTCCTCGTATATTTTAGATGTTAATCCCTTGTCAGTTTTAGACTTTGGAAAAAAAAAAAAATCTCAGTCCTATCATCTGACTCTTAATTGGTCCGTGTTATTTATTTATTTATTTTTTCTATGAAACACAACTTCTTAATTTTGATATAATCAGATTCAGCAAATTTGTGTGTGATGGTTTGTGCTTTTCAAGCTTGATTAAATAAGCCTCCTTGCCTTTCCCTAAGCCTGAAGATACCCTCCCACGTTTGTTTCCACAAACACTATGAGTTTTAGCTCTCAGTTTTAGATCTTTAATTTACGTAGAGCTCCCCTCCTTGTACGTGAGGCTAAAAAGGGACTCAGTTATGATTTTCTTAGTAGATTGAGCCATTTTTCACCAGTCTGTGTCAAATCATCCATTCTCTCCCCAGTGATTTGCAGTGGCTCCTTCATCTGAGTTAAGTTCTCGTGCTTATGTGGATAGGTTTTGGTGTTCTGTTTTGTTCCGTTGATACACTTATCTATTCTTGTGCTAACACTGTAGTATCTTTTTTTTTTTTATTATGGCTTTATAGTAGGTCTTACCATTTGGTAGGGAAAGAGCATCATTGCTCCTTTTTATTTTATTTTGTTTTTTTTGAAGTTGACTTAGTTCTTCACGTACTTTTCATGACTCCATGTAATTTTTGGAGTAGACTTTACCAAGTTTACTTTTTAAAGAAAATAACCCATGGGGCGCTGTGTGGCTCAGTCGGTTAAGCGTCCGACTTTGGCTCAGGTCATGATCTCACGGTTCATAGTTCAAGCACTGCATTGGGCTCTGTGCTGACATGACAGCTCAGAGCCTGGAACCTGTTTCGGATTCTGTGTCCTATTCTCTCTCTGCCCCTTGCCGGCTCGCTCTCTCTCTCTCTCTCTCTCTCTCTCAAAAATAAATAAACATTAAAAAAAAAAAAGGAAAAAAAGAAAATACCCCTATACACCTGCTTATACATGTAATTGTACTTATGACTGAGTTTGTAGTGAATTTCTTAATTAGTCTGGGGAGAGTGGACTTGGTTATAATAAGATTTAAGCCATCCTATCCAAGGGTTGTCCATTATTCAAGTTTTCAAGTTCCATTCATTAGAGATCCATATAAGTTCTTGGCTTAGTTCTCACATAACGATCTAATTTTTGTTGTGATTGTGATGCATTGCATTTTTTATGGCATTTTCTTCTGTTTATGATTTCTTTTATTACCTATTATATTCATTTCACTTTTTGGTTTTTCATTTTTTATTATATTTTCTAGTTAGTGATTGCTGGTGTAGAAGAGTATTGATTTTTGTAGGTAAATTTTGTATCTGAGCAATCTTAGCTGAATTCTCTTATTCTGATAATTTGTCTGTTAATTCTATTGGTGCCCGTTGGAATGGTGAGTCACATCTATAACCAATGACAGTTTAAAAAAATTTTTTTAATGTTTATTTATTTTTGAGACAGAGAGAGACAGAGCATGAGCAGGGGAGGGGTAGAGAGAGAGAGAGGGAGACACAGAACCTGAAGCAGGCTCCAGGCCCCAAGCTATCAGCACAGAGCCCGATGTGGGGCTTGAACTCACAAACCGTGAGATCATGACCTGAGCCAAAGTTGGATGCTTAACTGACTGAGCCACCCAGGCACCCCATAACCAATGACAGTTTTAGGTCTTTCCTCCCAAACTTCACAATCCTATTTCCTCATAGTATTATTTCAAACTTCTAATACTTCAATAAACAGTGTGAGTTAAGTTATTAGGGTCATCCGTGTTAAGTTATTAGGGTCATATGCCCAGGACGTAAAGATATATGCCTAAAATTTTTCTCTTATGTATATTACTTGTTTGGGGATGTATAGACCTTATCAAGTTCAGTAAATTTTTTTCTACTCCAAGTTTTATAAGAGTTTTTTTAAAAATTTTTTTAATGTTTATTTATTTTGAGAGAGAGAAAGACAATCAGGGGAGGGGCAGAGAGAGAGGGAGAGAGAGAAACCCAAGCAGGCTCTGCTAGTAGCACAGAGCCTGATGTGGGACTCAAACCCACGAACCACTAGTTCATGACCTGAGCTGAAATCAAGAGTCAAAGACTTAACTGACTGAGCCACCCAGGCATCCCTAAGAGTTTTTCTTGTTTTGTTTTTAATCATAAAAAGGTACTTTACCAGGGCATCTAGGTGACTCAGTCAGTTAAGTGTCTTACTCTTGATTTTGGCTCAGGTCATGATTCCAGGGTCATGGGATTGAGTCCTGTGTCAGACTCCATGCTGAGCATGGAGCCTGCTTAAGATTCTCTGTCTCTCCCTCTGCCCCCTCCCCTGCTTGGGCTCACTCTCTCTCTAAAATAAAAAAGATAAAATTAAATTTAAAAAAAGGTACTGGACCTTATAAAATGCGTTTTCTGCATCAACTGAAATTACCACATACTATTTTTCTCTCTCTGTTAACATTGAATTAAATGGAAAAGTTTTCTGATGCTGAACTATCCTTGAATTCCTTGAATACTATGTGTTATTTTTAAATACATTTTTAATGTATCTTTAATACACGGGAGTCAGCAATGTTTTGTTTAGGATTTTTGCATCTGCTTAAAAGTTAAATAGTCCTATAGTTTCTCTTTTTGCTTAGTTCTTGTCTGATTTTAGAAGTAGGATTATATTAGTCCTACAAAATTAGCTGGGCAGAGTTTACTCTTTCTTTTCTTTTTCTTTTTTTTTTAAATGCCCCTTACCCATTTAGCCCATCCCCCCACCCATAACCCCTCCAGTAACCCTCTGTTTGTTGTCTATATTTAAGTCTCTTATGTTTTGTCCTCCTCCCTGTTTTTATATTATTTTTGCCTCCTTCCCTTATGTTCATTCATCTGTTTTGTATCTTAAATTCCTCATATGAGTGAAGTCAGATGATAGTTGCCTTTCTCTAATTTCGCTTAGCATAATACCCTCTAGTTCTAGCCACATAGTTGCAAATGGCAAGATTTCATTCTTTTTGATTGCCGAGTAATACTCCATTGGATATATATACCACACCTTCTTTATCCATTCATCCGTCGGTGGACATTTGGGCTCTTTCCATGCTTCGGCTATTGTCGATAGCACTGCTATAACATTGGGGTGCATGTGCCCCTTCGAAACAGCACACCAGTATCCCTTGGATAAATACCTAGTCGTACAATTGCTGGGTTGTAGGATAGTTCTATTTTTAATTTTTTGAGGAACCTCTGTACCATTTTCCAGAGTGGTTGCACCAGTTTGCATTTCCACCAGCAGTGCAAAAGAGATTTCTCTTTCTCTGCATCCTCGCCAACATCTGTTGTTGCCTGAGTTGTTAGCCATTTTGTTAGCCATTCTGACAGGGGTGAAGTGGTATCTCATTGTGGTTTTGATTTCTATTTCCCTGCTGATGAGTGATGTTGAGCATGTTTTCATGTGTCGGTCGGCCATCTGGATGTCTTCTTTGGAGAAGTGTCTATTCATGTCTTTTGCCCATTTCTTCACTGGATTATTTGTTTTTGGGGTGTTGGGTTTGATAAGCTCTTTATACGTTTTGGATACTGACCCTTTATCTGATATGTCATTTGCAAATATCTTCTCCCATTCTGTCGGTTGCCTTTTAGTTTTGCTGATTGTTTCCTTCGCTGTGCAGAAGCTTTTTATTTTGATGAGGTCCCAGTAGTTCCTTTTTGCTTTTGTTTCCCTTGCCTCCAGAGACGTGTTGAGTAAGAAATTGCTGTGGCCAAGGTCAAAAAGGGTTTCTCCTGCTTTCTCCTCGAGGGTTTTAATGGCTTCCTGTCTTTCATCCATTTTGAGTTTATTTTTGTGTATGGTATAACAAAGTGGTCCGGGTTAATTTTTCTGCATGTCGCTGTCCAGTTTTCCCAGTGCCATTTGCTCAAGAAACTGTCTTTATTCCATTGGATATTCTTTCCTGCTTTGTCAAAGATTAGTTGGCCATACGTTTGTGTGTCTATTTCTGAGTTCTCTGTTCCATTGATCTGAGTGCCTGTTTTTGTGTCATCTTTGTCTTCTGGAACAACTTGAAAAGAGTAAAAAATAGCTCCTCCTTAGAAGTTCCATGGAATTTGTACACAGCACCGTGCAAAACCCTCTGGGCCTCAGATTATTTTTGGTTGGGGTGGAGAAAGAGAAGATCTCTGACTACCAGTTTGATCTTCTTAATACTTATTTGTTTGAGTCCATTTATGTATCTGTTCAAGTGTGCTTTCTCTTGCACAAATTTTGGCATTTTGTATTTTCTTGTCTGTTCATGTCTCTTATGTAGGTTATTCAATTTGTTGGAAGGGATTTTTAATATTCTTTTATTATATTAGAAAGATAGTACTTCTGTTTTGCTTTTTAATTCTTTTTTTTCTTTAAGAACAAACTTTTGTCTTGGTTAATTTCTGCTTTGTTTTCTTCACTGTTTCTTTGATGAGTGTCTTTATCTTATTCTTTCTGTATCCAGTTTGTGCTGTTTTGTTCCTTTTCATTTACCCTTTTCTTTAGAAATATATCTATTTGATGCCATAATTTTCCCACTAACTGTTGTTCTTAGCTGTGACTGTAGTTTTGACAAGTAACATTTTTGTTAACATCTACTTCTAAACATTTCTTTGATCCCTTTAGTACTGTGGTAAAATCCAGGGACCCTGGATCCTGTCGGCCTGGGTTTGAATCCCTGCTAAACTATTACTCACTAGCTGTTTGACCTTGTGCAAGTCACTTAACCTTTCTGTGCCTCACTTTTTTCACTTCTGTAACTAACATTTAAATGAATATCAGCTCATGTAAAGACCACCACAGAACATGACTGCATACAGCAAGTGCTATGTAAATGTAAGCTATTAAAGTTTCCAATCATGGGACCCCTTACCTCCTTTGACTGTTAATTTCTAGTAAGATAGTAATCTTAGGGGTAGGATTCCCTGCTTCCTCTGGAAAGACAGAAGGGAGACACTGTGGGCCCATATGAGGTTGGAGACCTTGATTTATTAGAGGTACCAGTCTTTGTGACTGTGGCTTTCTCCCCCAAAGTCTTCCATGCTAGGCATGAGCAAGGAGAAGATCAGTTGCTTCCGGGATGGACTACTGGCAAGGCAGATGAAAATGTCAAGAATGTCAAGGGCACTGACATGAAAAGGTTCAGGAGATGATTCATGAAAGGCAGAGCAGATTAAATGTGGGGTTTGAAGGAGGAGAAGGGTCAAGGATGACCCCAGGGTTTCTACAGATAGATAGAAGTGTTGGTTCCTAAGATGAGGAAGACAAGAAAGGAACAATCTGGGAGGTAGAGTGCAGAACTGGGATTCAGTTTTGGATATGTGATGCTGGGTTTGGTTTGGCCAGGGCCTGGAGTGTGGGTGAGGGACAGGAGAGGAAGGGGTGAGAAGAGAAAAGTGGGCAGGTCCAGGTAACCAGCTTAGAGGGTATGAACATATGAGTACAAAGAGAACAATGGGAGGGTTGTTTAACATTAAACAGGAGCTGGACATAGTAAATTCTGTTTTAGGAATACCACTGACTCCAGTATGGAGAATGGTTGTAGGAAGAGAGAGCAGAGAAGGGAGACAAGTTGGAAGGGATCTAGCCTTACCAGACACTGGGCATCACCCAGAGATGGTTTCATGGGTGTCTAACCTGCGCAGTCCCATGGGGCTCTGCTTAATGCTCTGCTTTTCCTATCTTGAGATTCTTAATAATTTTATCCTTGTTTTGGGAGTCAAGTCTGATGGGCAGGGGATCATGTGCATGGGCAGAAGAGATGTACACAATGTGCATGTCTACCATGGTCCCTTGCTGCCCCATTCGAGTACAGCATTTATGATGCCTCATTCATGAGCACAGAATTCAGATGGACCCACAGCCCATGGGGTCTTGTATGTTATAACTGGTTGGTGACCTTTACATTTGAAGGAAATTTGCCTGGATGTAAAAATATTTGGCCCCTTTTCTCCCCCTTAAATATCTTTAAAACGTTGCTCCATTTTTTAAAACATAAAAAATTTATTAAAAACCTGTAGAATCTTGGGGCACCTGGGTAGCTCGGTCAGTTAAGCGTCTGACTTTGGCTCAGGCAATGACCTCATGATTCATGAGTTCGAGCCCCACATCAGGCTCTGTGTTGGCAGCTCAGAGCTTGGAGCCTGCTTTGGATTCTGTCTCTCTCTCTCTCTCTCTCTCTCTCTGCCCCTCCCCCACTCTTGCTCTGTCTCTCTCTCTCTCTCTCTCAAAAATAAATAAACATTAAAGAAAATTTAAAAAACCTATAGAATATTTTTTGAAAAAATTCATAAAAGAAACCCTTAGCATCTTAATGCCATCCCAATTTTCTCTTGCACAGAAGTAACTTGGACTTTTTAGCTGAATGCCTAAAGGGTTTTTATTTCATCCTTAAGGAACAGTAATATCACTAAGCCAACTGTCAGTATTAACCATTCTAGATAATTCTCATGGGACAAGTATGTGCTTTCAATTTTTAGATTCAAATCTTATATTTCAGAAAATATTTTTTTAATTCAGTTTTTAAGTACTTATTCTGCTTAATCGTTTAGGCTTTTATTCTTTAGGGCCTTCAATTACACATATGTTGGGTCCCCTTTGACCTCTGTATCAATCACTTTCTCTCATATCCCTTTTATCTCTTTCTTTATTTCTGTTTGATTTTTTTCACTTCTCTATTTCATATCCTCCGTTTATCTCACTGTGCCCTGGTGTGTACTCATGCATGTGTTTCTTCTAATTTAATCTTCATTTTGGAATTGATTTTCTTTTCTATGTCCTCCAGTTCCAACAGATTTTTAAAAATCTCCCTGTTGTCTGGCCATCTTGTATCTGAGCTCTTCTGTTTCTGGCCTGTGCTGTTCTTTCAGAGCTTCTCCCATTTTCTGAATTAATTGCTTTCAACCCATTTAGCTTTGTGTCCACATGTGTTCTCTTAGTTTACCAGAGTAGTATCTTGTTTATTTCTATCTTTTTTTTCCTTCCCTTGTAAGAGCCATTGTTTGAAGTTATATTGTATTTCTCTTTTCTCCCTTTCTCTTTCTTTCTTTCTCTCTCTCTTTCTCTCTCTTTTATTTGAATTCAAGTTTGTTAACATGCAGTGTAGTCTAGGCTTCAGGAGTAGAACCCAGTGATTCATCTCTTACATATGACACCCAGTGCTCATCCCAAAAAGTGCCCTCCTTAATGCCCATCACCCATTTAACACATCCACCCACCTCCCCTCCAGCAGCCCTCTCTTTTGTTTCTTAAGTGAAAAAGATGTCATTTCCTAGATTCATAGGAGAAGGTTTTTGTAGAAGGGGCAAGCAGCTTTCCCTACATTTTTAGTTGTTACTATGAAAGGCTTAAATGGCAGTCTTTCTGGGTAACTTTTTCTTCACTTCTCAGAACTAAGCCTGTGTCAGAAAGGCTTACTGCCTTTCTTAGAGTTTCTTAGAACTCTGTGGGCCTTGCTCTTTAAGATAACTCTCTAATCTTCAGACTTTCACTGTCCAGTGTGGTAGTCACTAGCCACATGTGGCTGTGGAACATTCGAAGCATGTCTGATCCGAATGAAGTAAGATACACACAGAGTTCAAAGATTTAGCAGGAACAAAAAGTAAAATAGCTCATTAATAACTTTTATATTGATTATACATCAAAACAATATTTTGAGTTTATTGGATTAATTGAAATATATATTTTTTAAGTTTATTTATTTTGAGAAGGACAGAGAGAGTGAGCAAGAGAGGGGCAGAGGGAGAGGGGGAGAGAGAACCCCAAGCAGGATCTGTGCTGTCAGCACAGAGCCCCATGCGGGGCTGGAACTCACGAATCATGAGATTGTGACCTGAGCTAAAACCAAGAGCCAGACGCCTAACTGACTGAGCCCCCCAGGTACCCTGTAAAATACATTATTAAAATCAATTTAACTTGTTTTCATTCAATTAAAAATTTTTTTTAATGTTTATTTATTTTTGAGAGAGAGAGAGACAGAATGCTAGCAGGGGAGGGGCAGAGACAGGGAGACACAGAATCTGAAACAGGCTCCGGGCTCTGAGCTGTCAGCACAGAGCCCGATGCAGGGCTTGAACTCACAAACTGTGAGATCATGACCTGAGCTGAAGTCAGTCACCTAACCAACTGAGCCACCCAGACACCCCTGTTTTCATTCAATTTTGAAAGGTGGCTAGTAGAAAATATACAATCACACATTGTGGCTTCCATTTGTGGCTCCCATTATATTTGTATTAGACAGGACCACTTCAGACTTTATATTCTTCTGTCACCATATGGCACCCATATGCTTCCTCTCACACTTCTGCCATGTTATCTGAACCTTTCACTCACCCGACAGTTCCTTCCTTGTTCCATTTGTTCTCTCTTCGAGCAGTTTTCTTTCCAGGTTTTACTTCTGCAAGTGAGTCTTTTCTGGATATCTGCGAAATCCTTGAGGACTTAGACCTCCCACTAGAATTAATCCCCCTCAACACCCTTTCTGTACTCACTCACAGCATGCCAGCTTTGTCCCTGACTCTCAGATCTGCTTGCCCAGGACCTGCTTAGGATGCAGGTTGTTCTCCTTTGGGGTATGCACGTGTTCTAGAGATTTGGGGGCTGTGTCCATCAGCAGTCTGTTTTCAATTCCTGGTGCTCCTGATCCACAGCTACCCTCCTGTCCACGCTGCCTGTATCCTCAGTAGTTCAGCCATGTCTGCCCACACACTGGGTTATGGAGAATCTTGCTCACCTAGTTTTGTAAAGAGATTGTCTGTGGATGTTCTTTCTTTCGCTGCTATATTGATTTTTAGGGAATGTTTAGGAGTATTTCAAAAACTACACTGCTGCCATAATCCCAGTATGATTAGAATTGTCTCGTGTTCTGTTTTTAATTGTTTAACCTATCTGGTACTTATTTTGATGAACAACATGAACTCAGTATCTAACGTTTTTTTTCCCATTTTTATTTTTAGCAATTCCACTTTTTCTTATTATAAAAGTTAAATGTATATGTTGAAGAAATAATAAAATATGGATGAGCAAACAGAAAAAAATATAATTTTCCCATGCAGAGAGAATATTTTAATATTTTGATATTTTGATCTATATGCTTCCAGGCATTTTTAAGTTGGCTGACCTTGGGCAAAAATTACTTAATGTCTTTGAGATTCAGTACCATCATCTGTGAAACAGGGGAAATAACATCTTATTGAACCTAATATACCATCAAGTGTGAGAATCACCTTTTTTTTAATCACTGAGAAAGACAGCAAGACTCTGCCAGTTAAATTATGACACATAAGCAATCAGTTTTAGGTGTGTTGATACATAAAAATATATTAGTCTTAAGGTCAATTGGATATAATGTATATAAAGTACAATATCTGACAACTATTATTCTATTATGAATCTACTGAAATTTAACCTCCTATTGTTGGGCATCTAGGTTATCTCTAGTTGTAAGCTATTATAAACATTAATAATTCATTAACAGCTAAAAGGAAATGGTCAGAAAGTATTAAATCTTTTTTAAAAAAATTTTTAAGGTTTATTTTTGACAGAGACAGAGTGCGAGCATGAGCTGGGGAGGGGCAGAGAGAGAGGGAGACACAGAATCCGAAGCAGGCTCCAGGCTCTGAGCTGTCAGCACAGAGCCTGATGTGGGGCTCAAACTCACGAACTGTGAGATCATGACCTGGGCCGAAGTCAGATGCTTAACCGACTGAGCCACCCAGGTGCCCCAGAAAGTATTAAATCTTAAACCTTAACACAAACCAAGAAATGCAAATCAAAACAACAATGAAATGCCATTTGTACTTTTCAAAATAGGGTTCTTTCGTGTTACAGAAAAATTAGGAAAACCTCAGTCTCTGACAGAATAGTGTAACTAAATAAATCATTATTCATTGGTATTATCAGTCATATAAAAAGATGATATGCAAAGGTGAGCCATTTATAATGCCAAAGGCTACAATTCATAGCAAAAATTTATGTGTATCTGTGCACCTCACAACAGGAGATTCAAGAAGAAACAGAGATAAATTGGTAGTTAGAGGCTTTAATCCACCTCTTGAAGTTTGATGTGTACATAAAAAGTAATAACATAAAAACCCTAAAAATGTAATTAATGAGGTAAATCTCATATATAATTACACTAACCATTAAAATCTGTTATTGCACATTCCCTTCAAGTGTTCCTGTAGGTTCACGAAATTGGCTATTTGTTAATTCAAAAAGGACACAAAGGTAGGAACAGTGAGATAACATTCTCTGATCAGAATGCAGTAAAACTAAAAATCACAATATCCAATGCAATTTTTTTTTCTGCCTATAAAATTTAGAACTTGCAAACAATTCTTGGGTCTAGAAGAAATCAAACCCCAAACTTCAAAGTGTTAAGAATATAGTGATAGTGAAAATACTACCTAAGACCTATGAGAGATAAAACAGCACTCAGAGGAAAAATCATAGCTTTTGAATATGTATATTAGAAATTAAGAAAGAATGAACAAAAACATCAGGTTTAGCTCAAGAAATTAGAAAACATAAACCTTACAAAATCAGAAGGAAGGAATCCAAAAGAGAAAAGGGAACACCCATGATTTAGGAAAGAGAAAAAAAAATAGCATTTCTAAATCCAGGTCCTAGTCATTTGGGAGAAAAACAAGAACATATCTGTGGTTTGGTAACCAAGAGACTACACAGTATAATCGTGACAGTTGGGAAATAAATACAAATAGTTACAAGCATCGTAAGAGATATTTTGCCCAAGTTTATGCAAATAAGGTTAAAAACCAGAAAAAAGTGATACTTTTCTTCGGAAAAAATAATTTATCAAAATTGACTCCAGAGGAGAAAGAAATAATAAATCCACAAGTTACCATAGAAGAAATAGAAAAATGCTGCTGAAGATTTACCCACCTTCTTGAAAAATAAACCATCCTGGGCAGTTTTACAGGGGAATTCTACCTATTTCTTTAAGTGCCAGATAATTCCAGTGCCATTTAAACTGTTCCAGGGCCTAAAATTGTTTTTAATGTCCAGATTGGTTTTGTGAAGCAACAGACACACAGATGCACATGCACATCACATATACATACATTTATGAATATTGATATAAAAATCCAAATTAAAATAATAGCAAACAAAATATAACAGTGCTTAAAAACAAAACTAATACACTATGACCAAGGGTTTACTACACATACAAAAATGGTTCAATATTTTTAGTTCTAATAGAATTAATTAAAATCTATTAAAATCAATATTTTAAAATATATTATCTATTATGTGATAAAACAAGAATAGTAAAGTTAATGGTAGGATGTGGGAAGTAGATACATACTTGTTCAGTGCAGCATTCTTTTAACTTTGGTGTATGTTTGAAAAATTTCATAATAAAATGTTGAGAAAATATCTATTAATAGAATTTATCATATTAATAGGTCTAAGGAGGAAGATCATAAGATCATCTTCATAAGCACTGAAAAGTCATTTGACAAAATTCAATATCTATTCTTAATTTTAATGCATTTAATAAAATAGGAAGAGATAGTTACTTCTTCTAACATATAAAATAGATTCATCTCAAGCCAGCATTATGCTTAATGGGGAAAATACTAAAAGCATTCACATTAAAGTCAGGGTAAAACAAAAATGTCCAATATTATGTTGGACTATTATTTAGCATTGTTCTGGAAGAAATAATCAGTATAATTAAAGAAAGATATTAGAAGTATGAAAATAAAGTGAGACATGAAATTATCTTTATTTGTAGATGATAAGATGGAATGATATGATTATATAGCTCTAACCCAAGAGGCTCAGTTGAAAAACTATTATAAAAATAAGATAGTTCAATAATGGGGTTGAGTACAAAATTAAAAGAATTTTATCATAATGAGAAATGTATGATATATGTGTGAATAAACCTTTGAAATACAGAGGGTCACAAATGAGGACTTTAAAAATGGAAAGTTATGTTCTTGGGTAGGAAGATTCAAAGATGACAGTTCTTTTAAAATTAATTTACAGTGTAATGGGATCCCGCTAAAATGCCAACAGTATTATTTAATGAGACCAGCTGATTCTAAAGTTCACATAAAAATGAACAAACCAAAATAGGAAACCAATCTTTTAAATGTCAAAAAATTAAGGAGAAATAGGACACCAGATACTAGAACAGTGTACTCGCATGGTACTTGCGTGTATAGACAGATCATTGGTACAGACTAAAAGTTCAGAATTATTCCCCAATATGCAGAGTAGCTTAGTATATGATAGAGGTGACATTTCAGATCAGTGGGGGAAAGATTCAATGATATTTTTTGAGATGATTCGATAGTCATCTGGGGGAAAAAGTTGGATCCCTAGTTTGTGCCTTTATAAAAAAAGGTTTATTTTGAAAGAGAGAGAGGGAGGGAGGGAGGGAGGGTGTGCATGAGTGAGGGAGGGGCAGAAAGAGAGGGAGAGAGAGAGAGTCCCAAGCAGATTTGGAGCTGTCAGCGCAGAGCCCGATGCGGGGATTGGTCTCACGAACTATGAGATCATGACCTGAGCCAAAATCAAGAGTTGGACCCTTAACTGACTGAGCCACCCAGGCACCCTAGATCCCTAGTTTGTACCTTACACCACAATATATTTCAGGTGGATCAGAGGTTTAAACAAAAAATGAGACCATAAACCATAGGAGAATGTTTTTATGATCTGGGCAGAATTGATCTTGAAATGGCAAAGGCCTTTCTAGAAACTGCAAAATGATTGGTAAATTCACCTACGTTAAAAAAAAAAAAAAGTCTACAAGGCAAAACCATCAGAAGCTAAATCCCGCAAACTGCAGATTGCGGGGGATAATTTGCAACGCGTCGTAAAGAGCCGGGTTCTCTAACATACAAAGCATTCCTAAAAAGTGAGAAGAACAGAATGACAGCCCCATATGGGAAAAATGTGCAAAGGCTCTAAAGCATGCATTCTCAATATGTGTCAGATGGTCCCCAAGGGGGCAAAAATTGTTTCTTAGGGAGCAGAGTATCTCAGATATTACAATGGTTCATGGCCATCCAAAGCTCCGCTCTGAGGAATAAATCTTATTCCTTATTATTCAATTTCTGTTGATAGGAAGAAATTATATTAAATTTTTAATTGGTTAAACAGATATACTTATTATAATATAAATTATAAGAAAACAGTTGTAATAATTAAAGCAAAATTTTCTGTTTTTAGGGTTGATTGATGAAGGGTTGAGAAGATACAAATCTCAAAAAATGGTTGACAGAAAAGAACATACAGATGGTCGTTGATCATATAAAAAGAAGCTCATGTAAAAACCTTACAGGAATGTTCAAAGCAGCACTATTCATAATAGCCAAATGGTGGAAACAGCCCAAATGCCCATCAACTGATGAATGGATAAAATGTGGATCCATAGATCCATGGATAAAATGGATCCATGCAATGAAATAAGACTGCCTTAAGTAAGGAACAAGGGGCAGGCATCTGCTACAACATGGATGAACTCTGACACCGCGCTAAGTGAAAGAAACCAGTCACAATAGAGCACATATCGTGTGGTTCTGTTTATATGAAATGTCTTGAAAAGGCAAATCTATAGAGGAAGTGGTTGCTTAGGGCTGGGGGTGATGGGGTATTTGGAAGAGTGATTTGCAAAGGGTACACTGTTTCCTTTGGGGTGATGAAATGTTCTAAAACTGATTGTGGGGTCACAACTCTGACTATACTAAAAGTATAGTGGGAAACTCAGTAGGCCGGGAGTCTGACTTTGGCTCAGGTTGTGATCTTGTGGTTCCTGGCTTTGGCCCCACGTCGGGCTCTGCACTGACAGCTTGGAGCCTGGAGCCTGCTTCAGATCCTGTGTCTCCCTCTCTCGCCCTCCCCCGCTTGTGCAGTCTCTCTCTCTCCCCCCGCCAAAAAAAACAAGTAAAAAATAAACATTAAAAAAATTTTTTTAAGGCACTGGATTGTACACTTTAAATGGCTGAGTTGTTTGAACATGAATTACAGCCAATAAAGCAGTTACCAGAAAAATAAGCAATAGTTCTCAGTCTTAATGGTTCTTAGTCTTTCTTTGGGATGGCCTACTTTAGTATCTCTCAAAAGCTGTCCCCAGATGTGGATACTGTCCACAGAAAAATTCGTACATGCAGAAAAGTTTGCATTTAATTTCAATGAGTTTAAGGACCCCTAGACTCCCTAGGAGTAGCTCAGCTTAAGAACTTCTGCAAAATATTTAGTAACATGGAAATAGTTTCATTAATTGCCATTCAGTGGAAAATGCAGTCTTTTAAAGATAGAATGATTAGAATGAATTCATTTCCGTCGTGCGTATCAACTCTTCTCTTTCTGGAACATTCCTCATTTATTCTTGTACTTTTCTCATGTAGCCGGGTCTCCTTTTATGTCAGGTTGTATGGTTCTCTTCATAAAGCTGCACTTCTTTTTTTGTTATTTAATAATTTGTGTTACCCTCTTCAATTGTATTTTTATTCCAGTATTACTTTACATTTTTAATTTTTTTTTTAACGTTTATTTATTTTTGAGACAGAGAGAGACAGAGCATGAATGGGGGAGGGGCAGAGAGAGAGGGAGACACAGAATCGGAAGCAGGCTCCAGGCTCTGAGCCATCAGCCCAGAGCCCGACGCGGGGCTCGAACCCACGGACCGCGAGATGGTGACCTGAGCTGAAGTCGGACGCTCAACCGACTGAGCCACTCAGGCGCCCCTACTTTACATTTTTATTGCCATGTTCGTTTCATAAATGGCCGTCTTACCAAATGCTCTTCATGTTTTGTTTTTTTCACCTCTCCATTTTATTTAATTTTCAAAAGGGAAACATCATTACTGTTTTTTGAATATAAAGGTCCTACATGTTCATCATTTTAAAATTCAAGCCATTTAAAAGATTAGAAAGTGAAAGTACCTCGATAATTCTGCCCCTAGAGATAGCCACTGTTTCTTATTAGTTGTAAGTATTTTTCAGTTAATTATCTAAGGCTTCCCAGATAGAAAAATCATATCATCTTTAATTAATGTGCGACAAGGATAATGTTTTGAGGCTATTAAGCCAATGCATTTTTTCTTTTAAAAAGAATCTTAATTATGAAATATCTTAAACATACAAAAAGGTACAGAAAAGGATATAACAGATACTCGTTTTACCATTATCAGAGTTTGGAAGTCCTCCCACCTGCCCATCCCTATCTTGCCCTCTTCCCCCCCCCCCCCCGCCCCCCGCAAAGCACACAACCCATATGTTTACAACATAAACATATATCCACAAACTATACACAGAATTATTTTGTGTGTTTTTAAGTGTACATGAATAGTATCCTACCATCTCTAACGTTTTAAAAGAGTTTGAGATTTACTCATGTTAATACACATACTCAACTCATGTTTATCTGTTGGCAGTATTTCATCGTATTAATATTTTCCCATTTCCTTTCTAAGGTCTAGTTGTTTCCATTTTTAAACAATCACATAGAGTACCTGATAAGCATTCTTATCCATGTCTTCCTAGGCACACGGAGGAGAATTTGTCTAGGGTACCTATGTGGCTGTGGGCTTGTTAAATCACAAGGTAAGTGCACCTTCCACTGGAATAGGTCCAGTATTATCAAAATATCTCCAGTGTGATTGCACCAGTGTGCATTCCCTCCAGCACCAGGCTCTGTAAGAGTGCTTCCTCCCCATCATTGCTATCATCTGATTTTTAAGTTTTGCCAGTGGGTGGATGTGGAATGTATCTCATTGTTGCTTTTAAGTTTATTCTTATTTTGAAGGAGAGAGAGGGCAAGCACAAGCCGGGGGTGGGCAAAGAGAGAGGGAGAGAGAGAAAGACCGGGGGAGAATTCCAAGCAGGCTCCGCACTGTCAGCGCAGAGTCAGATGCAGGGCTTGATCTCACGGTTCGTGAGATCGTGGTCTGAACTGAGATCAAGAGTCAGATGCTTAACTGACTGAGCCACCCAAGTGTGCCTGCCTTTAGTTGCATTGTCTTGATTACCTATGAGTTGGACAGCTTTTCACCTATTTATTTACTATTGAGGTTTTCTCTTCAGAGTCCCTGTTCATAAGCCTTTTTCCACTCCCGCACCCCATTGATTTGTTAAAGTTCATTATATGTTGTAGACACTAATATTTTGTTGCAGATCATTTCTCCCAAACTGTGCTCTGTTTTCACTTTGTTTGGTTTGTGTTTCTTTCACTTTGTTTATATTGTCATTTGCTGTATACACATATTTTATTTTTAGGTACTCAAGTTTTTCAATGGTTGCCTTTATGGTTTAGCGCTTTTTCTGTCTTGCATAGGAAATCCTTTCCACCCCAGTGTCATAAACACGTGTCCCTGTATTTCTTTACAAAATTGTCAAGATTTTTGCCATTTACAATTAGTATTTTTTAATCCACCTGGAATTAATTTCTTATATGATGTATACTTTGTTATACAATGCTAAGGATTTTATTTTGTGTTTTCTTCATATGGATAACCATTCCAGCATTATTTTTCCCCTTTTTTGACTTTTGACTTTAAAAATTTTCCAACACATACAGAAGTACAGAAAATAAGATAATAAACTTCATGGTAGTGCCAATCATTCCCTATTCTGCATTATTTTGAAGCAAAGTCAGACATCATATAATTTATTCTGTAAATATTTGAGCATGAATCTTTAAAAGATTGGATCTCTTTTGACCCACAATAACATTATTATATCTAAAAAAACATTAATTCCTTAATACCAATAAACAAATTTCTACAAATTGTATAATTTTCTTTTTGCAGTTGGTTTGAGTCAGAACCCAAGTAAAGTCCATGTATTGCTATTGATAGAATTGTCCTGAGTGTATTTTAACATATCAGTATCCCTCCTTTTTTCCTCTTGAAATTTATTTATGAAGGAAATTAGACTGTTGGTTCTATAGGTTCCCACATTCTAGGTTTTTCTGATGGTATATTTGTGGTATCATTTAACATGTTCCTCTGTCCTGCTGTTTCCTATAAATAGTTAGTTTAGAGACCTGATGGCATTCAGGTTTGACATTTGGCAAGAATATTTCATACAGGATTTTGTGTATTTCTGTCAGCAGGTACATAATGTCTAACGTCACATTTTGGGGATATTAACAACCATTGATGTGCCTAGATCTGTCACTTCATTAGAGCTTGGAAAATGGCAGTATTCTAATTCCACCATCCCATTATCCTTTATTATAGTATCATTGATTGAATGGTCCATTCTTTTGTGACTCTTTTATGCTGATCCCTTATATGTGTGGCTGTTTCCAGGCTCTCTTTTCTGTTCTTTTGATCTATTTGTCTGTCCTGGTGCTAATGCCATGATACTTAAATTACTCTAGCTTCATATTAAGTCTTCATATCTAGCAAAAGAATACATCACAGTGGGGCACCTGGGTGGCTCAGTCGGTTAAGTGTCCAACTTCGGCTCAGGTCACGATCTCATGATCTGTGAATTCACGCCCCGCATCGGGCTCTGTGCTGATGGCTCAGAGCCTGGAGCCTGCTTCAGATTCTGTGTCTCCCTCTCTCTCTGCTGCTCCCCTGCTTGCACTTTGTCTTTTTCTCCCTTTGTCAAAAATAAGCATTTTTAAAAATTAAAAAAAAAAAAAAGAATACATCATAGAATACATGAGCTTACACACACACTGAGAGAAAAAAAAAAAAAAGCTCTTCTTGACCTTCTATGATTCCATACATATTTTGGGAGCCGTTTATCAAGTTCCATGAAAAACTCCCTTGATATTCTGGAATGGCACTGTGTCAAATCTATACGCCAATTTAGAGAGAATTGCCATCTTTGTGATATTGAGGCTTCACATCCACTAACGTGAGTTATCCATTCATTCAGTCCTTTTACATCCTTCCGTGAAGTTTTATAATTTTCTCTTTAAAGTTCGTATACATCTTACGGATATTGTCATTGTGAGTGGTATCTTCTTTTTGAATTACATCTTTTAACTGTTCCTAGTGTATGGGAATGTAGTCCATTTTTATATATGGAATTTGTATTTAGCAGGCTTCGGGAACTCAACTACCCTGATGGCGTGTTGGTAGATTTTCCTGGAGTTTTTTCCAGTGTAAGCAGTGATTTTTAAATCTGGGAATAATGACAATTCTGTCATTTCTAATCCACATATCTTTTATTTTTGTCTCATCAGTTGTGTTTGCCTACTATTGAATACAAGTGGCGATAGTGATCTTTTTTTTTTTTTGCTTCTGTCTGAATTTCACAGAAATGCTTTTTGCTCTTCAGCACTAACCACCATGAGTATTGTAACTTCTCTCTCTCTCTCTCTCTCTTTTTGGCTTTCTTTTTTTCCAGCTTTATTGTGATACGGTTGCCATATAATATTGTGCAAGTTTAAGGTGTACAGCGTGATGATTTGATACATATATATATTACAAAATGATTCTCATAATAAGGTTAGTTAGTACATCCTCACCTCACATAATTACCATTTTTGTTGTGATAGTGGTCGTAGTTGTGAGAACACTGAAGGTTTACTCTCTTAGCAGCTCTCATCTGTACAATGCAGAATTATTAGCTATAGTCACCATGGCGTGCATTACAGCCCCAGAACTTAGTCATCTTATAGCTGGAGGTTTGTACCCTTCGACCAATACATACCCCTTACAAGACCAGGTAAGCTCTTTTCTGTTCCCTAGATAACTTTTCATAAATAAGCATTCAGCTTTATCACATGCTTTCCCCCACATTTGTTGAGAGGGTACTATGTTGTTTGTTAATTAATATATCACCGGGCTGTGGGGCACCTGGCTGGCTCAGTCGGTGGAGTGTGTGACTCTTGATCTCAGGGTCATGGGTTTGAGCCCCATGTTGAGTGTAGGGATTACCCAAGTAAATAAATAAAAACTTAATATATATATTAATATATATAACTTAATATATATATATCTCTAGGCTAATGACATTAATATTATATATATATATATATATATGTGTATATAAAGCTAGGCTAATTACATTAATATTTTTAGATGCTAACATTTAAAATATTTTAAATTTTTATCTGTGTATTCCTCAAATAATCTCTACTTGTTTATAACGTCTTGCTCCATTTTTCGTTCATTGCTCAACTTGTTTAATACAGTAAAACCTTGGTTTGTGAGCATAATTCATTCTGGAAACATGCTTGTAACCCAAAGTACTCATATATCAAAGCAAATTTCAAGAACCATTGGCTCATTTGTGATCATGTGACATCTGGCATCATGTACTACTCATATTGCAAGACATAGCTTGTTTATCAAGTTAAAATTTGTTAGAAACGTTTGCTTGTCTTGCATAATACAGACCAAGTTACTCGCTATCCACAGCTTTACTGTATTTTATTTAGATTTTTACATCTATGCTCACGAGTAAGATTGTCTTATAACATGCGGTCCTTGTGGCTTCCTTGTCTGTTTTGGTATTAATGTTGCCCAGCTTCATAAAATGTGTTAAGGAGCTTCCCTCCCCCCCCCTTTTATTCTGTTCATTAAAACATGTTGTAAAGAATAAGGATTTTGTATTCCTTTAAGTATTGATAACTCTCACCTACAGAATCATCAGTGCCTGATAATCTTGTTTTGTTTCTGTGGGTAGAGTCTAAAATATGGATGCCATTTTATTAGTGATTAAACATCTATGCAGGTTTCTTCTTTCTTCCTGGGTCACTTTTATATACTACACTTATCTATGAAATTGTTCAAAATTTTAATTTATTGTTATAAACTTCTTTGCAGTGTCCTCCCGTGATTTATTATATCTGATGTCCTGCCCCTCCTGCTTTTCATTCTTAATATTATTTATTTAAGCCTTCTCTCTCTTTTCTTGATAAATCTTGATAGAAGTTTGTATATTTTATTAGTCTTTGCAAAGAGCCAATTTAGGGGCTTAAAAAATCTTCTGTACTGTTAATTTAATTGATATGTAATTGATTTCTGTTTTCTCATTTTTATCATTGCCGTTTGTTTACTTACTTACTCTTTTGCTAACTACTGAAATTAGATGCTTAACTCAGTGATTTTCCATCTTTTTAAAACACTTTCTTCTTTCAGTATTGCCTCCCATGTTTTTAAAATATAGTACTTTTATTTTTGTTAAACTTTCTGAATCAATGGGGTGTGTTAGCCATCTCTTTGTAATTTATTTCTCATTTTATTTGTCGTCAGCATACATGGTCTGCAGGTCTTGGAGTTTTCAAAGACTTTTCTGGTCTAGTACTTGGTTACTTTTATGACTGTTCCACAGATACTTGAAAAGATTGATTCTTGTCTAAATTTTAAGTACCGGCTTCTAAACAGATTTACGAGTTCAAGCTTGTTAACTGTATTGTTCAAGTCTTCTTTATCTTTACTAATTTTATTTTTCATCTGCTTGACATACATATGAAAGAGAATTTATTAAAAAATCTCCCTCTATGATTGTGGATGTATCTGCTTTTCCTTATAATTCCAGTCACGTTTTGCTGTATACACTTTGAGGTTGTTGTTAGGTGCATACAAGTTTAAGATTCTTACATCCTTTCTGTTAATTATTTTGTATCATTATGTAACATCACTCTTTATTAGTGCTTTTGTCTGAAAGTCTATTTTGCCAGCTGTTAATATAGCTATACCACCTTTTAAGTTATTTTTTAATGTCTATTTATTTATTTTGAGAGAGAAAGAAAGAGAGGAAGAGAGAGAGAATCCCAAGCAGGCTCTGTGCTCTCAGCACAGAGCCTGACATGGGGCTCAAACCTCATGTGAGTTCATGACCTGAGCTGAAATCAAGAGTCAGACACTTAACCGACCAAGCCACTCAGGCGCCTCTTAAGTTATTTTCTAATTAAATTTCTCCAACATAACATTCTCTGTTCTTTTATTTTGAATCTTCCTGACACATGATCTTACACTGCCTATAGCTATTTGCTTTTTTCTCCCCCAATCTAAACTTCTTTGTCTTTTAATTGGCAGAGTTGGTCCATTTATATTTATTTTTAATACTAACATATATTTTTACCATCTTATTTTATGCTGTTTCCTGTGCTTTCTCTTGACTTATTCTCTCCCCACCCCTGTTTTCTGCCTTGTATTTGATATCTTTATTCCCTCCCCTTTATTTCCTCCCTCCTTTTTTCTCCTCCAGTAGTTTGGAAGTTTTAGCATCTATTTCTCTGTTTTCAGAGGATAAACTTAACTTTTTATAATGCATGCTTGAATTACCAAAGTCGGAAGTTAATCAGTATTCAAACCCTCATCCTAAAGTGTTAAGTATCTGATGACCACTCCCTCCCACACTCTACACCTTATTTTATCTAGAAATCTAATTCCGTGTTGCTTTAAAACTTCTCCAGACAAATTCTCTATTGAATATGTGGTCTCCTCATCTCAGGGCTAGTGAACTCCAGTTTGGGTTTTGAAAACATCCCTCTTTATTTCTCATATCTGGGCATTTTCATTTGTGTGTGTGTGTGTGTGTGTGTGTGTGTGTGTGTGTGAATGAGAGAGAGAGAATGAATAGGTTTGTGTTTTGAAAATGTGGAATATTTTATGTAAGATTTCTAGGAAGATTCTAGATGAGAGCAGAAAGGGGTGCCACGTCATCTCAGTTTGTCTATTGAGTGGCACTCCAGATTCTTGGCATTTATATATCTGCACTTAGAGAAAACACAGTTTGTTTTGCTGTGGCTTGTTTTTTAGCAGATAGGGTATCATATTGTATATACTATCCTGTATCTTTCTTTTTCCATCAGTAATAAGCATCTTTCCTGTCAATATCTATGCATCAAACTGATTTTCAGTGTTGCAATTTATTGCATAGTATGGATTTAATATAGTTTATTCAACTACATTTTGCTTGGACACTAAGATTATTTCTAGGGTTTGCAGTAAAAATCATGTATAACGTGCCTTAGGAATGCACGCCAGTGTTTCTGTAAGATAGAAGCAAAAGTAGGGAATTGCTATGTTATAGAATATGCATTTTTAAAATTTTGATCCTGCCCAAATGCCTTCATGTGGGATTCCATTTTATGTACATTTTCATATATATTTCGTATTCTTCTCATAATGTGTAAATCTATTACCCCCATCCTGTCAACACTTGTTACACTTGAACTTGAAAAAAAATAGCTGAACTAGTGAATGAAAATATCTCTTTATTTTACTTTGCATTTAGTCCCCTGATTACAAGTAAAATGAAAAATCTTTTAAGATATGGTTATTGACCATGGGCGCCTGGGTGGCTTTTTCGGTTGAGCGTATGACTCATGATTCTGGCTCCGGTCATGATTCTAGAGTCATAGGATCGAACCTCGTGTCCAGCTCCATGCTGAATGTGGATCCTGCTTGGGACTCTCTCCCTCTCCCTCTGCCCCTCCCTTGCTCATGAGCACTCTCTAAAGTAAAATTAAAATTAAAAAAAAAATATGATTACTGACCATTTGCATTTCATTTTCTGTGAATTGCCTGTTCATATTCTTGTCCATTTCCCAGTCTAGATTGTCTTAATGACTTGTAAGAATTATGGCTTACAGGGTAGTCAACTTTATTAAACTTTGCATTTATGGCTTTTAGTTTTTATGCTTTATTTAAGAAACTTCCCATACCTCCAGTTGATAATACAAGCTCCCGTATTTCTTCTAACACCGTTGTTTTGTGTTCTGCTTTTAGGCCTGTAATCCACCAGAACTTTTTCCTTATGGATAGTGTGAGGTAAGGATATAATTTTATTTTTTTTCATATAAGAGTCAATTGTTCCAACATCATTTGTTGAGTGGTATATAATTTCCTCACACATCCGATAGTGCATCTTATTTAGATTAATAAATCAATGGATGATCTATCTGAATTCCACTCAGTTCTATTATCGATTGATTTAATTGTCTTCTCCTGCACCAATGTCACACCATTTTAATTTCTATAATTTTACAAAGTTAGGAATCTTACAGAATAAAAAATAGATCATGTGTAATAGGTATTTGGTCAGTTCATGTGCGTTTACTCTTCCGTATTAATTTCAACTTGTAAAATTCCATGAAAAATCCTATTGAGTTGCAGTTGATATTATATTGACTTTAAAGATTATTTAAGGGAGAGTTTCTTTCATATTCCAAATGCTTTGAGCTTTTTATTTGTTCAGACTTTACTTATGAACTTTTTATTTTATTGCGTATAGCTTCTTCCTATAATCAGTATTTCTTGAGTCCCTACATTACAGCAGCCACTGTGCTTGGCACTAAGGATCACTGGTGACAAGACAGTCCTGTTCTCTGCCCTCATGGGGCTTAAACTTCCTTACCATTCCCTTTGTGGGCTAGAAAAATTTTCATTTTTTTTTAAATGCCAAGTGGAATGTGTTAAGGTTATGTATTCTATGTATGTAGATTATAGATTTTGAAATGTATCTACTAAATAACCTTATTAATGCAATTATTCATATGTCCCATATTTTTATTTCTTTTTGCCTACTTGATTTGACAAAGTGATGCAATAACATGAAGGTATCCTATTAAGATTGTGATCTCGCCAAATTCATCTTGGTATTTCTAATAGCTTTTGCTTTGTATATTGCTTTTTAAAAAATAGTACCATTTATTAGATTTTTTAATAAAGAAAATGTTAAAGAATATCCCATAATCTCACCATCAACATAATCCTTACCAATTCCCCAAACACACACACACACACACACACACACACACACACAGAGTGAGGAATTTCAGATTGTACAGAAAAAAAAAACCTCAAGCTTCCTGCTTTACTACCTACCCTCCTTCCCGAAGGCAGCCGCTGTTAACAACTTGACAGATTTTGTCTGAGAGCACCTCCTTCCCCTGTAGCATTATTCCACAGAGAGGGCCTTGTGTTTCTGGAATGCCAGTGATGAGCTGAACCCTCTCTAATGACATAGCCTCCAAGGGTCTTGGAGTAGGTGTTTTAGGGCCTTCACCCAGCTCCTGCTGCCAGTGCCTCTTGCTTTGGAAGGGCTTGGGCCTTCTAGAGCGGTGCTTCCCAGACATTTATGTGCTTACAGATCCCTGGAGACATTGATGACAAGCAGATTCTGATTCAGTGGTTCTAGGATAAGACCTGAAATTCTGCATTTCTTCTTTTTTTTTTAATGTTTATTTATTTTTGAGAGAGAGAGAGAGACAGAGTGTGAGCAGGGGAGGGGCAGAGAGAGAGCAGGAGACACAGAAGCTGAAGTAGACTCCAGGCTCTGAGCTGTCATCAGAGAGCCCGATTCAGGGCTTGAACTCACGAACCATGAGATCATGACCTGAGCCCAAGTCTGATGCTCAACCAACTGAGCCAGCCGGGTGCCCCTGAGATTCTGCATTTCTAACAAGCTCTCAGGGAATAACTGGGGCTGCTGGTTCAGCAGCCACGCTTTGAACAGCAAGGTCCTGCCCTTAAACTTGTCTGCCCTTTGGAGCCCCCTGGGGAGTTTTATAAGCTGTGAGTGCCTGGGTACCACCCCCAGAAATTCCGATTCAATTGATATGGGTTGTGGCCTACACCAGGCAGATTAAAAGTCCTTCAGGTAATTCTAGCGTGCAGCAAAGTGTGAGAACCAATGTTTTAAAGGAACTCTCGTCCTCATCTTCATACTTCTGCTGCAGAATTGCTCTCAGCAGATGCCTGGACTGGAGCTGCCGTTGAAGTCCCTGTAACCTGTTTCCCTGGGGTCCTGGTGAGGACCAAGTTCCCTCCCTCGGGCATTTGCAGGTGCAGACTCGCTTTGATCTGTGCCTCATGGAGACTTTTGACTTCAACTTTTCCTACTCGCGGTGTAGCTCCCTGCGGTCTCACGTCCTCATGTATTTCCATTCACCTTTCAGGAAGGCACCCTTTTTGTCTTAGGAGAGCTCCCAGAGTGAGAGGTAATGAGATCAGAAAGTCCTGGCCATGCTGTAAGCATCCACCGAAGTCCTCACTTCCTAAATCCTTCCCTGGAGAACCAAATGAGGCCTCCTCCATCTGTCATTGTCCTGCCCGGCCCCCGTTTCATCTTTCTTACCTTTGCAGTGCCTTTCCTTAGAAAAAGCGGCTCTCAGAGTGGGGGGGGGGGGGTCCCTGGGCAGCAGCCTCAGCATCACCTGGGAATTGGTTAAAAAGTCAAAATTCTCAAGCATCACCCCGTTGCTACCGATCAGAAACTGTGGGGGCGGAGCCCAGAAGTCAGTGTTTTCTCAAGCCCTCCGGGGCATTCTTGTGCCTACTCAAGTCTGAGGACCCTTGCCCATGGTGCTGATTGATTTATTTGATCTGGGGTGGTGCTCAAGCATCACTGTGTTGGAAAGGTTCCCCAGGTGATTCTAATGTGCAGTCAAGGCTATGAACCACTGCTGGAGAAAGTCCTAATTCCTGAGATTTATCAGGCCATTCTCTTAGGGGCCAAGTAATAACTTGATCTCCAGCTACAATGGTGCCATCACTTTGAAACTCACTTGGTCATGCTTCTAGTATTTTGTGCTAATCTTCTTTCTCTCTCCTCTCAGATTTGTCCAGATTTTCTGTAACTCCTTGGTTTAGATGCCCCAGTGTCTAAGTTGCGAGTTCCCAGTTGCTCCAGAGACATGATACACTGTGTGATATCATACACTGTGCGCGCGCGCGCACACACACACACACACACACACACACACACTCATGTGCGTGTGTGTAAGAGGCCGTCTCCCACTGGTTCCCTGCCTGTGGTTCCCTCGGGGAGAATTTTCCTAGTCTTCTCTCTGGGATCTTGCTTATTTTTCCTCTGGCATATTCCTCAGTCACTATTTCTGGTGTAGTAACAACTAAGATGTGGCCCTTTCTCTACTGCTCTGTCTGCCTTTCCCTTCCATATCAGTCTCTTCTACCTTCAAGGTCAGATTTGCCATTTCATAGCTATACCGTCTGGTCCAGAGTTCTCAATCATTCTTCTCCTCTGCTCAGTGGGGCTGTTTTTAATTGTTTTCTTTTTTCCACTGCTTCCTGCTCTGATAGTCTGAAGTATACTTTTCTCTGTATACCTCAACTTTCTGGACAACCTCATTCTCAGAGACAGAATCCTCCGAGGACAAGGTTTCTTAACTCCTCTCTAGTTTTTTGGGTTTGCAAAAATTTTATGGAGTTATTTCTCTGTGAGCCTAAGATTCCCGTTTCCTTTTTATTTGGACATTAATAAAATATGCTGCTCTCTTGAGAGTGAAGGCTCAATTTAGATCTCTGAAATCCAAAGCTCTGATTATTCCAGAGCCAACTTTAGACCATGTGGTGGGAAGCGTGACCCGTAAGAGCTTATGAGGAAGCCACATAAACACACAGCTTCCTTTGGCCCTGAATGTACCATAAGAACACATAGAAGGGCGTGGAATTTTGGCAGCCTACCTATACTGTCTACCCGATTCTCATATTAATAGTATAAAGGTGGGGGCTCATGGATGCATATTGTGTAGCATGCATGGAACTTTGGTGCAGTATAAATTTTATGAAAACAATAGCAAGAACAAAAAGTCATTGTTCCTCTCCTTAATGTCTGAAAGGTTCATGCGGTAGGCTGAATAATGGCTTTCCAAGATGTACACGTCTTAGTCTCCAGAATCTGTGAGTATGTTACTTCACATGTTAAAAGGGATATTCTGGGGTATTAAGTGAAGGATCTTGAAATGGGGGGATCAGACTAGATTACCCCAGTGAGGTCTAAATGTAATCCCAAGAGTCCCTATAAGAAGGAGGCAGGAAGTTCGGGGTGAAGAAAAGTTGATGTAACAACAGAAGCAGAGAGAGGTTGGAAGATGCTAGCTGCTGGCTTTGAAGATGGAGGAGGTGGTCATGAGCCAAGGAATGCAGAGGCTTCTAGAAGCTGGAAAAGGCAAGGAAACATTCTTCCTGGAGCCTCCAGATACCGTCCAGCCCTCCCAACGCCTCGATTTTGGCCCAGTGAGACCTAGTTTGGACTTGTGACCTCCAGAAGTGTAAGACAATAGATTTGTGTTGTCTTAAGCCACTATGTTTGTCTTAATTTCTTAGAATAGCAATAAGAAACTAATGCAGCATATGGATATGGATAAAGTGCCTTCTTTTCCCTATAATCAGAGCATCCGCTCTGCTCTGCCTGCCCGCTGAGGCCTCACAGCCTGCTGACGTCTGCTGAGAGCCACCTGCATGGCCCATGCTCAACTGGGCAGTGTATGTTCTGTAACAGCTGTAACCGCCCTTACCCTGAGGCAGTGGCACGACCCACTTTTGCCGAGGCCTGTGCCTCCATAAAAGCAGCAACTTGCCCGTGGAAACAACCCGCTGGTATGGCCCCCCCCCCCGCCAAAACCCTCAGTCCTTGAATATTAGTTTGCTCCCCAGTTCTGCTCCTAGTCTACCCCTGAATGTAACCCCCCTCTGAATGAGCAGACCTCCCCACCCACGTCGGAGCTTTGTCCCCGAGGGTCATGCCTGCACCTGCACATTTAAGGCTGGGAGGAGATGTCCCTAATGGGGGGCTTCCCGTGGACGGCCGGCTCCAGAGAACAGAGTGGGGAAGGGGCCGAGCTGCACCCGGTTCTTCACCCCAGACTCCCCTACCAAGCAAGTCCCACCCTTCTGCAGGGAGAAGTGAACGGGTGAGCCGAGGAGCAGGGGTGTTAGACCCGACAGAACCCTGTCCTCCTGGAAGGAAACACCAAGGGCGGGGTGTTGGGTTTCTCTCAGCACCTCTGTGTCGTCCATGTCGCTGACTCCTCACAGCAGCCCTGTGGGAGTGGAGTCTGCACGTTTCATCCGGGAAAGTGGATCTCAGAAGTGAGGCACTTTTCTCACGAGTGCCAAGCAGCAAAGATGGGATTCAAACCTACCTCAGTCTGAATACACCTTTTGTTTTAAAGGCAAAGGCAGAAACGGTCTCGTTGAGGGGCGTTGGCTCAGGTCGTGATCTCGCTGTTCGTAGGTTTGAGTCCCGTGTCGGGCTCTGTGCTCATTCTGTGTCTCCCTCTCTCTCTGCCCCTCCCCCCCAGCTTGCACTCTGTTCTGTGTCTCCAAACTAAATAAACGTTAAAAACATTTTATTTAAATGGTCTCATTGAGAGCAGGTGAGGTAAGCCTGGGCAGGAGCACATCAAGTGGATGGGCCGTTCAAAGGGTCTTTCCTTCCAGTTTTCCCACCGGTTTATCCTGTGCACATTTTCTGATCCCACAAGAGAGAGGAATTTGTGTGTTTTGCCTTTACACTAACCATGTATATTTTCACAGGAAACACATGAGTTCTGTTCTCTTATTATGCTCATTTTACAGTTGAGGAAACTAAGGCTCAGAAAAAGAGTAACAACTTGCCCAAAGTCACATAGCTCAAAAGTAACAGAACCAGGATTCCATGTTTCATGTCCACATCCAGCACTGCCTGGGGAATATGTGGCACAAAGAACAGATGAAATGGAGCGACCACACCCTTTGCAGAATATATTGCTTCCAGAGAGGGCAGGAGAACGCTGCTTAGCCAAAAGTTGTATTTAGTCCCATGTGTGAAGCTGACAGGGCACAGGCAGCCTGCCTCTTAGCTCTTGTTGGCTGGGTCATAAAGTAGATAGGACAGTGTCACTCCCCTACCGAAAGTCCTCTATGGCTCCCCATTGCTCTTGGGAACTGGTTTAAGATGGCCTCCGAGGCCCTGGTAGCAGGTGCCTGTTGGCAGTCTGGTGCCTGTTCATCTTGCTGGCCTCAATTTCAAGCCACCTCCTGATTTCTTGTAATTGAATTTTAAATTTTATATCAAAGTTGATGTACATGATATAGAATCAAATAGCAGTGTAAGGTATATAACAAAAAAGCAGGGGTCCCTGCTACATCCTCAGTTTCCCCTTCCCATGAGACAGCAACTTTCAACTTCTGGTGATCTCTTCGGCTACTTGCCTTTGTATTTCAAAGCAACTCCTTATGTTGCTAGTTCCACATTTTTGAAGAAAAATCTACTCACTTTCTAGTAAGAATTAGATGAAGATTTAGTTCTCTTACATCACACTACACACTTCCCCTCTTCTCATCCTACCAACATGGTTACATCACAACTTTTGGTAATCTGAACATTTCAGCATTTGTATAATTAGAGCTATGTAAAGATCGATCACGGCTGAGCCATGTAGTGTGTACTATCAATACATTCTTCTGTTGTACAACTTTTGTTTTTCCCGGAGTTAGTAATTCATTTGGTTTTTACACTTGCCTGGTTTTCTGATTCCTCACCATTTAGGCCTGAAACTTGCCAATGAACTAAAATACTCCTCCCGGTATTGTCACATTCATCAGGTAATCTATCATATTTTTTTCTCTACGGGACATAACTTTCCTGTGGCCTTACATATTTCTGTTGTGATCCAGAGTTATTTTTCTCAAGGCTTCCCTGGCGTATGACTGTCATCTTGGGATATTTCCTTCCCATCCTCCAGATTTTCCCTTTACCTTTTTGTTGGATCTCATTTCCCATATTCCATCCTTTTGTCTTTCTTGGTTTTCTCCCTCTTTTAGCTGGAGAATGTCTTTTAGCAGCATCCTCAGAAGGAATGCCGAGGAGCTAATTATTTTTTTTAAGTCTTGCATGTCTGATAATGTATTTATTCTTCTTTCACAGTTAATCAATAACTGAGATGCCGAATTCTTGGCTGGCAGTTAATTCCCCTTATAATATGAAAATCTTTGCTCCGGGTCTTCTAGCTTCCAGATTTGCTTTTTGGAAATTCAATACCATTCTGGTTCCTGATTCTTTGTGTACAAATGTCTTCCTTTCTGGAAGTTTCTAGGATCTCTCTTTATTCTTGGTATTCTAAAATTTCACAATGATATGCCTAATTTTTTCATATTTTATTTTCCGTTTTAAAGAAAATTCTCTTTTTTATTCTAACTTCTGGGTTATCTTAACTTTATCTTCCAGTCCTGTCATGTTCTCTCAACAGTCCTTTAAAAAATACATAGGTAGGGGCGCCTGGGTGGCTCAGTTGGTTGACTGTCCAACTTCAGCTCAGGTCATGATCTCACACTCCGTGAGTTCGCGCCCCGCGTCAGGCTCTGTGCCAACAGCTTGGAGCCTGGAGCCTGCTTCGGATTCTGTGTCTCCCTCTCTCTCTTCCCCTGCCCTGCTCATGCTCTGTCTCTCTCTGTCTCAAAAATAAATAAAAACATTAAAAAATATAGATAGATAGCATTCTGATCTCATTTTATGGCTGCAGTGTCTTATCTTTCAGAGGATACTATTTATAGATATTTATTCAAATGTTTCCCTGCTTTCTGTATTGTTTCTCTTTCCTCCTACTTAATTTTTCCTATTTTCCTAAATCTCTGGTTTCCGTCTTTCATTCCAGAATTTTCTACAAATATCTGGTGATAATCAGCTGTCATTCATATTTCGAAGTATTGTGTTAAGACCTGACTAGAAGCTCTGTGTAGATGCGGGGGGTTCACCGAAGGGTGATCTGACAGACACTGGCTATTTCATTGGAGAGCCCTTTGTGGTCTCTCTAGACCTCTTTCCTTGTGCTAGGCAGTTTTCCCAGAAAATACATTTTTCCAGTTGCTTGACCTGGAGGGAAAAGGAGGCGTGGAGACAACTCTAAGCCCATCTGCCAAGCATCCTGTGGGCACCATGAGAGGACAGGGATGCTGGTTTGAGTCTGGGCCTCACTCTTTGCTTAGCTAGTGCTGCAAGCCCAGAGCCTCTGGTCCACCTCTTAGAGGGTAAACTTTGTGTGTTTGGCTGTGGTGGGAGGTATGGTCCGTCCCCCGAGGTGTGAACGTGGCCTCTCATGTTATGCCTTCCCAGTCCCCTTGGGATGTACCTAGTGTCCATCCCTGAGCCCTTCCCGGGTCTCTGGGGCCATTTGGTTTCCTTCTAGTTGGCTTGCCTTCCTGCAGACTCAGATTTCAGCTTTCCCTGCTCTGTAAGTCAGTCACCATCATCCATTTTCCTGGATTCCAAAATTTTGTTAAACACTCTGTCTGCTTTTGTCCTCTCTCCTGTTCTCTTTATCATGTGGGTTTATACATCTTTAAATTCCATTAAAGTCCATTTTGGTAAGATTTCAGGAGTGAGTAGAAACAAATTCATCTTCAACCATCCATTTTACCTACAGTTCTCTAACTTTCTCTATTGTTTTCTTTGCTGGAGCCGTATCTGCTCTCTCTCTCTCGCTCTCTCTCTCTCTCTCTTTTTCCCTCTATGAATCTTTTTTTTCTTAAATGTTTATTTATTTATTTTGGGGGGAGAAGAGGGGCAGAGGGAGAGAGAGAGAGAATCCTAAGCAGGACCCGTGCCATCAGCGCAGAGCCCAACGTGGGGCTCGATTTCATGAATGAGTCGGATGCTTAACTGACTAAGCTACCCAGGCGCCTCTCCTCTCTCTCTTAGATTCTTAAGCATGCTAAGTTACTTCCTGCGTCTGGGCCTTTGCACCTGCTCTTTCCCGTGTCCTGGAACCCGCTCCCCTTCTTTCACTGGCTCTTCATGTGGCTAACTGTGACTTATCGTACATGTCTCAACTTAAAAGTCATGCCCTCAAACAGACTTCCCCCATCCTGGGCTTTCTAGTTACCTACAGCAACTTCAGTAGCCACCTCTGCACGAACCGGAAGTGCTTCCTCTGCATCCCCTGTGGCCACTTCCTCCCTCAGAGATTCAGGAGGTTTTCAGAAAAAGGGAGAGAAGGAAGGAAGGAGTCCAGAAGTCCCCCTGGCCTGGCGACTGCCTCTTCCACTCTCTGACCATGTGTCAGCTTCCCTAAGTAGCCAAGCTGGTGCCTGGGAGCCCTCCCGGCTGCTGGCCAAGAGCGAAAGGTCAGCAGAAATAAGGCCTGCCCTTTGTTCTCTCAGCCTCCCCAGTCCTCCAGGACTTTTTACTCACACTCTGTGTATCTCTGTCTCTGTCACACTCTATGGGCCTCAGCCATTCCTCTGTGTCTCTGTGTGTGTCTCTTTTGTCTCTGTCTCGGCGTGTCTCTCCCTTTCTCTCCGTGGGCGCCTGTTCTCTCTCTGCGCATCTCTCTTTCCTCCTCCTCCCCCACTTCTCTTCTCCTGTTCTCTCTCCCTTTCCATCCACCCACCTCATTTTCCCTTTGTCTTTCTCCACATTCCTCCTGCGCCCTCTCTGGCTCTGAAAATGCCTCTCTCTCCCTGGCGCCCACACACTCGGGGCGTCTCTGAGCCTCTGTTCAGGCGCACGGTCGGTGGGGGCCCTCCTGCAGTGGGGCCCCAGGTGTGGTGTGGCCTGGTGGCCGGCCGGACCGCCTGCTGTCTAACACTCTTGTAAGGTTACTATTTATCTAGTGCAACCAAAGTTGGCACACACATCTGGCGCCTGGTACTTAGTGCAATTATTTATGATTTCCACCAAGATTTAAAAGCTCATCGCCGGCCTTGTAATGCAGTAACTGATTGCGCTGCTAATGTAATTAAGAAAAGATTATGATGTCCACGTGGCGTACCAGATGGTGGCATTCATAGTAATCGGCGTGCACAACTGGCAGACAACTGCACAAGGGCAGCCGAGCGGAGGCAGCTGGAGACCAGCGTCTTCCTCCAGCCACTCAGAGAGGAGAGAGGCTGCTGGGAGTGCTGGACAGTGCAGCATGGGCAGGGGAGGGGACAGGGAAGGGGGAGGACAGCTGGAGAGGACGGGTCCATCTCCCCTGACCTGTTCCCCCACAGACGCCCACTCAGGCTCAGGCACCTGTGGACACATATACTCAAACTGTTGTAAGGGACTCACTTGTCCCTTCATTGACTCAAAAATAATAAACAACTAGTTTGGTTCAGTTTTGCAGCTAGTTGTGCTAAGCCCTGGGACTCCATGGGTAAATAAAGCAGACATGATCCCATTCCTTGTGGAGCTCAACAGACTAGGGAAGGAATAAGCATTGATCAGATAACCACAGGACTAAATGTGAAATTGAATTGTGATCAGTGTGACAAATGAGAGGTGGGTGGCATCACAAGGGTTTTCACTGGGTATTTAACTTGGTCAGGGAGTTGAGAGAAAGCTTCTGTGAGGAAGTGACAACTGAGATGTGATCTTCCCAGGAGATGAGAGGGGGAAAGGTGTTTCACCTGAAGAAAAGAAGCAAAACTGGATGCCAAGACTATTGATAAAGGCATAGCCATTAAGATATTGTGCTATTAGCACAGGGGTAAACAAGTTGACCGATAGAACAGAGAAGAATCTGGAAACAGATCCACACATAGATGATTACATTTATGACAGAGGTGACACTGTAATCCAGTGGGAAAGAGGTGGGTTTTTTTCAATAAATGGGGCTGGGTCAATTGGCTATCCATGTGAAAAAAAAATGTCTCTAGACTCCTACCTCCCATTAGACACAAAAATCAATTCCAGACGATTTGCAGAGCTAAATGTGAAAGGGAAAACAGTAAAGCTTTTAGAGGAAAACATAGGAGACCAGTCTTGTGACCTGAGAGTAGACGAATCTGTGTTAACAGGACGCAAAAAGGCTAAGTAAGGAAAAATGCATAAATTGAATGTACTAAAGTAAAAAAATTCTGCTCCTAAAAAACTCTCAGCAAGAGAGTGAAAAGCTAACTAACAGACCGAGAGAAGATGTTCACAATTCAAATATTTAACAAAGAACTTGGATTCAGAATATGGTTTTTATAACAGCTACAAATCAATAGGGAAAGAACAGACAATGCAATTTTTTTCTTAAAAAGACACCTCATAAAGGAAGAGTTTCCAAAGGCCAATAACCATACGACAAGGTACTAGACTTCATTAGTCACCAGAGAAATGCAAACTAAAATTTCAGGCAGAAACCACTGCCACCTACCAGAATAGCTAACATTAAGAAGAACAAAAGAGCAAACACTGAAGAGGCTGTAAAGAGTGGGAAACCTCATGCACTGCAGGTGGGAAGGTATATTGGTATTTCAGCAAACTGTTTGTCATTGTCTACCAAAGCTGAATATGTATGTATACACACACACACACACACACACACACACACACACACACATTAGGAGTGAGTGACCTACTCCTAAATGTATACTAAATGTTTACTTTTAGGATAGGTTTGAGTTTATCAAAGACATGTACTAAAATGTTCCCCGTTGCACCACCCTTAATAGTCAAAACCTCAAACCTGCCTAAATACTTGTAAATAATACAGATGAATTGATCAAAACAGATTGGTTGTGGTATATGCACACATAGGGGTGTTACACAGAACTGCAAGTAAATAAATGCCTGCTAAACGCCACACAGGTCTCTTACATCTATTTATGCGTGAAAGCGGACAGAACAAAAGCGTAGACACCAGATCTTCATCTACAGAAAGTACGAAAACTCGCAAAACTAACCCACGGTGTTCCAAGTCAGGAGAAAGGTTCTCCCTGGGGAAAGAGAGGCTGGAACAGGACGCGAAGTTGGTTCTGGAGTTTGGGAGTATCTGTTTCATGCTCTGGGGATGGGTCACATGGGTGTGTTCGGTTTGTTCAAGTCCTTGCAGCTGTGTACTTAGGACACGTGCGTTTTCTTCTGTGTGTGTTATGCTTCCATAAGAAGCGTGAAGGAAGGAGGAGGAAGAGGCCAGTGTGGCCGGAGAGAGCGGAGGCTAAAGAGAGAAATGGGGGAAAAGCAAGCAGCCCGCAGGCCCCGGCCATGTCAGTGAGCAGTTGGAAGCCATTAGAGGGTTTCAAACAAAAGTTGGGGTGGGAGTCAGGGGCGGAAAGGGGGTGACGTGATCTGTTTTGCATTTCACACAGATCAGCCTGGACCTTTGTTTAAAGAGGACTGACTGCTTGTGTGCACTTATCTCCTTTTTCTCCTCATGCTACCAAAATGCATGGAAAGAATTAAAAAGGATGTACAATTACAGGGATGAAAAGAACCAGGAAAAGAGATATCATGAGCCAGACCTTTCAATGAATTTCTGGAAGCTAAAAAGTGGATGGGAGAGAGGTATTGATGGAACCGCTCAAGGGACCCTGCAGCTTCCGTGTGGTCCAAGAGCTCTGTTTACAAAAGGATTTGATTCCACAGAACCTGGGAGAGGCTTGGTCTCAGGGATGCCACCACATGCAGAGGAAGGTGCAAGGGACACGTGGAGCCTGAAACAAGGGGATTAACTGAAAGCCGACAGGAAAGCCATTGACTGCTGTCCCTCCCAACCCTACACCTACACACGGATTGCAAAGAACAATCAAATAATAAGAAGGGACTCTGAGAAATGAAACAATGAATACGCAAATGAAAAATTCAATAGAATTAAAAGGTAAATTCAAGGAGATCTCCCAGAACATAAGACCAAAGTAAAAGAGGCAGGAAAATAAGAATAAAGGATTTATTTAAGGGTTTCAAAAACTGACTAATGGTAGTTCCAGGAAATGCTAATTTAAAAGAGGGGTGGTGTGGAAGGAAGAATTAACAAAGAAATAATACAAGAGATTTTCCCACAGCACAAGGACATGAGTGTCCAGACTAGATCACCGAATTCTCAAATTGAATGCATAAAAAGAAGCCACAAACAGAAGCCAATAAAACCTTCAAGAAGAAAAATACACGTTACCCGAAAAGGACGGAGTGGCATCGAATGGCATCGAATGTCTCCTAATAAAATCAGAAGCAATATTTTCAATATCCCCCAAATTTTGAGAGGAATGATTTTCAACGAGAATTTATACGCCCAGCCAAACTTGGTCAACGTACGGAGAAAGATCACCTCAGAAAGTTTACCTCCAGGGCATCCTTTTTAAAGGAAGTTGCTTGAGAATGTGCTCCGGCACAGTAACAGGAGAAGCCAAGGAGAAGGAATACGTAATGTCCACGAAATGATGGACCAACCCAGAAAAGCAGCAGAGAAATTTCAGACAAGGCAATGCAGCAGATTGAAGGAGGAACAGTCCATACTGGAGATGCAGTCTCCTGGGAAGGGAGGCTGGGGACAGTGCAAATATGATCATGGCAAATAGCACAAGGGGAGGTGGCAGGTGGAAATTCCAGGGGAACATGGTCTTCAAAAAGGAAAATATGGCACATTACATGGCTCTGCGATGAACAATATTTAACAAAAAATTTTTTTAACGTTTACGTATTTTTGAGAGACAGAACATAAGCAGGAGAGGGGCAGAGAGAAAGGAAGACACAGAATCTGAAGCAGGCTTCAGGCTCTGAGCTGTCAGCACAGAGCCCGACGTGGGGCATCTTCAAATCCATGAAGGGTGAGATCATGACCTGAGCCCAAGTTGGATGCTTAACCGACTGAGCCACCCGGGCGCCCCTGCAATGAACAATGTTTAAATAGTGTTTTCTGTGAGCTAAACCCTCACCTATCACCGCAGGAATTCAATGAATAATGTCTAAGGTCTATAACAAGAGACAGAAATGGAAGCGTGTTACGGGAAGGTATCAGAAACACTATAAATAGTAGCTAAAGGAGTTGGAAGTTGCCTCAGGGGTGAGGGCTGGGAGATTAGGGTAAATAGGGCATAGAGATCTATTGTTTTTAACCCCTGAGTATGATACTTGGATGTAATTTTTTAAATTGCAATTTCACTCTGGCTGCAGAGTGGAAATCTGACGGGAGGAGGTCAAGGCCAGGTACAGGGAGATGGGTTAGGAGAAGGTTGTGGAAACAAGAGTTTGTTGGACTAGATTGGTGGCAGTGGAGATGGGGAGACGATGGATACAAACTTGAGTAGGAGGGCACACGGACGGGACTTGCAGTGGGATGGATAAAGGGATGCCGAGAAAGACAGAGACCCAGCCCCAGCTGTGACGCCTAGTTTCTTGCTTGTATGTTTTGAGTGGGCGGTGGAGCTGCCTACTGAGAATCCTGGCCAAGAACTAGGTCATTAGGAGAAAGCAGTGAGTTCAGCTGGACACACATTAAGTCAAGGTGCCTTGGGGACATCGAAGACATGTTAGGTAGACCGTTGTAAACACATCTCTGAACTCAGATCAAATATCCAGCGATAAGTCGTGACGAGAGCTGTTCATTCAGATGAGATCCCTTCAGGTGACAATATGATCCAGTGGCACTGAAGGGATGGAGTGATCAAGCTAGAAGTAGTTGATGGTGTAAGATTGACACGAAGTCTCACGTTAGGTACATCCAGCTCGTGGTTCCAGATGTTCCAGGTACAGACATATTCACATGGTCACGGTGTCCTTACGGGCATTTTATAGCCCAGACGCCCAAAGATTACCCCTTCCTTTGTATTATGCAGATATTTTACACGCACGCTCTACCTGCCGTGGAAGGTCTTCCCCAGTGTGTGGGTGTCCAGACGGACTCCCCCGTCGATAGGCTCTATTCCCAGCCCCTGCCTGTGGCTCTGACCTCCAACTTCAGCTGTTCTCACCCACTTCTATCCCCAGCCACCACCACCAAAGGCTACTGTGTGAACAGACTTCTACTGAAGACTCGGGGCAGTGAGGACAGTTCTAGAACACAGTAGGAAGAAAATGAAAACTCAGCATCAGACCTCACTACTCCTAGAAGTGTAATTTTGCATTGGCCATGACTTTCCATGGAATCCCTGCCTCGTTCCCTGTTGGGTTCTCTTGCACTGGCCTTTCTTCCCACCTCCTTTTGTCTTGTCTCTGTGCTCCTCACCCCCTGCCTCCCAGGCCGTCCTTGCAAATTCTGCTGAGAAATCCAGCTCTCTCTTTGTTCCATCCCTTGCCTTCCAGGCCTTGCCAGGCCACTTACAACACCCAAGGGGCCAGCAATACACTTTCTGAAACAAAGAGCCATCTCCCATGAGATGAATTATGTTTGTCCTCTACAGTGGTAAACTAGCTGCCTTCTGTTCATTCTCTAAAAAGCACTTACGCACATACGCTCACATGCGGATACGCCCTCACCTTGACATTCACATGTACTCACATGTGGATGTGCACATGCTACTGCACGTACATACTGTGTCCACGTGTCTGCATGTGCATGTGTCTGTCTGTATGCCTGCTCTCTGCTGCTCCCCTCAGGTTATGAACTCGTGTCTGTGAATTCAAGTCCCATGTCGGGCTCTGTAGTGACAGCTTGGAGCCTGGAGCCTGCTTCAGATTCTGTGTCTCCCTCTCTGCCCTCCCCTGTTCACACTCTGTCTCTCTTTCTCAAAAATAAATAAACATATATGTATACATATATATATATATATATATATATATATATATATGTATATATATATATATCTACACCCAACGTGGGGCTCAAACTTACAACCCTGAGATCAAGAGTTGCATGCTCGGCTGACTGAGCCAGCTGAACACCCTGAGAGTGTTCCGTTCTTCCCTCTGAAGTGGTGTCTCCTTGGCCTTAAAACTAGAACTGAGCTAGTGAGCCAGAGATCACTGGGTCATGGCTGTGCCCCCAGGGTCTGAAACATGGTCTGTCACAGTGTCACCAAAGCAGCCCCACCTTGAGCAAACAAACCAGGAATTGGACCTGTGGTGGTCCAAATAATGGTCCGCCAACGATGTGCGTGTCCTAATCCTTGGAACCTGTGAATATGTTACCTAATGGCAAAGGACCGTGGCACATGTGATCAGGCTGAGGATGTTGAGACGAGGATGTTGAGGTCAGCTCCGCTTAACCACAGCAGTCATAAGGGAAAGAGGGAACCAGGAGCGTCTGAGAAGGAGATAGGAAGACGGAAGCAGAGGGCAGTGATGTGATGCTGGCTTTGGAGATGGAAGCCACGAGCCAAGGAATGCAGGCAGCCTGTAGATGTGGGAAAAGGCAAGGAAAGAATTCTTCTCGAGAGTCTCCAGAAAGTACACAGTCCTGCCCACATTCTCAGTTTAGCCCGGTGAGATCCATTCCAGACTTTGACCTCCATAACTATGAGATAGTAAGTTTGTATTAAGCCACTGAGTTTGTGGTCATTTGTCATAGCGACGTGAGGAGCCTAATATAGGGGCCCTGTGATGTTGCCAGTTCCAGAAGGCCAGAGGTCAGGAAGCATGGATGGTAGGGAGGGAACATTAGGGTCGGACCCTGGGAGGAGGTCCCTGTAGGGGGACTCAAGGCCAGGCCTTCCTCACCTCCCTGTGGTTATCTGAGGGGCTCAACCAAGATCAAGGGGAAATTCTATGCCAGGGGCCTGGGGGACAGCCATAGGGGAGAGGGCTTCAGGGCCTAAAGGGACAGCCACCTCCCGGGGGCTGTGTGATGTAGCAGCAGGAGAAGGTTGAAAGACTAGAGGAGGAGCTGGGGCTCATCACCAAGAGCCCCTCCTCCACACCCCCTTTCCTGGAGGTAAACTTGCAGACATTGAGTTGCCTTCCAGTGGGTCTGTGGCTGAGGAAGGGGCAGATGTTGTCATCCCACAGGGCTTTGGATGAGACCTCAGGTTCTTTGGCCAACTGAAGCCAAGCCCCTGGGCTCAGAGAGAGACCAGTGTATTCTGACTAGTGTTAATTTACCGGATTGGGAGCTCCACAGGCGCAGATCTGTCTTCGGCCTATTTGTGGACCCCGTGGCAGGGCCAGCTCTTCAGTGGGTGCCACTGAGCATTGTGTAGGTGGCAGCAATGGACAAGCCCCAGACCAACCTGGGACAGCTCCAGAAGAGGATACTCTTGAGCCTATGCAGTGACTCAGCTATGTTTTTGGACCTCCCAGATAGAAGATTCCAGAGTACTTCCATCTTAGTTCCTCACACACCTGGATGAGATCCTGAGTATCTCCCTTGACTTTGTGCTCATAATTCCAGGCCAGGGCTCTACTGGGCCGTCTGTGGCACCCTCCAGTATAATCCAGTATAATCCTAAGAAATGACCCTGGGCAAATATCTTGATTTCTGTGGTCCTCCATCTCATGGGTCTCTGTGAAATAGTATCAAACTCAAAGTGCTGTCATAAGGATTAAGTGAAGTAATGAATATAACTTCCTGGAATATAGTAAGTACTCAAGAAAAGGTACTTTTTCTTTCTTTTCTTTCTTTTTTTTTTTCCTTCATCTTTGATAGTCTGGAGAGCATGTTTCTGAACCACACTCTGGCTTACCACTATCTGATGCCCATCAAGCTTTGGCTATGCTAAGAATTTTCCGGGATTGGCAGGTGATCAGACCTCCAGCCCCTGCTGTCCTATTGGTAGAGTTTCTCAAGAACAGGTAGGGAATCTTAGAAATTACGTCTAAGAATTTACCTACAGATGCTGAAGGACAAGAAAGCAAAAGTACATAGTGGTATTTACAATGGTAGACAACTGAAAATAACCTACCATCTACATGTCCAATAGTGAAGATATTTTTAAAAAACGAAAATGGATTTCAGTAAAATATTATGCATCCATATAAAGGAATCTGAGCATTTTCTAAAAATGATGATAATATGTATGTTTGGAAATGGAAAGATCCTCATGCTATATCTTGTAAAAAAGCCAATTATTAGAAATTATAACAGTAGAAGCCCATTTGGGGGTGGCTGCGTACGTGCATATGTGTGTGTATTAGATACATATGCATATCATAGATACATATACATACATATGTATTGTGGTTATATACACACATCTTAGATGCATATAGATAATATACATAAATATATATATCTCATATATGTATATGTGTGTTCATATATGTATATGTATGTGTTTGTGTGTATGTGCATAGAAAATAGGAAAATAGTCTGAATCTAAATAGAGCAAAAAATTAGCAGTTGAATTGGTTATTAGTAGTTAGTGGAACTGTAGATGCCATTTATTTCCTTCTTTGTAGTTTTATGCATGGTCTGCAAAACAATTTCACTATGTATGTACTAGCCTTTTTTCATATTTTTAAATAAAATGTTTCACACATATAAACAGAGTTGATAATGTAATGAAATATCATGAAGCCATCAGTTTCAAACATATATTTTGTTGAAAGAATTCTTTTAAGTTATTTCAAAAATATGTGCTTGTTATTACTCAAACAATACAGAAATATATAAAATAAGGTCTCTCATCAATCTCCCTAACCACTGAATTATGAAAATTTATTGGAAATTTAAAACATAGTATAAGAAGATGGCAAATATTTTTAGATAGAAAATCTTAATATAAAAATGTCCATTTTCCCAACACTGATGTATAAATTTAATGTACTCCCTATTATAATACCATTTTTAATTGGATGATTATGAAGTCCAGGTGGGAGAATTAATGTCTGACAATGGCCAAAAAATATTTGAAGGAGGAAGTCTTACCTTGTGGATATTAAAATATATTATAAAGCCACCAGAGTCCAATAATACAGTATTGGCATAGGATTATTGGATTGACAGAAAATTTTGAAACAATAAAAATATCCAGAAATACATCCCAGTATATATGAGAATTCAGTACATGCTAAATATTTTGCCTCAGTAAGAACAATAACAAAAAAGGTTAAGTAATAAATAATGCTGGAAAAAGTACCTTATCTATTTGCAAGGAAGTGAATTTGGATCCTCACCTCACAACATATAAAAAATTGAATCCCAATAAATTAATAGGGATTAAATATAAAAATAAAATATGAAAACCTTAGGAGAAATTTTAAGTGAATATATGTATAATCCTAGGATTAGAAGGGACATTTTTACCCATGATAGGAAACCTAGAGTCTATTAAAAAATTCATTTTTAACTTAAAATTTTTAAAAATTATTTTTTAATGTTTATTTTATTTTTGAGAGACAGAGAGCATGAGCAGGGGAGGAGCAGAGAGAGGGGGAGACACAGGATCTGAAGCAGGCTCCAGGCTCCGAGCTGTCAGCACAGAGCCTGACCCAGGGCTCGAACCCACAAACTGGGGGATCAAGACCTGAGCCGAAGTCAGACGCTTAACCAACTGAGCCACCCAGGCGCCCATTTTTAACATAAAATTTGATCTCATCCAGTTAACTTTTTATTTGATATTGTATGTTTTGGCTCTCGATTCCCATTTGCTTATTTTTATCATCTGTTTCTGTGCTGAGGTTTTCTCTTTGATCGTTCATGACTAGCATATTTTCTTCATGTCCTTGAACATAGTTACAATAGCTATTTTAAAGGCCTTGTTTCTCAATTCCAAGATCTGAGTCATCTAGAGATTGGCCTCCATGGTTGCCTTTCCTCTTGTGTATGGGTCACATTTTCCTGTTTCTTCATACGGCTAGTTATTTTGGATTGTATCCTGGATACTATCAATGATAAGTTTTAGGGACTGTGGGTTCTATTGGAAGATGTTGATTTTTTTATTTTATCAGGCACTTAACTTGGCTGAGCTCAGACTCCAAACCCATCCCCCTCTCTGGTTGGCAGCAGCTGAAATCTCTCTTTAGAAGCCCCAGTTAGGCTTCTCAGCATTTCTCCACTGAAGTCATAGTTCAGAAAACACCCTGATGTTTGGGTGAAGTTTATAAGCAGAATTTGGAACACCCCCTCCGTGGGTTTCTACTTTCTGGTATTACTTTCCCACCGCTATGGAAGCCCCACGTTATATCCTCTGATTTCTCAACAAGTAAGAATTCAGATTTCTATCAACTCACATGGTATTGCCTGGGGCCTGGCCTTAGGCACAAAGATATAAACATGAGAAACTCTGGTAATGTTGTTCACTCCCAAGTGTTAGTCCCTCTAATTTCTGCCTGCTTGTGATCACTTTCAGTACCTTTACATAGCCTTTTAAATATTTTGTCCAGAGTTCATGGTTGTTATCTGTCAGAGACGTCATCATTTACAAGGTATTCTGTCATTTTTGGAGGCGGTAGTCTCCGAGGACATAAAATTTCAACTTTTTAAAATAATTGTTTTAAAGTTTATTTTGAGAGAGAGACAGCAGGGAAGGGGCAGAGAGAGGGAGAGAGAGAAGGAAAGAGAGAGGATCCCAAGCAGGCCCCATACTATCAGCATAGAGCCTGACACGGGGCTCAAACTCAAGAACCATGAGATCAGGACCTGAGCCAAAACCAAGACTTGGATGCTTAACCAACTGAGCCATGCAGGTGCCCCAATAATTTTTTTTAACTTTTTTTTTGTTTGTTTGTTTGTTTTGTTTTTTTAGAGAGAGAGTGTGTGTGTCAACGGGAAAGAGGGGCAGAGGGAGAGAGAGAATTTTAAGCAGGATCCATGCATAGTGCAGAGCCTGACACAGGGCTCGATCCCACGACCCTGGGATCACGACCTGAGTTGAAATCAAGAGTCCAATGCTCAACCAGCTGAGCCACCCCAGCGCCCCTAAACATTTTTTTAGATGGCTCAGGATTCCCATAAGCAGAACTGAAAGACAGACACTAAGTTGGGAGAAAATATTTGCTGTGCCTCATGGCAAGATGGATAAAGAGTTAATTTCTAGCTCTTACAAATTGTTAAGAAAAAGATGAAGCATCCAATAGAAGAATGTTCCCAAGGTATGAATCGGCTCAGAGAAGAGTAAACCCAAATGGCCAATAAACATATGGCTCAACCTCCAACTACTCAGGGAAATGCAAATTAAAGTAACTCCTTGCCCATCAGATTGGCAAAAATTCAAAAGAATGTTAACACCTACTACTGTTGGGGGTGAGAGGGAAGGTATATTTTCATAGTTAACTGGTGAGAAAGAGAACCGATGCTGCCTTTTTGGAAAGCAATATGGAAACAATCTGTTGAAAAATTTGAGTATACATACCTTTTTAACCCAACCATCTCGACTCATAAGAATTTGTCTCCTCCGACACCCCCACCCCCCCCCAAAAAGAATTTGTCCCATAGAACTAGAAAGTGTCTATGAACAGGAGAGTGTTTAAATCATGACATATCCATGCCATGAAACAAGATACAGCCGTTAAGAAAAATAGATTCACTTAGGAAGGGTTTCCACTATATTATTAATTGAGAAATTAAAGAAATATGTGTAATATGATCCATGGTGTCAAACAGTGATTTGCAAGCCCTACATGTATATGACTGCATGGGCATATAAAAGGGTATGAAAGGATGCATACCACACTTTAACTTCCGTGGGTGGCATATCAGAGAAGGACCAGGGAGATGGAAAAAGGCATAGGATTAAAAAAAAGAGTTTAGAAAGTGTTTGGTGTCTGGGGCGGGACCCATGTATGATATGATACATTTATATACAAATGTGTGAAAACAGAGTGACAGACAGGTGGTTGGGCATAATCATCAAAATGTGAATGGTTAGGTTAGGGGGGTTATTTGTTCTTTATACACTACTATTTAAAAAAAAAATCTTTTAAGTATGTATAAATCGCATAATAGAAAACTTAAAGGTATTTTTTGAAGCTTATTTTTTTTATTTTGAGAGAGGGAGAGAGAGAGAGAGAGAGAGAGAGCAGGGGGAGGGGCAGAGAGAGAGGGAGGGAGAGAGAATCCCCAGCAGGCTCAGCACTGTCTGCACAGAGCCTGACTTGGGGCTTGATCTCACAAACCTGTGAGATCATGACCTGAGCCAAAATCAAGCTGAGCTTAACTGACTGAGCCACTCAGGTGCCCCAGACTTAAAGCTATTTTTATCATGAGAAAGATTTTAGGGGCATCTGGCTGGCTCAGTCAGTGGAGCATAAGACTCTTGATTTTGGTGTTGTGAGTTCGGGCCCCATGTTGGGCATACAAATTACCTAAAAATAAAATCTGAAAGAAGAAAGAAAGAAAAAGATTTTAAAACCATAGACATCTGGGGTGCCTGGGTGGCTCAGTCGGTTGAGCGTCCAAGTTTGGCTCCAGTCATGATCCCGCAGTTCATGAGTTTGAGCCCCGCATCGGGCTGTCTGCTGTTAGCATAGATCCTGCTTCAGATCCTCTGTCCTCCTCTCCCCCCTGCACCTCCTCCACTCACTCACTCTCTCTCTCTCTCTCTCTCTCTCTCTCTCTCTCTCAAAAATAAATATTAAAAAAACTACGGAAGTTGACTTTCTCCCTAGATGATGTCCTTTTGGCCATGGCTCCCTGTATGCTGACGATTCTTGAATGTTTATTTCTACTGCTAACTATAGTCAAGAGGTACAGGTTCATTGTCCAAGGTGTTTATTCAGCAGCTCCACCTGTAGGGGCATCTCCAATGGGACAGAGCCAGCCCTGTGTGATTCTGTCCCCTGCAGTGGGCTCATGCCCCAGTCTTTCCCGTCCATTACCATTCAGCCAGTTGATCAAGCCCTTTCAGGTCAAATGCTGGAAGTTAGTCCTGAATCTACTTGCTTTCTCCAATCCCGCGGTCAATCCATTCAGCCCCTCTCAGGTCTGTGTTCAAAACATGATCTCCGTCCTGCTATTTGCAAGGCTGAGTTCGGTTAAGGTGGCGGCTGCCATATTTTGCCTTTGCAAAGGAAACTTCTCCTGTTCGAAATCGAAAAGTCATCTTTGAAGTGATACTTTGAAGTTGTGTGAGTGTTCTCTGTCCCCAGCATTTTATCCAACAATCTTAATATCCATTAGTGAGCCTTACTTGAATCGGTTATTACTTTGGTGGTTGCAAAGTGGCGATTTTTCTAATTGTATCATTTCTTGTATTTTTATTCTATATTTAGTTCTGTAAAGGACTTCTCTTCCTGTCCTCTCTTTTGAGTATTGATGTGGATTCATGGATTATGCTTTAATTCAATGTGCTATAATCCATTTTTGTCATCTTCCTTTTTTACGCTCAAATTTTTAAAAGTTGGCTGTTTCTGGCAAGCTGTCTTTTGACATGTCCTCATCAGTCTTGCGAGACACGCTTGCTTTCTGGCCCAGCAGAATTGGGATAATTGGGAAAATTGAAATATAGACTTTATATTAGATTAAACTCAGGCATGATCATTGTGGTGTGGTTGTGTAGGAGAATGTCCTTGCTCTTAGAAGATATTCTGAGGTCTCACAGGGCACAGTGTTGTGATGTGTGCTACTAACTCTCAAATGGGGGGAGAGAAGGAGGAAACAAATGGCACAAAATTTCAACAATTGGTGAAGCATAATAAAACCATACCTTTCATTCAGCCTCTTTGTAGGGTGGCTGAGCTTTTTCAAAATAAAAGTCATGGAAAAGACAAGTCCTGTATCCAGCCGCTGGTCCTGCCCTCCCCCGCTGCCATGCTGATCGTCAACACTGTCGTGACCCCTGCACTCCTCCTTACTGGGCCCCGCTTCTTCCCTCCCCCACACTCCATTCTCGAAGAGCTGCTGAAGGAGGTGATTTTTTTTTTTTAATTTTTTTAATGTTTATTTATTTTTGAGACAGAGAGAGACAGAGCATGAACGGGGGAGGGTCAGAGAAAGGGAGACACAGAATCTGAAGCAGGCTCCAGGCTCCAAGCTGTCAGCACAGAGCCCGACGTGGGGCTCGAACTCATGGACTGTGAGATCACGACCTGAGCCGAAGTCAGATGCTTAACCGACTGAGCCACCCAGGCACCCCTGAAGGAGGTGTTTTAAGACTTAAATCAAAACGTGCCATTCCCTTGCCTAAAGCTCTCCTTGACTCCTGAATAGATCTAAATTTCTTATTTAAAAATTTTTTTTATTTATTTATTTTGAGGGAGAGAACGAGTGTGTGAGAGCAGGCACAGGGAAGGAGCAGAAAGAGAGGGAGAGAGAGAATCCCAAGCAGGCTCCACATTTGTCAGCACAGAATCTGACGTGGGGCTCGATCTCACAAACCGTGAGATCATGACCTGAGCCAAAATCAAGAGTCAGATGCTTAACCAACTGAGCCACCCAGGCGCCCCAGATCTAACTTTTTTTCCAGGGTCTCTGAGGCCTTCCATGGTCTGGCCCTCCCCACCTTCTGTCTTCACCTCCCACCGCTTGCCCGTTCATGCTCCCCACCCTCAGTGCCTTTGCACGGCTCTTCCCACCATCCGAACACTCTTACCCCAGATTTTCACGTGGTTTTTTTCTCATCATTCGCACTTCTGCTCAATGCCGCCTCCATCATGAAGTCCTCTCTGACCACTCTAACTTAAAATAACCTCCGCCCTAGTCAGATTCTATCCTTGACCCAACTTCATTTTCTTCTTAGTGCTTGTGTGTTGTCTGTCTCCCCTGCTGGAATGTAACATGCCCCAAAGCAGAGACCTTGTCTCTTCAGCACTGTATCCTTAGCACTAAGCACAAAGCCTAACACAGAGTAGGTGTACAATAAATACTGAATGAAATGCTGGAGACACATACCTAGATGCGTTTGCAACAAATGCACACTCACACACAGGCACACGCACAAGTGTTCACAAGGTACACAGAGGGAAGCAGACCTGTATAGAAACATCCATGAGCAGACATAATAATTACATAGTTCCTACACACACTTGTATGGTACATACGAAGACAGAAACGCTCACACAGTAATGCACATGTATCTTTAAATTTTTTTTAACATTTATTTATTTTTGAGAGAGAGAGAGAGAGACAGAGCACGAAGAGGAGAGGGAGACACGGAATCCGAAGCAGGCTCCAGGCTCCGAGCTGTCAGCACAGAGTCCGACGCGGGGCCTGAACTCACAAATTGCGAGATCATGACCTGAGCCAAAGTCCCAACCGACTGAGCCACCCGGCGTCCCTCTGTAAGCATATATCCACTAATCTGTATACATTCACACGTTGACGTGCACAGGCAGAAACATGCTTACACAGTCACACACACACACACACACACACACACACACACACACACACAAAGAGACAGACGCTCAGGCGTAGGGACGTAAACGAATACCTACCACCCTCTTGCACGTGTGTGCACGCACACACTTCGCCTTTGCCTGACCTGCCGAGACGTTTGCGTCCTTGCTAAGCCTGGTTTGGGTGGGCGCTGCCGGGTCACTCAACAGCCCTTGGCCAGGCGGGCCCCAAACCTGGAAATGCTCCTCTTCCGGGACAGATCCGGGCAGGCGTCGGGGCTGCTGGGCAGGTGCCCCTTGATTTATAACTGCTCCAAGGCCGCCGTTGGGAGCAGTCATGTCACAGAGGCCATTAGCTGTCTGGGGCAGAGCCGTAAAACACGGCTGGCTCGGGACCCTCTGCGCCGGCCGCTCTCGCCTCTGCAGCCACCCAGCCTCCCGGGGCGGCGCTCAGTACCAGAAGCAGTGACCTCTTCTAGCTACACACTAAGGAGACAAGGGCAGCAGGGGAAGCCGTCAGACTCCCGAGGGGTCTCCCCACGTGGCTGGGCCGAGAGTGACCCTGGGGGGAGGGGGCAGGCAGAGGGTAGTGGTCCCGAGGTAAACCGGTATGTCCCCTGCTCACATACAGCTAGGGCAAGCAGGGGCTGAGTTTGGAGAGGGCTGCGGTTACCAGGGGAGGAGCTGAGAGGTCACCAGGCCCCCCAGGTGGGCTCGGCTGGTGCCTGGAACTCCCAAGGCACACTCAGGGCCAGACCCTGGATCGCAAACCAGCTGTAGAACCCGGTAGCTGGTGCAGCTCAGGCTGTCCACCGCTACCTGCCTGGCCTGCACAGGACTCCAGTCTGAGCCCATGAAGTCTTGGAGGCTGCATGTCTCCGTTACCCAGACACCCAGGTGGGAGACCCGGAGGAAGTCTTTGTGGCCAGCTCTCGCAGCCTCCTATTCATATGGGGCCTTCGGAAGCCTTTGGCAGGCTCAGGAAGTGGAGGGGCAGGTTCCCAAGATGGTCCCGATGGTATGTTCAAAAGCCTAGAAGCTGGACAGGACGCAGTTTGTTCAGGGACTCCGTGGCATAGCTGTGAACAAGGGCCAGCATAGTGGACGGCCGGGGCTGGGGAGGACATGGTGTGTTCAAGACTGGAGAGAAGCCCAGCCCGGCTGGAAGAAGGGGTGAGGGAGTGAATGGTGGGGTGGGAGACCACAGGCAGGTGGTACCCAAACCCTGCAGCTCAAGACGAGGATTTGGGGCTTGAACCTAAAGGCACCGGGGAGCCACAGACAGGTCTAGAGCAGAGGAGTGATGTGATCTGATTTGACAGTGTTTCCTGCCATCTCATGCAGCACATCATTTCATTACGGAAGGGCAGAGGTGGACCAGGACAGGAAAAGGGAGGGAAGACAATCTGTACAGTGTTAGGGACTCTGCACCAGCCCTGTTTTCTGCCAAAGGAACACTGCACCCAGTGTTCAACCAAGAGGCTGGATTCCTTCCTTCCTTCCTTCCTTCCTTCCTTCCTTCCTTCCTTCCATCCCTCCATCCCTCCATCCATCCATCCATCCATTCATCCATGTGTTCATGTATCCATCATCGTAGAGACCTCATGAAGATGAGAAATAAACCAGGGCCTGCCATCCAGGGGTGTTCCAGTAGAGGAAGAGGAAAGGGAAGAGGCAAAAGCTGGGATCAGCATTTATGGGGCATCTATTGTATGCAGGACACCGAGTCAGGCAGCTGACATTCAAGATCTTTTGGTCACAATCATCTGGTGAGGGAGATCCTTCCCGTTCCGTTTTACAGGCAAACTGAGACCCAGGGATTGAAGCTGCCGGTGGAGTCCTCACAAAGGGCTCTGGCCCCAGGCAGAAAATGCTTGGAGAGTGATACAGAGCAGCCTGAGGCACTTGAAGGGTCATTTCCGCCCTTGTCTTTGGGCCCTCTGAGGTTCTGAAGTTCCTAGAAAGGATGAGACCCTGGGGGATTGGACCAGAGGCCCTGAGCTGCCTCCCCCTCAGCCCGAGATTAATACCTGACAGTCCTTCTACTCGCAGGGAACTCATCAGACTAATATTTCCTGATGTGAACTCCGTGTTGCCCTAGAATGAGAAATCCCAGCTCCCTCGCGTTCCGTGCCCCAGATGAATGGGCTCCCGTCCTGGGGCCTGTGAATGATGTGGCCCGTGTCTGCAGAGGGAGGTCGATAAAAGCCCTTCATCAGCAGAACTGCAGCCTCTCCCGCCTGGCCAGCAGACCCTGGTTCCCCTCACCATGCCTCTCCCCGGGCCGGCCCTGGACTATCCATTGGAGATGGGGAGACAAGGTCAATGCCCAGCAGATGGGGAGGGAGGGTCCTGTGAAGGGAGGATCTTCTCCAGCCTTGTCCCAGAAATCAGGGCCCTTGGGGACCAGAGGGAAGGGGCAGGGCCTGCTAATGTTTTATGTAGACTTCAAAGCTCCAGTGAGCCCAAGGAGGGCGTAGGCCTTTAGCCCAAGGCTGTGAGCAAATGCCTGTTTAAGGCAACATAGGACCTCAAAGGCTTTGTGGAGGATGCTGGAATCAACTGATTTCTAGGAATAGAAGCACCAGTGGTTGTTGTCATAGTAAGAGAAACAAAGAAACAATAACCCGTACCATTTATTGAATGCTTGCCATGTGCCAGGCATGGTGCCCAACATTGATAATGCATTATTGCATTCAATCCTCATAAAGCCCTATGGAATAAGGTGGTATTTGTCCCATTTACAGATGAGAAAAGTGAGGCCAAGAGCCGTTAAATGTCAGCATTCAACTCTAGATATTTCTACCTTCAAACCTGTGCTTTTAGCCATTCACCATCCAGCCATCCCACGGATACTTGTAAAGTAGGGTCTGGGCTCCAGGCACTGAGGAGAGTGCCCAGAATACACCAGACAGGCAGCAGCCCCGCCCTCACGGAGCTTGTGGTCTTGTGGGGAACCGACATGAAACAGAGTGACTGCAGTGCCTCAGTGAGAATGTGGGTGCGGACAGGGTGATCGAGGAAGGTCTTGTCAGGTGGAAGGGGTGTGTCTTGTCCTGCCCTAACACAGGGAGAAGCCAGTCCCAAGTCCCAAGTGGGGGTCTTGAGGACAAGACCTCCTTGAGGTGACCAAAGGTGGAAAGAATCTAGGGCCGAAGGTCAAAGCATCGAAGGCGAAGAGAGTGGCCCTCCCGTGGAGCCATTACCAGAGGACAGAGTCGGGATGTGGACGTGGATGGAAAGGAAACAGCCAGAAGGAAGCAAGGGGGTTCCTATATGAAGGAAGCAGCCACCGTGATCTGAGCTGTGTGGTCCCTGACTGGGTGGCACATTGCACTGGCCTGAAGGTGGAGGTTGCGAAGGACAGCTAGCCACACCCGAGGGGCGTCCTTCCACAGGAGGTAGACAGTAGCACCAGGGCCGTAGGTTCACCGGAGGTCTCCAGCCAGCAGCCAGTACCTCCCAGAGCAGTTGTGACTTTGCGGGATGGGAGCTGGCAGGGCTTATGCAGGAGATTCAGGCCCCAGCCAAGCAGGGTGGAGGTTCGGGCCAGAGTTTAAAGTTCAGCCGGAAAAAGGAGGTCCAGGGTGGTGGCCAAATCTGGGCAGACTCAGAGCCAAAGTGCAGGGCAGTAAGAGTAATGGCTGAGGCCACCTGCTGGAGGCGCCTTAGCCACCAGTCAGCTCTTCGCAGTCAGGACTGGGGGGAGGGGGGCTACAGCTGGGAGGGGCAAGGAGGCAGGGCCACCCCATTCCCGAGGCTGAGTTTGTCCTCTGCCCTTCTTGCTCCTGTCTCCACCCTGTTTCCGAACCTGCCGTGCATCTGACCTGCAGTTCATCCCTGACCCTTCCTCTGTCCCTGATCCCCATTCCTGAGCCTTACCCCAGTCCTGAAATTTCTTCCGTCTCTGAGCCTCAGCCCCTCCTGGGCCCTCCATCCCCACCTCATCTCACCCCTCCTTATTCAGCTACCCCATCTCTGACTCCTGCCTCACCCCTGCCATCTCACACCCAATCCCAGATCCTTTCCCCGTTGTTCCCCTTGCCCCTGCCCTGCCTCTGAATTGGGCCCAAGATGTGTTGCTCCTATTCCTTATAAAGGATTTTAAAACCGAGAGGTTCCTGTTTTCTTTGGGGGCCGAAAAAAGAGGTGGGGATTTCAAAATGCCCTCGTCAAAATGCCACATACAAAATCAATGCACAAGCTTGAGATATCAGAGTAGTGCCCCCCCCCCCCTTTGCGGGAGGAGAGAGGGCAGAGAATGGAGGGAGGGCGCAGGGGCCCATCTGGGGGTTTCTGTTATGTTTGTTGATAGCGGTGTTGGGTGCACAGGTGTGTTCAGTAGTGAAGATAAATCAAGCGATATGATTTGTGCACTTTTCTGTGTCTATGTTATACTTCCGTAGAAGGCTATTTTAAAAATGCCCTGTAGTCTAAGCAGTTTGGGTCCTCAGGTCAATGAAGATGGCCCAAGGTCCCTGTAGCAGTTGGGACACAACCTGGGAGACTGGTCAGGCTGGTTCTGCCTTAAACGGACCCTAGAAAAGCACCGTGAGGTCCTCAGTGTTCCCAGGACAAGCGTTCACCAAGTCCCCACCGCCCGACCATATGCCCCGCTGTCCCCTGGGACCATGCCTCGGTGCCAGCTGCCTTTCCTACCCTAACAGCTGTATTTTTCAGGTACAATATGACAGGCTCAATCTATTCCTGTTATATATTTCCCAGTAAATGGACAAGGTGAAAACAGTGTCAGTTCAAATCACTATCATGACACTTAATTCTGATTTACTGTACCTTTTGCTGCAATCTTGAAAGTGCCTGCATCCGTGCCGAGCTGGATTGCCCAGCCAGGCCCCACGGGGTCGATGTTAAGATCAGCTTCAATAAAAGAATTTAGGGTAAGGCAGCCCCGGGTGGGCAGGGGGCAAGCCGGGGGCCCAGAGGACCAGCCGGCGGAGTCGCTGAAGCCGCAGCTCTCCCACGCCTCCCTCCCACCGACTCTTTGTCCCCAGCCCTGTGTTTGCAGCAGCTGGGAAATTTATGGAGGCTCCATAAACGGGTTTTACAGACAGCTGTTAGAGCGTGCGGAGCAAGGCTTGGCTGTCGGGGGACCTAGTCGCAGGCTTACAGCCAAGACACTTAAATATTATGGCCCTACATATATAAAAAGTGTGCCGTGCACGTCCTCTGCTACCTCCCTCCTCCTGACCCAGGAGCATGGGGTTGCCGGCTCGCCAGACGCAAAATGCCTGCAAGCCCTGGCTCCAGCCCCTGCCACCGAGGCCAGGAGCCTCTGGCTGGGCCGGCAGCCCGGACGTGGGGAGACATCCAAACAGCCGCGCCAGGCATGCGCCGGCCGCCTCCTCCCTGCCCTCCTGGCCTGCTGTGCCCAGGCTCAGCTCACCAAGTTCTTTTCCCCTCAGGGCCCTGCTCCAGCTGTTCTCTCCTGTCTTGAAACTCTCCCTTCCCCACCCCCCACCCCCAACCCCCAACCCCCAACCCCCAACCCCCAACCTTTTCTTGTCCTGGCCAGTTCACACCTACCCTTCCGGAACTCAGCTCGAAATCCCTGCTTTCCCAGAGGCGGCACACCCACCCTCTAGAGTCGGGTGTCTCCAGTCGGAAAAGCGCCTGTCCTCCCTGGACTTCTTCATAACATCTATAACAATTGTAATTACATAATTATTGGTGCCATTATCTGTTTAATGTCTTTCTTCCCCACTGGACGATAAACTGTGAAAACGGGGGCTCTTTTCTGAATGTATCCCTAGTGCCTTGCACAGAGCCTGGCACTCAATAAATATTCAATGAATGAATGAATGAAAGAACAAACGAAGACCCGGGGATGAAACCCACACGGCACAGGGGAAACGGTGCTCAGATCTTAAGAGCCGGAGAAAGCTTTGTGGGTGTTCAGTAAAGGGGAGCCACTTGGCAAGGGAGAATCAGGAAAGGCTTCTAGGAAGAGGTGCTGTGGGACCTCCTGGAATAGTAAAGTGCTTTGATTCAGAAGTCCCAGCCGTGAAGGTTAAGGTGTGAGTCAGAGGTCCAGTCGCTTAGTTTCACTGAGCCTCAGCTTCCCTGTCTTTAAAATGGGACCAGGGTGGTGCTTACGTCAGGTGGTTTTCAGAAAGGTTCGATGTACTTAGCACAGCCCATGTAATAAGAGTTTGCTTAAGCTGCATTACTACTGAACGAAGCCGGAACTTGGTAATTCCAGGCAAAGGAAGCAGCATGTGTGAAGGCGTTTATGAGGGATAAAAATTCCATTTGATTCCCTGCTGCCTTGGAAGCCATGTTTTGTAACTCATACCCTGGGCCTGAGCTGCTTGGCCAAGGGGGAGTGTCTGACCCGGTAAGAGCCGATCACAGGCTGGCCAGCGACCTGTGACCTGTCGCCGGGCCCATCAGATTTCCTCTCTGGGGTGTTCGATTGAAGAGACTTGGGAAGAATTGGCGGGAGAGCTGAAGCTGAAAGACCCATGGTGGAAATATTGCGTAACAAAGTGTTAATTAGAACTGAGCACAAGGAAATCAGAGCGATGCCTCTGATGCTTCCGCTCCCAACCCATGTGTAACTTTATGAAAGAAGTTTCTATTTTTTTTTTTTTCTTTTTTGAAGAGGTGGGATAGCAGTACAATTAAATTTGACTTCTCACTCAAAGACATCTTAGCTGTGTGACCGTGGACGGAGGGCTTGGCCTCTCTGAGCTTCACTTTTCGTGTCTGCAGAATAGAGATCATTAAAGCATTTCTCTCAGCAAGTTGTGTAGATTCAATGAGATAAGATATTAGGCCATATTACTGTTCACTGATATCCTCCTCATTAAGAAAAACCAGGCTCATCTAAAAGATTGTGAATGCTTAAGCCTTAACTTCACTCTTTGGGTCTCTAATCTTTCGTGGAGAAAAAAGGCTGAGAAATATGCTCAACCCCCACACCAGGCGTATTTTCCAATGCTCTTGGGCACTTAAAATTGTCAATATTCAATTCAGCGTTCTATGGACATTTTGATCCATAAAAGTGGATTTTCACATGGTTGACTCTTCGAAAGGAAGGATCCCCAAGAGCCACAGAGAGCACTGGACTGGGGCATTCCTACCCACCCCTCCCCCAACCCCACCCCACCCCTGCCACCAGGAGATGGATGTGAGGCCTAATCAGGGAACATTCTCCATGCCCAGGGAACAGACCCCGCAAAATGTATGCCCAGAATGATTTCAGAATCAACAGAGCTGTGACTGTCGTGTATCTCCTGTTCTTGTGTCTTCAGAGTGGAAATGTTTGACTGTGATGTCCTGTCCAGTTACACCGCAGTATTTGGGGCCTGTGGGGTGTGGGGGTGGGGAGGTATCTGGAATTTCTGGTTCTTAGATCTCAGAACCAAAATGACCCAGTTCTCCTCTCTCTGTTGGAGGGTATTCTAGGCATCATGCAGAAATCTTGGACTTTTACACCAGTGTTTGGATGGGACTTTGGATGGCTTGTCTAAAGGTGAAAAGGTTCTATATGGAGGTGATAGAGGGTATTAAATCTGTTGTGGCCAGAAGGGCAGACCGTGGTAGATTATTTTATCAGTCACTACCACCCCAGCCCCTTGAAGTCAGCCTTGGCCACGCAACTTAACTTTGGCCGATGAGATATGTGTGCAAGTCACATGTTGTTCGAGGCAGAAAATCTAAGAGCTAGTTAATGCTTCGCCACACTCTTTCCTGCTGATGTAACCACAGCCGGTAATGTTCTAGACGGAAGATGCTTCAGATGCCTGCATCCTGGAAGAAAGCAAATATGTGGCCTGGCCGCAGCCAGTGTGCCCTGGACAGGTAGCGTGGGTGAGATACAGACGTTGGCAGTCGTAAGAACCTAGAAATTTCGAGTTGTTTCTCCCTGCCACGCAGCTGGCTTATCCTGACTGTTAGCATGATGTGCTACATCAAGGGGTGTAGTTAACAATAAAAGTATAAAAGGGGGGCTGTATCATGGAGGACTTGAAATACAAGCCATATGTCTGGCTGAACCAGCATAGGGAGTACAAAATAAAGTCACTTTTTAATATTCCAGGAACTCCCTGAGCCCATCTCCCCGTAAAGAGTGTCTTTTCTTCTCTCCTCACAGCACCTGCCGCCTCTGTCTTCTCCCCTCACCCTGAGTTAAGTCTGGAATCCTCCACAAAAGTCTGTTGAAGTTACTGCTCACAGGATCAGAAAATCTAGTCTGTCCACCAGAGGGAGGGCCTGTGTTCCCAGCTGCTGGCTTCCCTGCCTCATGGTGTCACTGCTGAAAACAGAACGGCCAAGGAACAATTGATAGATCTCTCTATACGAAAATGTAAAACTTCTGAATGACAACAGACACCATAAACAAGCTAGAAACAAGCTATAGCCTGGGAGAAAATATTTGCAATTTATATAACAGATAAGGGATTAGCATCCAGAATATATAAAGAATTCTAACAAATCAATAAGAAAAAGACAAATGGCCCAATAGAACACTCAGCAAATGATAAAAAACAGTCGATTTATGGAAAAGGAAATTCAAATGGCCAATAAACTTGAAGAATGTTCAATTTCACTGGTAATCAAGGAAATAAAACATTAAGCGACCATGAACTATATTTCACTCGTCAGATTGGCAAAAAAAAAAAAAAAAAAGATTTGGTGTTAAATGTTAGTGAGGGTGTGTGGAAATGGGGACTCTGGGCCACTGTTGGTGACCATGCAAATTGGCACAGCCGCTTGGAGGGACAAGTCCACTTGCTGGTGTATCCCCCAGAGAAGGTGCTTGTCTATAAGGACGCCTGTGTAGAGACGTTTACTGCAGTATTGTTCAGAAGAGTAAAAACCTGGAGAGGGGCATCTGGGTGGCTCAGTCAGTTAAGTGTCGGACTCCTGATTTCAGCTCAGGTCATGATCTCATGGTTCGTGAGTTCGAGCCCCGCATCGGGCACTGCGCTGACTGCAGGGAGCCTGCTTCGGATTGTCTGTCTTCCTCCCCCTCTGCCCCTCCCCTGCTCTCGCTGTCTCAAAAATAAATAAATAAACTTAAAAAACAAAACAAAACACACAATCCCAGAAAACCTAAATGTCCATCGGCAGCCAGATAAACCCTAGCAGGCCTGCTATGCAGGCCCATGCAACAATTCACAAGAACGAGATCAATCTATGACATAACATCAAGAGATACCATTGGGTGAGTAAAGGAAGTGTTAGAAAATACGTAAGGTGTGGCATCGTTTGTAGAGACAGAAAGAGAAACCTACGTAATGCTTTGGAAGTTTTTTTTATAGATATAAATGTATAAAGAATATTCGGGAGGATGATTCAAAGGGCAACGACAGTAGCAATCTTCGAGAAGAGGGAGAGGACCTTGCCTGGGGTTACTGGTGGGAAGGTGGTTGGTAGGTCGGCGGGGGGGTGGTAAGAGGTCACAGGGGACTGAGCTTCGTTGCTGGTATGTCTGTACTGTTTTCACAGAAGGGAGAAAGGAGAAGGTATGTGTGAACTGCTTGTGTCATTAAAAACGAACTGTTCATAAGGAGAAGCAGGCTGGCTTGTGAACCCCCTCTTCACTGACAGAAAGACAGTGGGGAGCCAGGAGCACCACCACCCTGCTTCAGGGTGCAGGGGTGTGTGTGTGTGTGTGTGTGTAGAAACCAGTCAGGAGAAGGTAGCTGCTGGCACTGACTCCCCCAGCATCTCAGCGCCTCAACACAACCAAAGTTTCTTTCTCGCTCGTGTCACAATTCAGTGTGCGTGGTGGGGGAGGGGATGCTCTGCTCCACACAGTCACTCAGGGGCCCCGGCCCCTTCCGTGTTGTGCTTCTGTCATCTTGCGATGTCTTGTCTTCCTCTGCATTTGGCTGCCGATTGGGACACAAGAGATGCCATGGAGGACTGCTCAGGAGATTTCTAGTCCTCTGGCCGGAAGTGACCAAACCTCGCATTCCATTGGCCGGGGCGTAGTCACATGGCTCCGCCTCAGTGCAAGGGAGGCTGGGAAATGTAGTCTAGCATGTGCTCAGGAAGAGGGAAGCAGCTTGGGGATCACAGAGCAGTCGCGGCTTCATTCAGCTGTGGAGCTTTGGCTCCTACACATGGTTGTTTCAGGCCACATGCCGGCCCACCTTCTGAGTAGGGCGCCGGCCGGTGTGATGAAATACGTGCTGGAGAAAGATGAGGAGGGGAGACTGGGTGAGGAGAGGAGGAGGGGGCTCCTGCAGGGGTCCCAGTGATGGGCAACGAGGTCTGTGTCCAAGCAGCAGCAGGGGTGGGGTGTGGAGCAGAGATAACAGGTCTTCTAGAGGCAAACTCTGTAGGACGTGGGGGTTACTGTACAGAGGCCACACAGGGTGGCTCCCTGGTTTCAGAAGGACAGTGGCCCCTCACACTGAGTTGGGGAACAAGTTTGGGTCCAGAGGTGGGTAACTCCAGGTCTGAGAGGTCTGTAGACACCTGTAGAGGGAAGGCGAACGCAGAAGCAAGGTGTGGGCTCCTGGCGAAGATTTGGGGGTTCCAGCTGGTACTTGAAGTGATGGGATCATAGTAAGTCTGTGTCCTAAGAATAAGACACACTCAGCTCGCCCCAAAACAGGCAAAGGACGTGTCCCTGTAATTCTAGCATCCTGAAGTCAGGGCAGCCGAAAGGCTGGACTTCCAGACACCGCGTGATTGCTGACACAGGGCAGAGGAGACGGACCAGGTTGGGGAGGGGGGGAAGGACCCGACAGTGAAGGGACCTCTGCATGGGCCCCAGTCTTTCTGAGAGGGAGGGGCTGGACCCAAGGAAAGAGAAGCTGCGAGCTCAGTCTGTCCTGGGGGCAGGAACATGGCCAGGACCGGCAGGAGATAAATCTATGACCTAACATCAGCTGTGCCCGCGTTCAGGAGCACCCCGTGCTTAGTTTAATGCTCTGCTACTGTCATTTTGACATTGAGAATAATTGTATCTTTGAATCAGTGGGGAGCTTTTTTTTAATGTTTATTTATTTTTGAGAAAGAGAGTGAGCACGAGCAGCAGGGAGAGGGGCAGAGGGAGAGACAGAGAATCCCAAGCAGGCTCCGAGCTCAGCACGGAGCCTGATGCAGGGCTCGATCTGATGACTGTGAGATCATGACCTGAGCCGAAATCGAGAGTCAGACGCTCAACCGACTGAGCCACCCAGGCCCCCCTAAACTTTTTATAAGTTTTATAAGTGAAGTCCAGTGGGACAATGGGGCATGCCTGTGACCAGAGGAGACAACACGCAGTGTTGGTGTCCACCGCTCCTTGCCTCCTTGTTGGCATATAGTGTTTGTTGTGCCCCTCGAGCACAGAATTCCGGTGGACCCACAATGGGTGGGAGCCCAATGAGACGCCAAGCAATTGAAAGGTAACCATGTTCCTTTGACTGAGGGGGGCGCCCACAGCCTCCAGTGGCCACTCTTTCCCTTCAGTTAAGAATTTGCTTGGGGCATCTGGGTGGCTCAGTCGGTCGAGTGTCCGCCTCTTGATTTCGGCTCAGGTCATGATTTCACAGTTCGTGCGATCGAGCCGCACGTCAGGCCCTGTGCGGACAGCTGGGAGCCTGCTTGGGATTCTCTGTCTCCCACTCTCTCTGCCCCTCCCCGCCTTGTGCATACTTGCTCTCTCTCTGTCTCTCAAACATTAAAAGAAAAGAATTTTCTTGGAACGGTTGAAAGAAGGCGATGTGAATTACTAAGCAACCCTTTCGCATCCTTTCGCACTAGTGTTGTTTCTCTGCATTAGCCAGCCACTTCAGTCGAAAACCATGACAGAGAGGGAAAGGACAAGAGTGACCACAGTTCTTTTTCTTCTCAATCTTCCTACTCAAAGAAAGCTAAAGGCAAGTAGTGTTAGTAGCCCGTGCATAGATCAAGAATTGTGAAATAAAACCACTTACGTTCATTTTGTGCAGCGTTCCTGCTATTCTGGTGAGAAGAAATATATGTACCTATATGAGCTACAAAATGGGTATATGGTTTCGGTGATTCTGTGTGGGAGTTAAATGCTCTAGTATTTGCATTTAACATTGGTATTGCCTAAGTGGCATTAAATCTCAAGTAAAAAAATGTTCCGGTCAGTTGTGAGAGAGACCACTGAAAAAAAAAATTTTTTTTTAATTAAATTTCAAATCATTTTTCATTGTACTTTTCCCCTGCTCTTTGGACAGGGGGCCAACGTTTTCATCTTGCACTGGGCCCTGCCAGTTATGTGGCCAGCCCTGAATGCAGGGTTTTGCCTAGAACCTCAAGACCCAAGCGACGTAGGACAAATGTTTTGGCTCACCCACTTCTTGACCCAGTGTTTGAGATCCTCTGTAATTTGGCTCTGTTTCGGATCCCAGTGGCAGATTGCCCCATGACTCGGAGCTAGGCTTGAGCTCCGCTGCCCCAGCTCAAGCCTCAGCTCTGCTTTTGCTGGCCGTGTGGTCTCAGGCAAGTTACTTAACCTCTCTGTATCCCACTTGTGCCATCTCTTGAATGGGGATTTTGATAGTAGTACCTCCCTCAACGAGTTGTTGAGAAGGTTAGATGAGATAATAACCACAAAGTATCTGGAACAGCCCTTGAAACCTCCGGTTGGAGCTCGACGTGGGCGAGCGGTTACCATTCTAGCATTTTCTACAATTTTGCTATCTGGTGGAGGAAGTCCCTGGCTGCCCTCCCCTCTGGCATCTTGGTGATGCTGGAAGATGGGATCAAACTCAGCCCCTGTGCTGAAGAAGGGGCTGTGGAGAGTGGGGCTCCCCAGTAGGACATGGGCTTCAGGCCTGGGTGGGGGGTGTTGCCCTGAGGGCTCCGGGTGAAGCTGTGAAGGCGGCTGTGGGTCTGGGGTTGGGTTGGGAGGATTTAGAGATCTCTTGGTTTCCACGTGTGTATTAATTTTCTAGGGCTGCCAAACGAAGTGCCCCAGACTGGATGGTTTAAACAACAGAAACTTATTTTCTCATAGTTCTGGAAGCTAAAAGTCTGAGACCAAGGTGTTGGTGGGCTGGTTTCTTCTGAGGCTCTCTTCACGGCCTGCAGATGGCTGCCTTTTTCCGGTGTCTTCGCAGGGTCTCCCCTGTGTGTGTGTCTGTGTTCAAGTCTTCTCTTCCTGAAAGGTCACCAGTCATATTGGTTCAGGGCCCACCCAGTGACCTCATAATCTTAATTACCCCTTGAAAGTCCCTGGCTCCAGGGGGCCTGCGTGGCTCAGTTGAAGTGTCTGACTTGGGCTCGGGACATGATCCCACGGTTTGTGGGTTCAAGCCCCGTGTCGGGCTCTGGACTGACAGCTCAGAGCCTGGAGCCTGCTTTGGATTCTGTGTCTCCTTTTCTCTCTGCCCCTCCCTTGCTCATGCTCTGTTTCTCAAAAAAAAAAAAAAAAAAAAAAAAAAAAAAA
>NC_064807.1:82772084-82788930 GCF_023721935.1 Panthera uncia
AAAAAAAAAAAAAAAAAAAAAAAAAAAAAAAAGAGGAAATAAAAATAAAGTCCCTGGCTCCAAATTCAGTCACCTTCTGAGCTAGTAGGGATTAGAACTTCAACATGTGAATTTTAGGGGACGCGGTTCAGCTCCTAAGAGTGTCTGTGAATGCATGGCTGTTCGGTGGGTTCCTGTGACTGCCTGATTGCACACCCATGTGTTTGTGTCAGTGTCTGAGTGTAGGTCTGTCCATCCTAGTGTCTGACCTTCAAGACTTCTGGGTCTTGGCATGCCTGTGGTCATGAGGCCTCCACGGCGTTTGGGGTCAACCTGACCATTCTGTGAGTGCGTCTGAAGGTGGTCCTCCAGAACAGCAGAGATCTGGGGGCCTCGGGGAGCGGGATCTGCCCGCCTCTGGGTCCTGTGCACGCGAGCCTGTCTTGTGTGTGTTGATAAACTCGAAATCTGACCGGGCATGTGGCTGCAAGGCAGGATTTGAAAGGAAAGGGGAAGGATCATATTCATTTGAGATCTGAGAGAAGACAGCGTATTTACAAAAACGAAAGAACAGCGGGTTAAACATATGTTGGCAATGACTGTGAGCCGACAGCAGCTGAGGCTGGGCTGGCTGCAGGGTGGATGCTGTGGCATGTTGGCGTCTTTAAAACTGTCACCAAACCAGATACAGAAGCAAAACAATGGGACTGAGCAGAATCCAGTGGGGGCGGGGAAGGAGGAAGCACCGGTGCCTGGGAGGGGGGGGGTCATCATGAAGGTCACTGTCAGCACATAGCTGCTCCCCCCACCACATTGACCCTTTCTCACCCTCTCCACCCACTTCTTTCCAGCTGAACAGTCTGCACCCTGAGCCCTGGAGCAGGGGGCAGGCATGACGCCCCCACTCAGGCTGTGCTCAGTGCTTTGCAGGCGTTTACTCCTCCCTGCAAACCTGCAAAGGGGTAATTATTATCTCCATCTAAGAGTGGAGGAAATCGAGACCCAGGGAGACACAGGGCCTTGGTCAAGGCTGTAGCAGCTGGGATATGAACTGAGGTCTGACTGACTGTTCTCAGGATTCTTGGATGTGTTTGTTAAAAAACAATGAAAGAGAAAAAGAAGGGAGAGAGGAAGGAAGGATGAAAAGGGGGAGGGGAGGAGGGAGGAAGGAAGGAAGGAAGGAAGGAAGGAAGGAAAAAGAAGTATTCCCCATGCTTTGAGGTGGAATCTGTGGGCAGGCTCGGTTAAATAGTGTATGTTTCCATCCCTCCGTTTATTTCAGCGAACAGGCTTACATGCACAGTGCTTTTCAGGAGGTTCTCTCATCTCCAGGTCTGGAGGTACAAATGTTCCCCTTGGATGTACCCACTGGGGCCTTTCTCTCGGTGACTCCTTTCCTTGCGGGCTTTGTAATTGTCTTTAAACTCACACTCAGCAAGGCTTGTTTCCCCTGGGGGCCCATGTGCCTGGGTTGTATCGATGGAGCACTTTGAAGCCTGCCTCCACTGGGGATCCAAGGTTTTTGTCTGGTCTTGGATGAGGTTGCGTTTTAACTTCCCGGCAGAAGTCTCCAGGCTCCAGGCTTTATGCTGGAGTGTGGCGCGGCGCTGAACCTCCCGTTTTCTTTTCCACTCCTGCCCCGGCTGGATGGCAAGTCTTTTGTCTCTTTCACGGAGCAGCAGGCAGAAATTTTCCCCCATAAGTTTTGATAGGTAGAGTTTCTGTCCTTGTCTGTTTGTAAGAATGGTACTTTCTCATTTCTATGACAGTATCTTCTTGGACCCATCGTAACCCGGAATTGTCTTTGTGACCAGCCGATTTTCTCCCACACAGCTCCCACATTCATACTATGCGTCGTCTTTCCTCGTGGTGCTTTTCAGCTCCGTCTGCAGCCTGGTTCTTCCACCACGGGCTCCTTCGAGGGCAAAAGGCCCTCCGTCCGGGTGGCTTTGGCTCTGTTAATCTCCACGTTTTGCTCAGGAGTGTGTTCCAGCTCACGCCTTCTAATGGCGATTGCAATTTCGTCTTTGATTTTTCCTGGATTTGCGAGTGCTTCGTTTCCTTCCCAAGGTTTCCTTTTTCCTCTTTATCTTTTGTCAGTTCTAACAGACTCGCAAAGTGGATACTAACCAGAAAGGACAACTAGAGAGGTGTCTAGAGATGGTTTATTTAAGTCGAATGTTTAAATAAATCGACAGTGCCTGATGGTCAGGACGTAGGCAGGGAAATCAGGTGGCCAGGCGGGACCCCTGCTTCGGGCCAGACTTGGCCAGATGCTCCAGCATTACTAAAGGTCCTGTGGCCTCTGGCTGCTCATAGGGAACACGGTGGCAGGAAAGCTGGGGCAGAGTTGTCCCAGTGCCTCTTTGTCTTAGCGAGCAACTCCCCTGGGGCTCCTGGCTCCCACCGCCCCCTCCCCAGGGAGCTTCTCAACCTCACTTCCGGCTCGCTGTCCTGACCCTAAATTCCCTCTTTGTCTGGCTCCTGGGGCTCCCTCTTTCTTGGCTTAGAGCTCAGCCACGCATTTATATCCTTTGGTTATATTTTATCTGGCATTTTGATGTAGAGTAGGAGTGGGGATTTCCCATATTGACCCAATAAACTACCTCCAACTAGAAGTTTGTGGCACAGTTAGCTATATACCTTTGAGCAAGACATTCAGCATCTCTGAACTTCAGTTTCTTCATCTATAAAATAAGCAGGTTTATGATAGGGATATCTACAAATAGGTTGTTACAAGGAGTATGGGAGCAAGGCATGCGAAGAGTTTAGAATATATGGTGCCCGGAACATGGTAGGCATCACATAAAAAGTAGGTGTTATTATTACCTTTGCTCCTATTTTCTTTTTTTAAATTTATTATTATTATTTTTTAAAAAATTTTTTAACCTTTATTTATTTTTGAGACAGAGAGAGACAGAGCATGAACGGGGGAGGGGCAGAGAGAGAGGGAGACACAGAATCGGAAACAGGCTCCAGGCTCCGAGCCGTCAGCCCAGAGCCCGACGCGGGGCTCGAACCTATGAACCATGAGATCATGACCTGAGCTGAAGTTGGACGCTTAACTGACTGAGCCACCCAGGCGCCCCCTAAATGTATTTTTAATGTTTATTTATTTAGTTTGAGAAGGAGCATGTGAGCAGGGGAGGGGCAGAGAGAGAAGGAGAGAGAAGATCTCAAGCAGGCTCCACGCTGTCAAGAGCAGAGCCCGACGTGGAACTCGAGCTTACGAAATGTGAGATCACGACCTGAGCCAAAACCAAAAGTCGGACCGTAACTGATGGAGCCACCCAGGTGCCCCATCCTGCTCCTATTTTATTTATTATATAAAGATCTCTTTATTATATAAAGATCTCGGGCTCAGAGAGATTAAGTAACCTGCCTAAAGTCACAAAGCTGGTCAGTGGAATAAACCCCAGATGTTTGAGTCTTCTCAGCCCAGGTGCGCGACATGTGAGTAAAGAGGTCTTTAGAATGAGCCGGGCCCCAGCCACCATCTGAATACACCCTCATGACAGATCCCAAATGAGAGGACCTAGCAGAACCCCGTCAACCCCTAGATTTGTGAGCAAAGTAAATGATTGCTATTATCGGACGCCACTGTTTCGGGAAGGTTTGTGGCACAGCGTTGGACACCAGGACCCCCGTTTGGTTGCTTACTAGGCACAGTGTACCCCTTGGATAGACACAAGGCCACGGTACCGTGTCGTTTGTTCGTTCATCCATCTACTGAGCAAATACATACTGAGCCGCCGTTCTGCCCGGGGCTCTTTTCTAGGCACTGGGGATTCGGCAGTAAACGAGACAGACAAGATGAAAAACAGACCAACAAATAAAAAAGAAAATACCAGGTAGTGATAAATGCCAGGGTGAAAATAAAACCTGATGAGACAAAGTGACAAATGGAGTCTTTGCAACTTAGGTGATCGAGGAAGTCTTCTCTGCTACTCTTAGGGTGAGGTGAATGTCAAGAGAGTAAGAGCTGGCAGCAGAATATTCCAAGGCAAAGAATTGCTAGTGGAAATGCCCTACGGTGGGAATGAGCATGTTTGGGCATCCATGGAAGGCCGGTGTGGCTAGAGCATGGTGAATGGGGGTGCAGGGGCCACGAGAAGGACTCTAGGAGCTGTGCGGGGGAACACGTACGGCTTCGTAGGCCCAGGAGATGATGGTGGGATTTTGTCCAAATGCCACGAAAAGGCATTGGCAAGTATTTTAGCAAGGTGGTGTGTCCAGTGAGAGTAGGACAGGCTGTGCTGCTATAACAGATAAACCCTAAAATCTCAGTGGCTTTCCACCACAGACGTTTGCTTTTCTTTTAAATAGCCGTCACCTATGTGTTCGGGGGGATTTCCTCTCAATGGCAGCTCAGAAGCTCAGGCTGCCTCCATTTGGTAGCTCCATTATCTTGTATCTTCCAGGTCACCGTAGGTCATCTACCTCGGGGCAGGTAGAAGGAGGGGACAGCGTGGGGAAGGCACACCAGGTCTTATCCGCCTTAGCCTGAAGCAATCCAGATGGCACTGCTCACATCCCATTGGCCAGAACTGGTCACATGGCCAAGCTGACCATAGAGAGGCAGGGAACACGCAGAAGACCTCACAGATAACACCTGAGAGCTCCCGACAGCCTCTACCAACCAGAGAGTAATAGAACCTGATTTGTATTTCAAGTCTGCACTTGGGGTGACTGCGAGAAAAAAGTGACCCAAGAATTCCCGTTCCCATTGGGAATCCCAGCTATGAGGAGGTTCGGAAACTGTCGCCCAGCTGTCTCCTCTTTTGAATTTGTCACTCGTGGCCCTTAATGCTGGGCAAATTTTACCTGCTGGCACAAACAAGAAAAAAGAAAGAAACAAACAAAAAACCCACAAAAACTTGCATCTGGCTCAGGTCAAAGCTGGAGCCGAGATTTCAAAACCAAATGTTTCATCAGGGAAGCCCTGATTCCCAGACTTTGGCATCATGGAGTTGTAAGTTCCCAAAACAAATATGGAAACCAACAAGAGTTATTTTGTCTCATAAGTACAGGCTGTCACTTTATTTCATAAAATAATGGGCATCTTAATATTTATAAGTCAGAAGGAAATAATGGCACAATAAAGAACATTCTTTTTTTAATGTTTATTTATTTTTGAGAGAGGGAGAGAGAGTCTACGGCCATACCACCCTGAACACACCTGATCTCATCTGATCTCGGAAGCTAAGCAGGGTCGGGCCTGGTTAGTACTTGGATGGGAGAGAGGGAGAGAGAGAGAGAACCGAGCAGGGGAGGAACAGAGAGAGAGGGGGACAGAGGATCCAAAGTGGGCTCCATGCTGACAACAGGGAGCCCAAAGTGGGCTCGAACTCATGAACCTTGAGCTCATGACCTGAGCTGAAGTCAGACACTTAACTGACTGAGCCACCCAGGCGCCAGAACATTCTTTTCATAGGAAAGACAGTTGACAACTTTACACAGGTCATACACATACATGCGTGCACCACGCACGTGTATCGTCACGCTAGGCCAATATGCACTAATAACGTATGTTCGTCGGCTTTCTGGAATTGCCCGTGAGAACCTTTTATCATCATTAAATAAGTGAATCTGTGCCATGAGCTACTGTGTAACTATTCTGAGTTGCTGTGTGAGAAGCTGCTTGAGGCAGATTAACCACTTTTCACTCCAAGAGTCACCCTCAAAACTTTCAGTTTGGGAGTCACGTTTGAAATCCCTGTTCGTCTTCTTATACTGTGATATCTTAACGCTCACGCCATGCCCCTCTCAGTTGGTAGCCATCCGGGCCTCTTCTTGTAATAACTGCTTACCTGTTTGAGGTGTCTTTCCCCTTAGGTGGGGCTCCTGAGATGAATTCCGTGCTTACCCTGTAGCCTAAAGTTTAAGCCGGAGCAGTCTCAACATTGTGCTCCCCTTCGGTATGTCCCGCCATTGTCCGGCGATGTCGTAACTTACGGACGGAAATGCAATTCTGCTCGTAGAATGCCACATTGTCTTTATTTCTCTCGTTTCCCTCCTCGCATTTCCTGCCTCGTTGACAGGCACTGGGCCATGAACGGATACTTGGAGGCTACGGGACTGAGTGGACAAAAGCAGCCAACGTCCAGAGCCAAACGGACTCCAAGAGCCAAGGGTGGCCACCCAGGCCAAGCGCAGGAGTCTGGGGGAATGCGGGGGGAGCAGGCACCTGCCCTGGTGGTTGGGGACAGGCCAGGGAGGAGCAGGGGGAGCTGGAGGGCTAGAGGAGCCTCGTGAGGACCTGCAGGAGCTGGCTGGACCCCACCTGCTTCTCCAGTCTTACTTCCCTCCGCCCCCTCCAGTCAGACTGACCCTGCTGGACCTCCTCTTCACACAAGACCTCCTTCTACTCTTGTGCCCTTTGAGCACGTCCTTTCTGCCTAGAGGACCTCCTTCTTGTGCCCCAACCCTCCCCGTTCTGCCGGGCCAACCCGTAGGCATCCTTCAGACGGAGCGTGCTCTGCCTTTTTTCCGCACGGCGCTCACTGGACATGCCTCGTTTGCTGCCTCGAGCCTCGAGGCTGAAATTCTGGATGTGAGGCATACGAGAAAGAGAGGGGGCCGAGATGGCCCCAGGTTTTGGGCTGAGCAACTGGAAAGATAGAGTTTCTAACAGGTGAGATGGAGCAGACGGAGGGAGGAGTGGGTTTGGAGCAACCAGAAGTGTGACACTGGAGATGCCCGCTACACATTCAGACGGGCATGTCGGGTGGGCTGTTGGGTAAAAAAGTTTGCGGTTCAGGGAAGAGGACTGGGCTAGAGACAGAGTTGGGAGTCAGCAGTACCAGGCTGGTATTTAAAACCGTTTTTTTGGATGTGAGAGTCTGTGGGGTGTGGGTCTTTTTTTTTTTCCTTTTACATTTATTTATTTTTGAGAGACAGAGCACAAGTGGGGGAGGGGCAGAGAGAGAAGGAGACACAGAATCGAATCGGAAGCAGGCCCCAGGCTCCGAGCCGTCAGCACAGAGCCCGACGCGGGGCTCGAACTCACGGACCGCGAGATCGTGACCTGAGCCGAAGTCGGACGCTCAACCGACTGAGCCACCCGGGCGCCCCCCCCCCTTTTTTTAAAATTCATTTATTTATTTTGAGAGAGAGAGAGCGTGTGAGCCAGGAGAGGGGCAGAGGGAGAGAGAGAGAGAGAGAGAGAGAGAGAGAGAGAGAGAGAGAATCCCAAGCAGGCTTTGTGCTGTCAACGCAGAGCCTGATGCAGGGCTTGATCTCACGAACTGTGAGATCACAACTTGAGCCGAAACCAAGAGTCAGATGCTCCACTGACTGAGCCACCCAGGCACCCTGGGATGCATGTCTTTCAGACGCTGTCCTTCAGCCTAGGACGGCTGGTCCTTCCAGCAGGCCCTGGGCCACCCCTTAACCTCACCTTCACCCCTCCAGCCGTGAACCCTTCACAGCAGCTCCAGCCACCCCTCACCTTCCTCTCTACTCTGCGTGTTCACACAGCTTACCTCCTTTGCCTGCCTGATGACGGCTCCTCATTCTTCAAGGACCACATCCTTTCTCTCTGTAGTCTCTTCCTGGAAGAATGAGTCTTTCTGTTCTTTCTGTCACAACAGCACTTTGACCATACGTTATCGATACCCTTGGGCAGATTGCTTCACACTACAATGTAATACCTGTGTGGTTGATAAATATTTTAGAAGATTACCCCAATGTGTTTTCTCCTTGGTAATTCCTTCTAGACCCTCAACCCGAGCCTCTTCCCTCCTTAAAACCTCTTTCCCAGGACTTAGTACTTCAGGGCAGAAATGATATAAAGTAAACCCAAGAACGAACAACCAACAAAAACAAAGGGTAACTTCTTGACTGTGAATTCTCAAATTTCACTATTAAAAATCCATGGCATTAAGAGAATAAGAAGACAAGCTACAGATGGGGAGAAATATTTCTAGATGATGGTGCCTGGCCCGTGGGTAAATAGATGCGACCCTCCCCTGTGTCCAGTTTATTTGGTTCAGGGTAGACCTGACCTCTCGTCGGGAATTAGAATTCTCTCCCCGTAAGTCTGGAATTAGAGCTTAGAGACACTTGTCTGTGTCTCAGATCACCGGAACTACGTGATGCATAGCGGACTGAGGGGGCCATTATGGCAGCCATGTTAGATTGGGAACCAGAGAGAAGAGAAAAGAGGTCTGTTTGAAAGGGGGAAGGATAGAAGCAGACACATGGGGAGAAGGAGTAACAGGAGGCCACGTGACCCTGGAAAAGCCCCAGAATTTTCCTTCCCTGTGACTGTTTTCCTGTTTGTTCCACAAATTCTCTTTTTTGCCTGAGCTGGAGTGCATTTCTGTTACTGATAACCAGATGATCGTTAGCAACAAAATCTGAATCTCCTCCAGACTGTGTGCACATCTTGAGGGGGAAACCGACTCTCTAAGTCCAGAAGCCTGACCAGGACTCTCCGTGAGGGATTGAAGAAACAGGCACTGTCCGTGGAAGAGTAGGACCCCATCCACCAGAATGTTGTCCAGGACTCTGGGAATCCTGTTCAAGAATTGCGTATAGCAAAGCTACAAGCATTCGATTTGGAGTTTGACGCCTCTGACCCTCACTTAATCACAGCATGACTTAGGAAGCCCCAATTTCCATAGCTGTCATATGGGGATCACAGTCCCCGCATCACGGGATCCAAGTCGGCATTGAGTGAAAAAATTTACGCAGGAGAGCCGAGCCCGGTGCCTGGCACAGGGGGAATGCCTGTGAATGGAAATTGTCGTGATTTCTAACTGCCATTGAGAATGACACTGTTCATCCAAGAAATATACGTTGAGTACCTCCCGTGTCCTGGCGTGACGGAAAGAGAGAGAAGACTGCCAAGGTGCTTGCCCTCCTGAAGCCTCCAGTCTAAAGAAAAGGAAGTGGCTGCTCTGGAGTGCCTTCCTCGTGCCAGCTCTCCAGAGCAAGCTCCTCTATGACTAGGAAGTTTAGTGAAAGAATCTCAATTTGGGTCTGTCATTCTGCGGTGCCCCCGTGTGATAAAAGCAGTTCTGCACGTGGTTATGGTTTCTGAGTTTCAACAGCACTGTTTGTGGTTGTTCTGGGTTTATTTTTCCTATCCTTACAGTCAAACTCTGTGAAAGAGAGCCGGCCACCTCTGCACCCCTGTCCCACAAATGCATTCAGCCCACCTGCCCGCCTTCTGCTTCTCCGGGCGTCTGTGTTCAGTCTGAGAGCACAGACCAGATCAAAATCCGTGCAGATCAGAGCAAAGTTCTGTTTCAGCTGGCAAGACTGATAAACTGATGAGATTTCCCCCTTGCTCTCTTAAGGCAGCATCCATCCATTCTAGTTCCCATGGATCAATGCCGGAAAACAGCCTGAGGAGTAATGATGTAGTTGTTAATTGCGAGAGCTTTAAGGGAGGGGGCAAAGAGGACAAAAGTGAGCGGTGGGGATCTCAGGTTCAGGAGGCTGTCTGAGTTGATGCTTGGGCCTGTGTGCTCAAGGCCTGCTAAGCTGCAAAGACCTGCTCCCCGAACCTGGCCGCATGTCATTGAACACCCTCTGGGATCTCACCATGTCTGAAATACACTGACTTTTTTCTTTCCTGATTAGATTCATTATTAAAATGTTTAAAAAAAAAAACCTTAATTGTCTTCCTCCCTGATAAGGAAACTATGATTGTATTTTATTTTATTTTATTTTATTTTATTTTATTTATCTTTTTCCAGATTTTCTGAAATACAATTGACATATATATTGTGTAAGTTTAAGGTGTACAACACGATGATTTGATATACATACGTATTGTGAAATGATCACCACCGTAAGGTTGGTTAACACACTTGTCCTCTCCCACACTTAGCATTTGTGTGTGCAGCGAGAACTTTTAAGATCCACTCTCTTAGCAGCTTTTAAGTGTACAATACAGTGTTACTAACTGTAGTCACCAGGCTGGACATTAGATCCCCTGAACTTGATCATCTCATCACTGGAAGTTTGTACCCTTTGACCACCTTCACCCATCTCCCGCCCTCACCCCCCATGTCTCTGGCAGCCACTAATTTGGACTCTGTTTCTATCAGTTCCGTGTTTTAGATTCCTCATATAGGTGAGCTTATACAGTACTTGCCTTTCTCTGTCTGACTTCTTCTTTTTTAATGTTTACTTATTTTTGCGAGAGAAAGAGAGAGGGAGAGACAGAGTATGAGCAGGGGAGGGGCAGAGAGAGAGGGAGACACAGAATCCGAAGCAGGCTCCAGGCTCTGAGCTGTCAGCACAGAGCCCACCATGGGGCTTGAACTCATGAACTATGAGATCATGACCTGGGCCGAAGTTGGACGCTTAACCGACTGAGCCACTCAGGTGCCGCTCTGACTTATTTTACTTAGCATACTGTCCTCCTGGTTTGTCCATGCTGTCACAAATGGCAAGATTTCCTTCTTTTTAATGGCTGAATAATTAAAAAATGTGACCCTCCCCTGTGTCCAGTTTATTTGGTTCAGGGTAGACCTGACCTCTCGTCAGGAATTAGAATTCTCTCCCTGTAAGTCTGGAATTAGAGCTTAGAGACACTTGTCTGTGTCTCAGATCACCGGAACTACATGATACATAGCGGACTGAGGGGGCCATTATGGCAGCCATGTTAGATTGGGAACCAGAGAGAAGAGAAAAGAGGTCTGTTTGAAAGGGGGAAGGATAGAAGCAGACACATGGGGAGAAGGAGTAACAGGAGGCCACGTGACGCTGGAAAAGCCCCAGAATTTTCCTTCCCTGTGACTGTTTTCCTGTTTGTTCCACAAATTCTCTTTTTTGCCTGAGCTGGAGTGCGTTTCTGTTACTGATAACCAGATGATCGTTAGCAACAAAATCTGAATCTCCTCCAGACTGTGTGCACATCTTGAGGGGGAAACCGACTCTCTAAGTCCAGAAGCCTGACCAGGACTCTCCATGAGGGATTGAAGAAACTGTTTCACTCTGTTTCTATCAGTTCCGTGTTTTAGATTCCTCATATAGGTGAGCTTATACAGTACTTGCCTTTCTCTGACGACTTCTTTTTTTTTTTTTAATTTTTTTTTTTTAAAGTTTATTTATCTTTGAGACAGAGAGAGACAGAGCATGAGTGGGGGAGGGGTAGAGAGAGAGGGAGACACAGAATCTGAAGCAGGCTCCAGGCTCCGAGCTGTCAGCACAGAGCCCGATGCGGGGCTCGAACTCACCGACCGTGAGATCATGACCTGAGCTGAAGTCGGACGCTTAACCGACCAAGCCACCCAGGCGCCCCTGACTTCTTCTTTTTTAATGTTTACTTATTTTTGCGAGAGAAAGAGAGAGGGAGAGACAGAGTGTGTGTGCGTGCGTGTGTGTGTGTGTGTGTGTGTGTGTGTGTGAAACTTTTTCCACTCATAGGTTATTTCTGTGTCTTGGCTTTTGTAAATAACGCCACGGTGAATGTGGGCGTGAGGTGTCTCTTTGAGATCTTATTTTCATTCCCTTTGGCTATATACCCGGAAGTGGGATTTCTGGGTGACACGCTAGTTCTATTTTTTAATTTTCTGAGGAACTTACACACTGTTTTCCAAGGGAGCAGTGATTTTAAGTGGCCCGTCAATAGGCCCAGCCTCAGGAGGTGACCTGATTGACAAAGCCGATGTCCTAGCGTCCCTTTACAGTTGTGTGTATGTGTGTGTACAGCTGGGAGTGGCCATGTGACCCATTTCTGGCCCATGGGATCTAGCGAGGTCTGCTGGGGAGTTTCTGGGAAAGACTTTGCTCCCTGTCCGCCTTCGTGCTATGAAAGAGGAGACAAGGACATCTAAAGCTGGAAGAGCCAGCCGTTCTGTGCCCAGGAGGCCACAGTGTGAGCATAAAAGACAAACCACCTGAGGGTGTCAGCAAAGGATGGAAGGACACGTGCTCTTAATGCCTTCATTCTCCTATAACAGGAAGACCGGAAGTAGATGACGCCAGGCCAGCAAAGTAAATGCCTGTTGTTCAAGCTGCCATTGGTGGTTGGTCCTGTAGTTTGTGTCCATATACCTAAGATGCTAAAATACATAGATATGCTAAAATAGAAAATGAAAATCTCTATCCTCCCCTTACCTATAGCCACTGTTAAACTATTAACGTTTGGTATACATTTTCCAGGGGTCCAATGTATTCTAATACCTATAAGTATTTATAAATACATATAAAATTAACGGGCTCATAGAATAAATGCCTTCTGTTCTATACCCCGTTTTGGTTTTTTGTCTTACTTAACCAAATACCGTGGTATATTTCGATGTCAGTACAGCTTTCCTTTTTTAATGACTCAATCTTCTATGGCTGGACATTTAGGATATATCCAATATTTTCTCATTATAAGCAATGCTGAAATAATTATCCTTGAACATACATCTGTGTGCACTTGCCTGATTGTTTGCTCTGGATAATTATTAGACATGGACAGAGGGTATGCACATATTAAATGTTGACACATCTATGTATTAAACAAATGTTTATTGAGGGGCTAGTATGTGGGGCACATTTATGCTTGATGAACAGATATCATGGTGGAGCTTTTAGTCTGGTGGGGAGACTGAGAATTGAACAGGTAAACAAATAGTAAATAGCTACCAATTGTGATGAGTGGTAAGAGGGAAATGAATGGATGTGGTTTGAATACAAAAGGAAGCTACTTAGATGACCAGCGAAGGCCTCCAAGGAGGTGACATTTAAACTGAGAGTTTAAGGATGAGAAGGGCCCAGGAGATCACTCTGGTGGCTGTTTTCCATTATATGAATGGAGGCAAAGCCAGGAAACTGGTAAGGATGTTATTGAAGTCGTCTGGGCAAGATAGTGTGGTTTCGAGTGGAGTATTAGGAATATACAAATGGATCAGTGGACAAAAACTAAACATTCATAAACAGGGAACCCAGTATATTATAAAAGTATATTATGCTTACAGTAGTGGCCCACAATTTTATTTACTGAAGTTTTACGTTATATTTTAATATGTTAGATAAACAGTATTAGCACTGCTCTAACAGACACTAAAATATAAGTTAAGAGGAGAGCAATATATAATATGAAATATGAGTTATAATGTAAGTTTTACATTATATTTTATATTCATTAGGATTACTATTCTTGTAAGAAATTTAATATAATCTCCAGTTTCAAAAATTTTCTGCATATTTTCCCATATTTATCAAGATCAGTTTTTTCTTGATGTTTATTTGTTTATTTTGAGAGAGAGAGAGAGTGTGTGTGAGCAGGGGAGAGGCACACAGAGAGGAAGAGACAGAATCCCAAGCAGGCTCCGTGTCATGAGCACAGAGCCCAGCATGGGGCTCAATCTCATGAACCAAGAGATCATGACCTTAGCTGAAATGAAGAGTTGGACGCTTAACTGACTGAGCCACCCAGGCACCCCTCAAGATCAGTTTTAAAATAATTTTGTCATGTTCCATTGCACCCCTCCCCCCAATCATATTGGTTTTTTAATTTAGATTCCACTAAATTTATATATTGAGTTCGGGGAGATAGACATCTTTGCAATATTAAGACTTCCTCCCCAGGGACTTGTTATGTTCTTCCTTTTATTAAAGACTTTTATGTTTTTCAGTAAGGTTTTATAGTTTTCTTTCTATGGCCTTGCCGTTTCTTGTTAAGGTAAAGGCCAGGTATTTTATAGTATTCATTACTACTATGAATGTAGTTTATTTTATTTTATTTTTTAAAGTTTATTTATTTTTGACAGAGAGACAGAGAGCATGAGCGGGGGAGGAGCAGAGAGAGAGAGGCAGACACAGAATCTGAAGCAGGCTCCAGGCTCTGAGCTGTCAGCACAGAGCCCGACACGGGGCTCGAACCCACAGACCGTGAGATCATGACCTGAGCTGAAGTTGGACGCTCAACCGACTAAGCCACCCAGGCGCCCCTGAATGTAATTTTTTTTTTTTTAAAAAAATCATACTTTCTAAATGGAAATCACTGGTATTTAGTGCTGTATTTAGGGGATCCTATAAGTAATACCTCTTTCCCTCTTCTGAATTTGGAAGAAAAGTGAGGCATAGATACAGGAAAGAGACATAGGAGATAAAAGTCCTGGAAATTGACAGGAAAATGTAGCTTTTGATCAGTAGCCAAGTAGGCTTTCTATAATATTTCCCCTTGGATGGGATGATTTACCTCTATAGTAGCAGGCAGTGCGGGACAATAGTATCTCTCTGCACCAGAAATAGGTCCATTTGCCGCATGGTAGAGAACACAGAAATACTTGCTGTCTGTGATCAGCCAAAGCCAAAACGAACACAGAATTCTTCTGTATAGAAAAGAAGTCTTCTCCCTTAACAGGAAAGTGATTGATTTCAGTGTTTATCTTATAGCTAGCCATTTTACCAAAACTTAAGATTTTTGACTGATTCTCTTTAATTTTTGTTTTTAGGTACACACTTAAATCATGAATAGATAATATCAATTTTGTCTTTTCCTATCCAATACTTATATTTCTTATTTATTTTTCTTCTCTTATTTCATTGGCTTTAGTTTGTAGCAGTTATAGCAGGCATCCTTGTTTTGTTTCTGACTTAAATGAGAACACCTTTAGTGTGTCACCATTAAATATGGTTGTTTATGGCTTCTGATAAATAAATTTTATCATGTTAAGCTTGAATTTTTTTCCTCATTTACTAAGAGGTTTTAAAAATTTATAAGTAATTGGTGTTGAAGTTTATCAAATACTTTTAAAGCATCTGTCTTGCTGAACTATCCTGTGATTTATTTTTAAAAATGCAATGAATTTATAGACTCCCTGATGCTGAATTATTCTTGCACTTTTAGAATAAATCTTGCTTGATCATAGTGGATTTTGGCTTGTTTTCCATCAAGTTGGACTCAAATTGCTAACATTGTGCTCGGTAGCCTTATGACTATTATATACTTAAATAGGTTCGTTTATAGTAGTGATTCACATATTAGAGATAATTGGTGAACTTTGAAAAGGTGGTCCTGACTCAGATGAGTTTGAGAAATGCCATATTTTTTACTCCTGGACTTCACAGGGACTTTACTATACTCATACTTACTGTGGTTCTCCAGAAGGTAGACTGTAAATGGCACGCAGCTCTTTCTCAAGTTATTTGACTGTAGACCCTCTTTTTCAAACAACCCTTATTAAATTATCTGGAGACCAGTGTTCTATACTGATCTGCAGTTCTCCTTTTTGGTGTAATCTGTCGGATTTTGGTATCAGAGTTATGCTAAATTTGGGAAGCGATATGGAATATTTTTGCTTTTTTTCTGTGTAAGTTTTTCTATTAAAAAACTTTTTTAATGTTTATTTATTTTTTAAATGTTTATTTTTGAGAGAGCAAGCAGGGGAGGGCCAGAGAGAGAGACAGGGAGACAGAGGATCTGAAGCAGGTTCCATGCTGACAGCAGAGAGCTTGATGTGGGGCTCGAACTCAAAAACCGTGAGATTGTGACCTGAGCTGAGGTTGGGGCTTAACTGAGCCACCCAGGCGCCCCTGTTAAACATTTTAAATAACATCTAAACACTTCTGAGCAGAATTGCCCTAAAAAAGGGCTTGTCTGTGTAAAACAGAGCAAAGTGGAGTTGTCCTGGCTGAACTTGGCCACCAGCTGAGGCTATTTCCTCGGGGACACTGGGGAGGCTGACAGGAAGCCTGGCCTGGCCCCCTGCCCCCAAGTGACTGCCCACTGCACAGAGAACAGCTAAGTGCTGACGGCTTTAGGGGTCAGTCCAGAATGTGGGGCTCGAACTCACAAACTGCAAGATCATGACCTGAGGGGAAGCCAGACGCTTAACTGACAGAGCCACCCAGGCGCCCCTCTGTGTAAATTTAAATAACGGAGGGATTGTCTGACCCTTAATGGTTTGAAAGAACTTGTCTGTAAAACCATCTGAACCAGTGGCATTTCTGAGACAGACGCTTGGAATGCACACACTTGCCTGGCTTCCCCACAAGACATTTTCCCCGACAGCCAATTCTGCTTAGAAAAACCTAGAATGTGTGAAAATTAGACTTGATGTATTAGCAAATTGATGCCAATCACTCTTTGCATGGTCCTCAGCTCTAAAGGCTCCAGCCTTCTGACCACAGTTCTTTCAAATGGCAGGCCAGCCTCTGCCTGGGAATGCCTTGCTGGGGCTCTGTGGGGCATTTTTCGTTAAGGAATTATGCAGAGCCTGCTCCTGTCTTTGGTAGCAGCCATTCTAGCTGAGAGTCAAGCTCTGGACTCCACTCCTCATGCAGTCTTATCCTCTGGCCTATACCTTTCCCCGACTACTGTAGGGCATCACTTCTGTAAACCTCTCCCTCTAGATGCTTCCCTGAGGGCAGTCCCATGGCCCCTGTGGGTTGATCATTTGCCCCGCATAAAGGGGAGGCAGAGAATCGCTGGGAGATTGGGGTCATTATGAGAGGCCTGTTTTTAGTGGAGTCTGGGACCTGGCTAAGCTTGTATTGGGTCATTTGGGAGAGTGGGGGTCCCCTGAACTGGAGTGAGCGGAACTGAAGGAATGGCCTGCAGTTCACGAAAATCGAGGAGGGCTGGGTGTCCCTGCTAGAGGACAGCGTGTGTGTGTGTGTGTGTGTGTGTGTGTGTGTGTGGTGTTCATCTAAGGCGCCAAGGGGCCTGGGGGCGTCCAGGGTTCTAAGGCTGTGCTGAAGGACTGATCCAGTGAGGCCTAGGAGAGCTGAGCGGGCTGCGGGGGCCCTGGAAGAGAACAGCTTGGCGGAGGGGATAACTAGTGCCCAGGCTCCAAGAGGCCTGGGGCTCCCGGGGCTCTGAGGCCGGGCTGGGGAGGGGGGCGGGTTACCCGCCGGCTGGGGGGGGCCGGGCGGGGGGGCTCGCGGGCTGGGCCGTGGGGGAGGCCCGGGG
>NC_064807.1:82789330-82903795 GCF_023721935.1 Panthera uncia
AGTCCGCGACTCGGTGGGTCCCGGGCCGAGGGGCGGGCGGACGGGCGGAGCCGGGCCGCGCCGAGGCCTGCGGGCTCCGTGCCCGGCCCGCCGCGGGGACAGGCCCGGCGGCCTCTTCCCGGGCCCGCGCGCGCCGCGGCTTCCCGAACCCCGGCTCGGCCTTGCAGCGGACAGGCGGGAGGGAGCTCGGGGACCCGAGTGCCAGCAACGCCCCCAGGGCCGGGCAGGTGAGGGTCTCCGAGAGCCACCGCCGCCCAGGTGAGAGGTGAGGCGGCCCACCTGTGCCCAGGCCGCTGCGGCCACCTGCACAGACTGGGGACATTGATTTCACTGGCCTGGCCTGGGGTCCGGCCTCTCTGTGGTCACGTGGGTGCAGACCAACTTGCACCTGAGCCTTGAGCATCACCTGGGGTGCGGCCTCACCTGTGACCTGGGCACAGCAGAGAGGACACCCAAATGCCAGGGCACCTATCTAAAGGTGAGGTGCCCGGAGTGGGCACCCAAGACCCAGAGGACCCATCCTGGAAGTGTGATGGCTGTGTTGATGAGCACCCCACAAGGACTCCAGCCTAAGTGAGACAGACTTAGGACGGGGGGACATCAGATCCCCAGTGACAGGCCCAAGTGAAGAGGGCAGACCTATGTGCATCTTTGTCCTCTTTGTTACCAACAGACAACTCTGCCTAAGTTATCAGCCTCTCTCACCACTAAAGATGTGACTCTTCTTTCCCCTTCTTCTCAGCAGTCTCTTCAGCAAGGCGCAGAGGAAGGCCCCAGGAAGCAAAAGGCAAATGGCTGTTGCCCCTTCTCTGCTCCCCACCCCCACCCAAGAACAGATTTCTGCCACAAAAGCCACAACAGGCCAGTGACTCTTTAGGGGCCTTTGTCTCTGGTGGTTCCTTCTCAGTATAATCTCATTGTACATTTCTCGACAGCTGGCTGGATCTCATCTCGTTTTAACAGGGGGAAAAAAAAAGTCTTATCAGCTGCAGCAGAGAAGCTTTAGAAAAGTTAGGGGATAAGCTCTGCAGAAACCTAGGCAAACCGAAAAGCTCAGGGTCCTCAGAAGGTTAGTTACACGACACAGGTGACACCTTTCTAGCTCCCTGGAAATTGTTGCAGTGCTTTGAGATACTGGGCCATGCGGAGAATATTTAAATGGAGCCTCTGAGAGGTGGGGCCTCTCCTGGGACCTGGGCACCAAGACCCATGTGAAGCAGTTGACATGTGAATTACTGGTTCATTTGAATCCAGAATCATCTTCTCTAATCAGCATTTAAAAAAAATTTTGTTTAATTCATTTTTGAGAGAGACAGACAGAGTGCAATTGGGGGAGGGGCAGAGAGAGGGAGACACAGAATAGGAAGCAGGCTCCAGGCTCTGAACTGTCAGCACAGAGCCCACCATGGGGCTTGAACTCATGAACTATGGAGATCATGACCTGGGCCAAAGTGAGGCGCTTAACTGACTGAGCCACCCAGGCGCCCCTCTAATCAGCATTTTTGATCCCTTCCTTCTAGCTCTTAGGCCACACTCCTGATTTATGCTGAAGGTATTTCCCCTGCCTGCCTCCATCCCGCTGGCAGGCTCTTCCCACTTCCAAATGGAGCAGTGCACCATGGCTAAATGCAAGGGCTTTAGAATTAGACCTCAGCTTAATCCTTGGCTTTCCTACTTCCTGTGTGTTCTTGGGTAAACCAGTGAACTTTTCTGAGCCTCAGTTTCCTCATCTGTAGAGCGAGGCTAATGATAATACGTATCTCATGGGATTATGGTGAGCAGTGAATGAAATATTGCAAGAGAAGCATTTAGCTCTGTGCCTGCCTCAGGGCAAGTGGTCAGTAAAGGTTAGTGGTTATTAGTAAGTGTTTGTTGGCTTATTAATCAGAAGAAGAGCTTTATTTATTTTTTTTTCTTTAGAGTGCCTTTCTGTTTGTAGCTCTCCTTAGGGCAATCAGGAAGGGATGTTAGAGTAAGAAGAACACAGGGCTTGGATTTAGGGGTTTGGATTTGAATCTCAGTCTCCTTCCTGCAATCCCGGTGACCCTAGGCAGGTCATGGAACCTCACAGAACCTTTCTGAATTCCGATGTCCTTATATGTAGAAGTGGCTTAAGAATAAAACCTACCCCATAAGGCTGAATGAATTAATGTATGTGAATGCATGTGGCACTACAGAGGGTGTGGGGGAGTCCTCTCTAAATTTAGGTGGACTCCAAAGGCAGACCCTGGTTTTCTGGGTCCATCATTTAGACGATTTGGAGGTGGGAGGGGTTATAAGAAAAAGAATACAAGAATATCTTGCTTTTGTGCCTTTCACAAAACCACACGGCCATGTGAACGCATTTCTGGGTCCCCTCTCAGGGCCTTGGAAGGGGTAAAGGGTGGGGGTGGCTGAAGGTTCATTGCGATCAGTTTCACGGCAGATGGGCTTCTGGGGGCGTCAGAATCTAGAAGTCCTGGGCCCCTCCACCTTAGCAGGTTGGAAGGGTTCCACGCGTCCCGCTCGAAGAGCGACATCCTTGCCACACTGGAAAGTAATGATAGTGTTGGAGCCAAGCATGGGAAATGTCAAAGGTGCTATTATGATCATGAAGATAACAAATGACTACATGGCTGGATGTGGTGGGCTGAGAACACTGTATTTAGTTGGTTGCGGTTGAATGAGCAGAGTCTCCTTTGCTAGTTGGGTTGTGGGAGGGGAGGCCTGGGGTCCCTGAACGAGCTGCCTCTCCCAGGCTGTTCTCGCGCTCTCAGAGGCCCTCCCTGGCCAACATTTTCCTGGCCAACATTTTCTGGCCCCACTGGCTCGGGTTGGCCTTCTGCTTGCTGGGCTGCCCTTGGGAATTGTGGTTTCCCTGCATCATCTGCGCTGTTTGCAATGAGGTTGCCTATGTCAGACCTCCTCTCCTCTGCTGCTTGAGAGGCATAGCCGCTGCGGGGTGTACTTGACATTGCCTCCCTTGTTGGGGACATCCTGCAGGCACGTGTTTGGTTTACCTGACACACTTCGGGTGAGATGTGGAGCTTGCGCTGGTGGAAATGTGAGAGGCCCATGGGCCTGGAGCCCCGGAGTCACATGCTCAAGCCTTGTAGCTCCTACCTCCCTGAGGACTGGGGGACCACCTTGTTGCGCTGTGGTTATAATCTTTCTTTATACATGAGATCTTTCTATACACACACATGGACACAGACGTAGCTGTTGTTTTTTAAACAGGTACTGATCAGCAAAAGCAAAATACTCAGGAGAATATCCCTTGATCCTTTAGAACTACAGCAGAATAAATGAATTCTTAGTGTGCAAAATAACCCTAAGATGTGTATGAAAATGCAGATTCCAGGGCCTCACACCCAGACCTCCAATCGGAATATCTGGGGAAGGGGCCCTGGGATCTGTGTGTTGAGTAAGAAATGTGGGGTTGTGCTTCTGCTTCCGGAAACTTGAAAACCCCAATTGTGGAGGCTTTTTTTTTTGTTTTAAAGTATACGACACACATAACATAAAATGAACCATCCTGATCGTTTTGAGGTGTGCAAATCAGTGGCATTAAGTACATTCACGCTGTCATGCAGCTCATCTTTGGAACTTTTTCATCTTGCAAAACTGTATACTCATTAAACAGCTTCGCTTTCCTCTTCCCCCAGTTTCTGGCAGCCACCATCCTCCTCTGTGTTTCTATGAATCTGACTAATCTAGGAACCTCATACACGTGGAATTATATAGTATTTGTCTTTCTAGACTGGCTCACCTCACTCAACGTGATGTCTTCAAGGTTCATTCACGTTGTGGCATATGTCAGAATTTCTTTCCCTTTTAAGCTGAATACTATGCGTTACATGTATATACCGTGTTTTGCTTGTCCATTCATCTGTCTACGGATACCTGGGTCGCTTCTGCCTTTAGGCTCTTGTGAATAATGCCGTTGTGAACATGGATGTACAGAGATCTTTTCAAGACCCTGTTTTCAATTCTTTTGAGTACATACCCAGATGTGGAATTGCCAGACTATACAGTAATTCTATTTTTGTTAAGTTTATTTATTTATTTTGAGAGAGAGAGAGAGAGAGAGAGAGAGAGAGAGAGAGAATCCCAAGCAGGCTCTGTACTGTCAGCACAGAGCCCGACTCAGGGCTCGAACTCATGAACCGTGAGATCATGACCTGAGCCGAAGTCAGAAGCTTAACCAACTGAGCCACCCAGATGCCCCTATTTTTAATTTTTTGAGGAATCACCCTACTGTTTCCCTTAGTGGCTACATTTCCATTCCCAGCAAACAGTGCACCAGGGTGCCAATTTCCCACGTCCTCGCCAACACTAATTTTTAGACTTTTGATAGTAACCATGCCAGTGGGTATGAGGTGATAGCTCGGTGTGACTGTGGTTTGCATTTCCCTAGTGATTAGTGATGTCGAACATCTTTTCATATGGTTGTTGGCCATTTGTAGACCACTTTTGGAGAAAGGTCTATTCAAGTCCTTTGCCCGTTTTTTCCCATCAAATATTTAGTTTCTATTGTTGATAATTGTAAGAGTTCTGTATGGATTTGGATTTTCACTCCTCATCGGATATGTGATCCGGAGAAACTTGCTTCCATTCCATAGGCTGTCTTGTGCACTCTCTTGACTGTTTCTCTTGATGCAAGTTCTACAAGTTCCTTACACGACACAACCCTGTGAAGGAAATATTATCTGTCATCCCAATTCTGCTGGGGAGGAAACTTAGGCCCAGCTCAGCTAACGCGCCTGCGGCCACACAGGTTTAAATTAGTGCCGGAGCTGGGATTCAAGCTCGGGTCCCTCTGACTCCAGAGCTTGCACCCTCTCCATCGCTCTGTTTCGCTTTTCATTCCCGCCCTGACCTGATACTGTAAGGAGGCCCCGCCGTGGTCTGCAGGAACGGGGCGTTGGTTTGAGAAGCATTCGGTTACAGGAGAGGAAATAGGAACAAAAGACTTTCGAATCTCTTCCTTCCTTCCTGAAGCCCTGCATCATTGCTTGGACCTTAGAAATTGCAGAGAAATGCCAACAGGCTTTTAACGTTTTGTTTGTTTGTTTGTTTGTTTGTTTGTTTGTTGTTTAAGCACCTCAGAAGCTTGTTTCGGCCGTCCATCTGCCACCCACAGTTCCCCCAGTGGTCTGTTCACGCCGCTGCTGATTCCACGTCTCTTGCCCACAGTACCTTCACTGCCCTGCACCCTCTCTCTTTCCAGGAGGCCAGGTGGAGCGCAGGCTCTTCCCTCACATCTCCCTGACTCACCAGGCAGAAGGAAGTGGGCCCTCATTTGCAGTCTCTTTCTTTTGGGATGTTTCCTCTGGCGTGTGAGCTCCGTGGGTGGTGGCCACGTCTGTTTCATCGCTGTACCGCCCAGCACGGTGGCATTTCACCTGGGCTGTGCATTATCCAGTCTTGGGCCCAGCCCAACCCAATTAAGTCAGAACCTGGGGGTTGGAAGGGGCAGCCGCGGCTTTTACAAACCCCTTAGGGGAGTCTTCTGGGCGACCAGCCTGGAGACACCCTGGCCCCTGCCAGGCCCTCATCCAGCCTGCTTGGACTGGGTCACAATCACTTCTGGAGCTGCTGGGAGCTCTGCAGTCCCGCCTCCCTTCCTCTGCAGCCTGCCTGTCCCTGGAAGCGTGGTGTTTGTCCTGGGCTCACTGACGCCCAGCCTGGCGCTCTAATTGGAAGGGGCCCGCAGGTCTGCTCTTGCCGTTGCCCTTGCTGTTTTATGTGCCCACCTTAATTCAGCGAAACGTGGGCAGTTTGGGAGGATAGGAACTTGATTCATCCATGCATCCACTCACCCACCCCCTCACCCATAATCCATTTATGGAGCACCCACCGTGACATAACACCTTTGAGCAACTAATGTTCTGCTAGGGAAAGTGTACTAAACCTTCTGAGAGGCAAGGCTGCGTGTTTCTGTGTGTGCGTACATGCGTGTGTGCACACGTGTGTGCTGAGACCGTGTTCTTGGTGAGCGCCGGCGTTCTCAGTGACAGCAGCTGTGTGTAGGGGCAATCGAGGAAGGTTTGGGAAGAACGGGAGATGTGACCTAGGTTTTGAATGGTGGGGTGGGTGTCATAGGGGGAGAGCTGGGTGCTCTTGGCTGACCGTCTGGGGAGGGAGAGACCGAGGGACTCATTCCGAGGCTGTTCCTCATGGATAATTACCTTCGGGTTTTTTTCTGTTCATTCATTCGTCAGACATCTCATGAGTACCTGCTGTCTTGTACAAAGTTCAGATTGTGGACCAGCAGCTATTTGACTATCACCTGGAGCTTGTCAGAAATGCAGCTTCTCAGGCCCCATCCTACGCTTATTGGATCAATATCTCTGGGAGTGGGCTCCAAGAGTGTCTGTTTTAACCAACTCACCAGGTGACTCAGGCCAGAGTTTGAGAATCCCTGCTCCAGAATGTTAGATTTCCAACCGTCATCATTGCATACCCTCCCTCAGTGCTTAGCACAAAGGCTCCCCATAAATGTTTGTGGGCTCACTGCTGTGTGCCAGTGCTGCTGGGTACTGGGAATGTGAGAGACGCTTCAGGGGGAGGATGGCATGTTCAGCCAGGACATACGGTGATGACAGCCAGCAGGACGCTAGACACCTACCACTGAGTCTCAGGAGAAAAGTCCGGGCGGTTGGAAGTATTTTGGAAGTCATCGGCGCACAGGTAGAATGATTAGATGACCAAATGTCTGAAAGTCAGAAAGGGGTTGGTAGTGATGGGACATGCCTGGCTGACCTGAAGCTGGGTGTTCTGATTCTGGCCCGAGAGCCCATTTGCTGGGTGTTGAGGTGACACATTGGCATTTTTACCCTAGACACTGGCCATCAGGGTAAGGGTGTGCCTGACCTTATGTCCCTGAATAGCAAGAGAGCATTTCTCTTGGGTCCTCCTGGGATGGCTTCATCTGTAGAGCATCTGTCTTCTGTTGGGGGTCCTCCCTCTTCCTTCTCTCCAGGGGACAATAGGGCACCAAAACTTGATGGGAGTGGGCAGGGCTGACCCTCATTTGCAGTGTTCGTGGGCAGGTCGGAGTGGGGCTCACAGTATACTGGAGACTGCCCCCAGCACCAGGCTCCCAGGTTTTGCAGAGTTGGGCCTGTAAGAGGCAGGACTTTGGCTACAGCAGTGCTGGAGAACTTGATCCCGGGTTTATTTTTGGAGTGAGAATTCCAGGATCTAACATTGCACCGTGTGAGCTGCAGCACCCTGAACCCCAGGCCTGCATCACATGGTTTGTAGAAACTCTGTTTGGTATACAAACGGTTAATATAAATCTAGGCATAGGTCCGATAGAATGGATACATTTATTCAGCAGACTCTTTTATTAGAAGTAACTGGGGCCTTTACTGGGGAAAAGGAAGTGCTCGCCATTGTTAGTTTCCCTGGCTGGGAAATTCTTTGCGATCTAGGAGAGCTTAGGAAAATATTTGCCTTAGTTTCCTAATATCTTAGCAGCCTTCCCAGCAGCTTGTGGCCTATTGCCACCTGACCATACTCAACAGTGTTTGTCAGAGTGATTTGGCTTCTGACCAGGTAAGTGGTCCAGACCAGAGTGCAGGAGGCACAGGGATGCCATTCTGAGCTTCCACCGTGGACGCCTCTCAGCCTGTGCGCTGTCGTCCAGGAATAGTCCAAGAGCTGGCTGGCCATTTGCTTGGGTGCTGCGTGGACCCAGGCCTCAGCCTGCCATCTCCTAAGGAGGTAGGTCTCTGCACCTTAGCTGCATGGAGACCACCCAGCTTGCGTGTTTGTGTGTGTTGTGGTGTGCATTGGTGAAGCCTGGCCATGGGCTCCCTCCCATGGGAATGGGGCCGTGTCCTTCTGCACCTGCTGAAGATTTGTTAGCAGCAAGATGCCAGTAATCGGGGCAACAAGAGGGCCTCGGTTCCTGTAGACCACTACTGCCACTGGGCAACAGGCAAAGAGCTGCCCGATGTGGGCACAGCAGCAGCTTTTATTGGGAGACAGCCCGTTCTCAGTCTCCACCCTGCTGTTGGTCAGGTTCCCACGGCAAGTGAAATATTTATCCACTTCTCTTCCCCAACCCCGCAAGCTGGTGGATGTGGGCAGACAGTTTATGTCTTTTGTGCCCTTGACTTTGGATTTCAAGCAAGCTGATTGCAAGTTCATCCTTCTGTAGGGATTTAATTAATCCACGGGTTTTGTCATTTCAATTACGGTAGCCCAGTTTAACCTGCCCCCCCCCAATACTTTGAAATTATTCTCCTCAAAAGTTGTGTGCAAGTCGTGCCTTCAGCCCTTGGCGGGCAGTGCTGGTGCTGCTTCTGAGCCAGCCTTCCTCACCGCGGCAGGGAGGCCGAGTTGGGGTTCCCGCTGCACCTCCTTTGATGGCAGCGCCCCTTCCCCCGCTGCGGTTATTGCCCCCCACCCCACCCCGCCTCTAGAAGGGCCTCGGCGGAGAGAGGTCTGAGCTCTGTTAGTTGGGTTTTGATTTCAGTACAGGAGTTGATAAAACGAGATAAACCCCAGGCTTGAAGGGCCGGGGAAATTAAACAGAGATGATATCAAAGTTCCCCTGAGTTTTCAACTGTGATACAGTAGCTTAGTTTTCTCCCAGACTGGGGCCGGGAGGCACGCCTTTGATTCTGAAACAATATTCAGCATCAGTTAAGCCCAGCACTGCTGACTTTCAGGGATTAAGCACACTGTTGTAGTAATTCTTTGATCAGCTACAAGGGAGCAGTGTGCTGTCTGTATGAGAGGCTTTATAGTTAAAGTTCATTTCTCTGTGAACCTGGGATGATGGCATTGCCAGGGTGCTGCAGGGCTGGGCGCCGGGGCCTTCCCCAGGCACTGTTTGCAGCATTGCAGGCAGAAGCAGGAGGCGGATTTTCTCCTACCCGCCCTTGTTGCATCGTATTCATCAGGCATGGCATGGAAAAAGTCCTGGATTTTCCTCCGGAAAACACACCTCACTCTAACTGATCCCATGTAGCCCCCGTATGTACAGGCAACACACACACACACACACACACACACACACACCCCACAACACATTTACACATATTCTTCTGTCTGGCGGGGAAATCCTCTCGGGGTAGACACAGGAATAGCTGCCCAGAATAAAGCTCTGCAGCCCCTGGCCTTGGAAATGACGTAGTGGAGGCTGGCCACGCACTCGGGGTAAAGATTGGGATGGGGATTGGGGCCAAATGACCTGCAAGGTTAAATTGGGAGGACTAGCCAAGTCCAGTGTTGCCACTGCACTCTCCCTGTGCACACGCACAGACGTGACTCCCGGGGGGGGGGGGGCATCACGACCCGCATTCCTCGAGTGGCATTTACCGAGAACTGACTTAGTTTCAGGTTGGTTCAGTCTTAGGGCTCTGAGAAATCTCCACCTCTGTCGTCTTGTCATCTAAAACACTGGTCAACTTTCGGCTTTCCCCCTAGAGACCTTCCTTGCAGCCACAGCTGGGATGGTAGAAGTTTCCCCAAATTGCTCCCCCCACCTCCTCCCGGTTGGCCTCGCGACTTCCAGTTGGTAATGGAGCCCCTGTGTGCTGTCGATTGCGCTCGCACGGTGCTATACATCAACCTATTCCCTCCTGTGCAGTGCTCGGATCTCCCTCATTAGGCCTAAATTTACCTCCGTCCTACACAAACATGGCCTTAGCTCATTTTTATTGTTGTAAATTATTTATGAGGGAAATGTTGAATCTTGAAACTGAGGTGTGAGGAAAATTAATCCCATGTTACTTTTATCTTTCTGTACTTTTCTCCCCCTTGCTTCACTTATTGGGCTATGGCTGAAGAAAGAAGAGCTTTGGCATTTTTAAAGATAATTAGTGTTGAAACTGCCTTCTCGATCTCTCGGACGGGATGTTGGTCTCCCTCGGCACAGTGTCACGGAAAGCAGACCAGACCTGGGAAGGAGGACTAAGGGTCCTGTTTAGGTCTGCCAGCTGCCAGGTGCATGGCTTCCGACAGCCGTGGGCCTCAGTTTTGTCTTCTCTAAAATAGGGGCGATAAGACCCAGCCGCCTCCCAGGTTTGGTGTGATCATCAGTGGAGCCTGAGAAAGCTTTTTGAGAAATGCAAAGCACCATACGTATGCAGTAGAGGGGTGTCAGTGTGTTTTGTGTGCAGTTAGGGTTTTGAGACAGGGGTGGGTCTCTCTCTGCTGCGTAGCTGCTGAGGACGAAACCAGGGGGTTGTTGCAAGTAGGCCTTGGTATTTTACGTTTCAGACCCGCATTGCCTCTTGCCAGACAGGTTAATGTTGGTCTTAAACAGCCCGCTCCCCCCTCTCGGGCAGATCTGCTCCGCAGGCTTGCATTAATGGCCTCTTCTCCCCTCTCAGAGGCCTGGCCTGTGACCCTGGGCGGCCGAGTACTCGGCGGTGCCATCCCTTCTGGCTCGAGGCTCCGCACAGCCCGGGAAACGTGGAGTGCCAGTTAATAAATGGCCTTTTGTTAGGAAGGTCAATTGAAGTGACGGTAGAGACGCTGTTAAAAGTAATTTGCAGTCAGAAAATATGTAATTCAGGGCAAGCTGCTTTGAGTGATTGCCTCTGCCATGGATATCTTGGGCGTTTCTCATTAAAAGCTTCCTTTGCCGGTGGTGGGGCTTCCTCCACCGCCGAGCCGGCCGCGGCCCCGCGCCGCGAGGAGTCATTTGTCTGTATTTCACAAAGGCTGCCTTGATCCCCAGGGTACAGCAACTGGGGGAAAGGGAAGAAAGAGGCGTGCATCCGAGATGCTCTGTGCTCATGCTCTGCTGTCGCATCCTCCCGTCTGCAGGCCGGGCTGGGACCGTGCACGCGTGGGCACGGGCCGCCGGCTCCTTTGTCTGCCTCAGCCGGAGGCAGCCCGCGGCCATCTTGGAACCTGCCGCTGGGCTGCCTCCCCGGTGCATTGTGGGAGCGGCGGGGCTCCCGAGGCGAGTTTCCCCACCGCCCTTGACCGAGGGCTTCGGGAAGGGAGAGGCCTTGTCGTGGGCGTCCGGGGCCGACGTCGTGACCCGGGGCCGGGACTCTATCAGCGAATAAAACCTTTCGTATTTATTCCCATGTTCGCCTCCTGTCTCTCTGTCTCTGCCTCGCTCTCTCTGTCTCTCATGGTAGAGGCGGTACTATCTTAATAATAATAATAATAATAATAAAAAAAGACTTACCTCGGATGTTCTTTATTAAATTCACAGCGTGGTATTGTAGCACTGGCAGAATTTGTACATTCTGCTAATGAGTTGTTAATTGCAAAGCGTTTGGGTAACCAACAGCAGGTACCCGTATTTTTCGAACTGCAGCAAGGTTATTTTCGTGCTACCATACTATGGGATTTTCCAAGTGAAGATACTTTTTTGATTAGTGTTTGCTTCAGATTGGGCTGGTACACTTATTTACCTCTACACCTTCTTTACTGGGGCACGCATATCTCCTCATTCAGTAAGTGTTTACTTCATGCCTACTGTGTGCCAGAAGCACCAAGCCCTGTGCTTTATATAAACCTGGGTGGTAAATGAAATTTGAAAATAGAAAATGTGGCATGGTATGCTACCCCCTGCCCCGGGCTCTAGAAGCTTATTTTCAGTAGACTTAAGTAAAGCATAACTTAGTTTAGCTTTTGTCATAAACAGAAGTTGAGAGTGTGGCTGCTGCCAGGTGCTTCCTAGCGTTGATTGGAGACTTGGCTCGATTTCATTGGCAGGTCTGTTTTCCGGAACTTTTGTGGGCTTCGGGGGACACTGATTACTTGGGTGACTTGCATATAGCATTCTGATTGTTCCTATTTAAAAGGCTGCAGTCATTTTTAGTGGCCTCCGCCTTTTCTGATTCTAGGCTGAGAACTAAGAGTATTTCTTCTCCCTGCCTGTTTGGTTTGCTTTAGAAGCAGTAACCAGCTTTGAGAGATCTGGTAGACCTACAACCAGTGGGATTTAATTGCTGCAGAAGGAGGTGGAATTTAACTTGCTCTTTTTCACTGCTTGTCCTTTTAAAAGAACTAAAAGTCATTTACATAAGGTGTTACCTCTTTTATTTGCTTTCTGGTGCACTGCCTCTGGAGCTGCCCAGACCCAGTGCTCTCTATATCCTACTTGTCTCCTCTGGTCACATCAGGAGGCAGTCAGCAGCAGAATAATAATGCCATTTCCCCTCCCTGTCTCCCAAAGTGCCCGGCAAGAATTATGGTCATTGTTAGTGTTTAGCTTTGAGTAAGTGCCCACATGACCTGCAGGATTAAACGCAACAGAGGCACCTGCCAGCCCTCCCAGGAACGGCACCTACCACGTTTCTAGCCAGTTATGCTGGACCTGTGTGCCCCAAGCCTGCCAGTCTCGTCTGCATTTTATTGAGTGCCTACTGTGTGCTAGGGACCCCTCTGGGCTCTTCATTTATATGACTCCCTTAGATCTCATGGCAGCTCTTTGACTGTCAGTACATTGACCTCTTGCTTGCTCAGAGTCATGAGCCAGTAAGCCATGGAGCCTGGACGTGAATGTCATTCCTTTGCCTCCTTGCCCAGAACACTTTCTTCCATGTGTCTGGAAGCCTGCCTGCTCCACAGTCCACGCTTGGTTGTGGTAGAGGCTGTGGATTTGGAAGTCTGCACCTCCCCAAGGAGATAACGTACGGGAGAGAGGTGAACAATGCTGTTAGATTTAGCTGCGTCTGATTTATCCTCAGAGAAGCTACTGGCATCTGTTCAGAAATCAGGCAGCTTGTCGAGAGAGTCAAGAATGGTTTGCTTTTGGGTTGGAGTCAAAGTCACTTCAGGGAGGCCCTCCCTAACTCTGTTAGCCCAGAGTTCAAAGCCAACTTGAGAAGATCAGGGGTCAGAGATAACTTGAGTTCTTGATCTGAGGAAAGGGTCAGGTAAGGTCAGGGCTCCTATAGCTGGTTCAGGTAGACAGAACTTCGCTCCGGATAATTTGCCCCAAGGTTCTGGTTCTAAGTGTTTGAGACTTTGTATCATTCACTTTAAATGGTCAGTTTGAATTCTGTGCTTTCTTTTTCCTTCTTGGAACCAGGACCAATCCACCATGCCTGAAGTCAAAGACCTTTCGGAAGCTTTGCCAGAGACGTCGATGGATCCCATCACGGGAGTGGGAGTGGTGGCTTCTCGGAACCGAGCCCCAACAGGCTATGATGTAGTAAGTCAAGATCCACTGATTCAACCGATATTTGCCTCCTGTGTTCAAACCCCTCTGAACCTTGTACATAAATGTGCTTCTTCCCTCTAGGAACTTAAACAGAGGGGGAAAGCATCACCAGTGGGAAGTACGGGGAGTGTCCTAGTTTGGGAGTCCAAGAAGCTGAGTCCATCTGGGCTGTTTCCTGGCCTTGGCTAAATCACTTGACTTCTGTGATGGTCAATTTCACCTTCTATAAAACTAAAGGGTTGGCCCTGTTGATTTCTAAAGTCACTGCTAGTTGTGACATTTCACGGAAAAGGATCCAAGAGCCTAAAAGAGCCGTGGCGGTTGGCATCGGTGGTCCCGCATGTGTTAATGTCATCAGTGTATCGCCCTATGTTTGTATAGCTCTTTGCAGTTTGCAGAGCGGTTTCCTACCTGGGAACTCATTTGGCTGTCACGGTTCTCTGGAAGGCTCGGAGGATAAGTAGCTTTATCTTCCCTTTGCTGATTAAGAGAACCCAGGCTCTGATAAGTGGAGTGACAGAGCCCCAGTCTTTGGGAGTGGTGACTCAGGACCAGACCCCCTTCCAAGTCCAGTGCTCTGCCTGATTACACCACTACAGTTTAGCAGAGAACTTGCTGTGCTTTTCAGCAGGTGTCTGTGGTGGTGTTCAGTAGATGGCTGGAATTGGTTATTTTGTTGTTTCGTTACATATGTCGCGATTTCGTGATTTGGCTCGGGCTTAAAAAGTGCTGAGTAACACGAGGAGGGTTTTGTTAACAGCGACTGTGGTCACATGTTCTGAGATTCTCAGGTGGCCTTATTTTTACTTTCCTCGTTTTGTTTAAGACTGTTTTATTCCTGTTTATTGAAAGCATGCACCAAGAATACATACGAGTAGAAGATTATGGGTCTCCTTAGCCAGCACTGAAAACCTGCCGCCATGATTATGTTAGCATCTGATGTCCCAGGGGTGGGAGGGCTACCACAGCCGGGCCCAGAAGAAGCCCTAAAGCATGCTTTCTCTGCCTTGACACTGTTGACATTTTGGGCCAGATAATCAGAGACTTCTGTGTTGTGGGACTGTCCCATGCCACGTATATGGGATGCTTAGCAGCACGCCTGGCCTCTACCTACTAGATGCCAGTAGCACCCCCCCCACCCCCGCCCAATTGTGGCAGCCCAAACTGTGTCCAGACATTACTGGTGTCCCTGGGTGGAAGGGATAGAGGGGCGAAAGCAAGCGCTGCTGGGAACACCAAAGTATGTATCGGGCCAGCCAGCACTGGGTCCTGTGCAAGGCAGCAGCAGCCTGTTAAAATGCTCCCCATCACTTCCCCAACTGTTTGAAAGCTTATAAACATTTTAAAAGTGAAAGGGCGAGGGAATCTTTTCTGACAAAGATTTGAGTCTTACCTGCTGTCTGACTTCAAAGCACTGTTTGAATGTATAACTTACCATAAAATAGAATCATTAGATATGGCTCTGTGCCATAAAACTCTTGGGAAGCTAATAAAAATGTTCCTGATTTGAGAAGCCAAAGTGTCTTTTGATGAATTAGATATGAAGCAGCAAGTCATGAATCAGGGCAGGGGCTCAGCGCTCACGCTCTCTGGGAGGACTGGCTCGGGGGTCGCTCTCCTGGGAGGGCTCATGCGGGGGGCTCACCCCCAGGGCATGGGTCTCCGCGCCTTCTTGTTATTCTCCTCTGTTGATCTGTGTCTTTAACATTCGGCTTGTACCTTTGGGGTCATCTGGAAAGCTTGGCTGGTGGGTGGCGGATGGCCTTTGATAGTCTGGTTTTCTGAAAGTCTTGGGAAGTCTGACAGGAGCAGAATCTATCCCTATCATTTTCTCCTAACATCTAGCTCAGGGCAGAAGAGCGCAGTGTCAAATGAGTAAAATTAATAAGCACATTTCATGATTATGCCGTACCACGCATTATAGTAAAAGGTGAGCAGGGCAAGAGGCCCCCGAGGGTCAGCCTGGCAATTACCCAGCCTCCGCACGTGCAGATAGAGAGTGTCCGGGCTCCCTCTGAAAGCCCTTCCAGGGAGAGGGGTGGGAGTCCTCTCTTTGTGCTGACCACTGGATCGTCCTCAGGTAAGATCTGGTTCCCGAGAGGTCCGACCCCGAGTTCAAGGGGAATGGCGGGGAGGCCCATTCCTTTTATCTAGAGTTTCACAGAAACTCAGCCTCCAAACCGAAATATAAGGCGTTTTATGGTGGCGGGTTCAGAGTTGCTTAGACCCAACGTCAGTGGCCGAGGAAGCCCTGCTGTAGATTTGTGGCGAGACCCCTCTCTGCCCGTCACATCTGCTGTAGGATTAGTCCCTCCAGTGCACAGAGTACGTTAAGTGCCGTGACCACGAAGCCCTGAGAGTTTGGCACCGATGGGCTGCTGGCCCTGGGTAGCACGGCCGCTTTAAAGTGAGCACAGGCCTTGTGGCTTGCTTGAAGTAAAAGATGCTGCCTGTGTGTTTATAAAAATTAGATTTTGTAACTTCTCTTTCCTCCAGGGCAGGGGAAGCTTCTTAGGCTAAGGGGCTGGGATTATTTGTGAAGCTTCTCAGTTTATTGTCCCTATTTCTGCAGCCCTCTGTGAGATCGCCTGCCCCCCTGCCCTTTCTGTCCCACCGCCGCACTCTCAGATCTTAGAGCAACTGGTGCGGATGTTCCCTGGCGTCACAGGGCAGGCGGGTTGCACGTGTGACGCCGTGGCATCTGCGTCCCGACTCTGTTGTCGGTGCCTGGCATTTGCTGAAGGTAGCACATGCTGTCGTATCTTCTTTGGGTGGTCAGTTTTCCGTGACTCGGGATGCCAGAGACGCACTTCGTGCTAAAACTCTCCTGTGCAGAATTAACCTCTGATTTCCAAGTCAATCTGGGATGTAGCAATCTGAGGACATCAGGCTGGCCATAGCTGATGACCACTGTGGGTGTATTTCTCATGTATTTCCGCTGAAATACGTCCTAATACGTCCTACCTTTTATTTACATTCTTTGGCCTTTCTAAACGAGTGTTTACAACTCGGAGACTAATGCCTCAACACCGTATTTATGGGGCGACTCTTTCCAAAAAGGAAATAGCTTCCTTTGACAGTACGCTTTCCGGTAATATACTTTCATATGATAACATACTGCTTTGGCAAAAACTAATGAAACGAAAAGTCAACAATACAGACAAAGAATAATCAAACACTCTAGAGTGTTTTAATTAATTGATTTTATTTTTTTTTGAGAGAGAGCAAGCGAGCAAGAGGGACAAGAGGGAGAGAGAGAGAGGGAGAGAGATCGAGAGAGAGAGAGAGAGAGAGAGAGAGAGAGAGAGAATCTTAAGCAGGCTCCACGCTTAGTGCAGAGCCCAACGTGGAGCTCGATCCCACGACCCTGGGATCATGACCTGAGCCGAAATCAAGAGTTGGACGCTCAACCGGCTGAGCTACTCAGGCGCCCCTGGAGTGTTTTAATTTAAATTGTTTATTTATCCAGCCTGTTCTGTGAGTAAATACTATGTGCCGGCTAGGAACTGGGGATATGCTGATGCATGAAAACATCCAGTGTTCCTACCTTCACAAAACTTACAGTCCAGAGGGAGAGGAAGACAATCAAATGACCACACAAATAAATGTAAAATAAAATTGTGCTAAGTGCTTGGCAGGGAAGTCCTAACAGACTGTTGTATTGATCAGATCTAGCTTTCCAGATCAGTCTACCTTTCTTGCTAAATTCCAGGTTATGATAGCATGAACCTGCTTCAGCTTCTAGAAGTCCCTCCTTTTCTTCTCTACTCTGAGACCTGTCTGCCCCCTAGCTTTTTCTGAGACCCTCCCAGGGCGCCACCTCAGGTGTGCTTGGGGTTCTTAGCTCTGGCTCTCTCCCCTGCCTCTGCACTGTGCCATTTTTCCTGGTGCCACCTGTGAGGTTGCCCTTGGCTGGGTACATACAGCTCCTTGCTAACCTGTCAGTGAGTGACTGCTCCCACCTTCTGCCTGACTCGGGTCGGACAGTGTGCCTTCTACTCTACCAGAGTCACTTTTTTTTTTTTTTCAGTTTATTTATTTATTTTGAGAGAGAGCAAGAAAGAGCAAGAGGGGCAGAGAGAGAGAGAGAGAGAGAGAGAGAGAGAGAGAGAATTCCAAGCAGGTTCCACACTGTGAGTGCAGAGCCAAAACTGGGACTCGATCTCATGAACCATGAGATCATGACCTGAGCCAAAACCAAGAGTCAGACACTTAATGGACTCAGCTACCCAGGTGCCCCAAAAGTCACTTTTAATGAGACTTACCTGGAACTTTAGGGGGAAGGAGAGTGAGAGAGTAAAATTCAGAGAATATGGACGCCTGCTACTGAGGCCCAGTGTCCTTTGACCCCTACTTGCCCAGACTCTTCTTTTATTCCACCCACCTCCCAGCAGCCTTTAGGGTTGAGTCCCAGCCTCGGAGAGAGTAGGAGATATTTTTCTTTTTCCTCACGGCAATCTAACACCGCCTCCATTCTCTTCCTGAAAATTCTCACCCTACACACAAGAGTCTTTGTGGCACAGTGACCCCAAAGTGACAGATTATCCCCTAGCTCAGTGAGTATTTTCAGATGTCCAGGTGGAGGATTCTCAAGATTTTGTGAGTCTCAATCCTCTGGAGGACCCCACGCCCCAGATTCCTGCTGCAGTAGGTCTGGGCAGGGCCTGAGAATTTCATGTTGACCAATTCCCAGGTGACGTAGATGCTGCCGGTCCAGGGGCCACACTTTGAGAACCACTGATCTAAATCAAATCATTCTTTTTATTATTTTTTTTAATTTGCGAGTGAGTGAGAGAGAGAAGGAGAAGGAGAAGGAGAAGGAGAAGGAGAAGGAGGAGGGGCAGAGAGAGAGGGAGACACAGAATCCAAAGCAGGCTCCAGGCTCCGAGCTGTCAGCACAGAACCCATGGACTGTGAAATCATGACCTGAGCCGAAGTCGGCCACTTAACCAACTGAGCCACCCAGGTGCCCCTAAATCAAGTCATTCTTAAACAGTCTCCACATGTGTGGCCACCACACATCTATCTCAGGGAGGGCTGTGCTAACTTTTTCTGTTGTTTTTCAGCGTCTCCTGATTTAGAGTTCTGGAAGTCTCTGGGGATGTGTGTGTATGTGGGGTTTTTTTTTTTAATATATTTTAAAAATATAAAATGGTACTATTGATATTTTCCCAGCTTCTAAAAATATAGTATATTGTGGGCATAGATAGCTTTCTATCAGTCCATGTAGGTATATCTCATCTTTTTTTTTTAATCTTTTTTTTAATCTCATCTTTTTAATGACGAATATTGTATTGTCTGGCTATGCCAACATTTAGCTAATCCCACGTTGAAGGGCACTTAGTTTGTTTCCCATTTTGGTTTGTAATACGCTAAACAAAATCCTTGTATATGTATCTTGCTGTGACTGTCCTATTAGTTCCCTAGAATAATTCCATAGGTTGGAATTACTGGGTCAGGATATTCACATTTTAATTTGATTAACATTACTGATTGCCTTCCAGAAAGGCTGTAACATTCTGTCAGTTTCTATTCTCATTAAGGTGAATGTGAATAAAATGAATTTGGGGGGGCGAGGGTGCAGGGGAATGAAAGGACTGAGTCTCCCCCTCCCCCAGGCTCTGTGCCCAACTTCCGGTGGTGCTGGCACACCGCCAGGAGGGAGGGCCTCGTGATTCTATGACACTTGTCGCAGTGCTACCTGTGGATCTTCTCCCCACGGGGGCTGTCATCCCTGAGAAGCAGATTCTGTATAGGACAGAAATCCAGCTTTAATTTCACGTGATTTCAACGTTATCTTCCAGCCTCACGTCCTTCTAGTCGCTTCTTTGGCCTCATCGAACCTCTCACTTCCTCGTGTTCGGAATAAGCAGAAACTTTATACCGTCGTACCGCTAAGTCTCCTTTTTCCAGAATTCCAGAATTCCTGTACCTCTCCCCCACCTTTCTGGGGTAGAATTTGACTTCTCCTTCAAAACCCCGTTTGAGTAGCTCCTTGGCGAAACTTCACCTGACATTCCTCATTCACGTATTTATTCACGCATCGGTTTCGCGAATATTGTCGATCCCCAGCTGTCATGCGAGGCCCTGGGAATCCGAGGTCTGGTGAAAGGTGAGAGGTGAGCCTGGGAGGGTGGATGAGGCCGGACCACAACACAAAAGAGCCGGCTGCTCTTCTGAGGGTGGTGGGGGTCGTCAAAGGGCTTCAGGAGGAAGAGATTCTTAGATTTGTGTTTGCACAAGTTCACCTGGCGTGTGCAGCAAAAAATTGGAAGATGTAGGTACCAGGGTAAGGGGGGGTGGATTTGGAGGCCGTGTGCTAGCGCGGGGTGAGAGACTGGTGGGCTAACCACAGCCGTGGAAACGGAAGACGTAGCTGGATCTGAGGGACAGGGGAACGTGGGACGTGGGCACCCAAAGACATATTCTTCCACAGAAAAAAATGGATTCGAGTGTGGGGAGGCGGGCGCAGAGGCGAGGAACGGAAGGGCCAAGATGACATGTGGCTGTCTTGCTGGGCAGCTGGTGGATGCTTATGCTGTCGCTGAAATGGGAACGTGGACGGCCGGTGGGGGGGGGGGGGGGGGGGGGGGTGCGCGTGGAACAAGGCGATGCCTCAGTGTGGGGCACGCTCGGTGAGGTGCTTGTGTGACGTCCAGGTGGAGCTGTTGAGGGGCCCTCGGTCTGCAGGTCTAGACAGAGGTCTGGGGGTTGTCGTCACATGGCGGACGGAGACCACGGTGTGACTGAAGTGTTCCTGGGACGTGGTCCTGTCGCATCAGGGTCCCTGTCCGAGGCCCCCCGGAGTATCGCTGAGTACTGGGTATGAAGGGGGCCCTGCAGAGGGGACGGGGGCTGAGTGTCCAGAGAAGTAGGTGAGAACTAGTAGGAAACTGAGGGGAAAAGGGGTCTGTCTAGAAGAAGGGTAGCGTTCACAGTTGCCTAAAGGTTAAGTAAACTTCAGCTGAAAGGTTTCTGTTGGGTTAATGCCAAGGAAGCGGGGTAGACTCAGAAGCAAGACTGGAGTGGACCTGAAAAGCCCACCTGAAGCGGGAGGGGACCTTGAAGGCAGGGAGGGAGAAGGAGATGACAACGGGAGGGCGGCATGGGATCAGGAATCTTTTTTCCTTTGTGTACAGGCGGGAGCGTGTTTGAGCACGCCCAGTGGGGAGGAACCCGGGGAGAGGGGCTGTCTGAGGAAGCAGGGCCCACGAGGGGCAGAGGACTCGGCGTCCAGGGCCCCCCGGAGAAGAGCCAGGAAGGGATGCTCGCGTGGCTGCTGCTTCCTCCTGGCACCCGTGAGCTGGGAAGCCAGCCTTGGTCACGGCCACGACCGGCGGGCGGACATGGGCCTCTCGTGCCTTAAGCCTGCGCTTCCTCCGTCCCCTTTCTGTCAGCACAGCTGCTTACTTCTGAAACTAATTAGATGACAAAACCTTTCTTAAAAACTGCTGGACCTGAATAATTTATATATGCCCTAAATGTATGTGGGATTTTCTAAATAATTAGAAGTTTCGAAGGCTTGAACTGTCAAACCTGAGTGGCGCTGGGGGGCCTAGGCGAGACCGGCTTCCCTCTGGGCCGGTGGGCTGTGTCGAGGGGGCACAGAGAGGGGTATGTTTAAAGTCCTATGCCCGCAAACGAGGTCCTACTTAGCACAGTGGTGAAAGAAACAGGTAATCTGCTAGGTGCTGAAGCAGGTTCCAATAAGCTGGTCTTCTTATGTAGCGCCCAAGGAATTCTTAAAAAGTCACATGAAAAGCGTGTGAAGACGCTAACAATATCTTATTAGAAACCTATGGTGGGGGACCCTGGGTGGCTCAGTGGGTTGAACATCTGACTCTTGGTTTCGGCTCAGGTCATATTCTCACCGTTCATGAGATTGAGCCCCGTGTCAGGCTCTGTGCTGAGAACGTGGAGCCTGCTTGGGATCCTCTCTATCCTTTTCCCTCTGCCCCTCCTCCCTCTCTCTCTCTCTCTCTCTCTCTCTCTCTCTCTCTCAAAATAAATAAACATTAAAAAAAAAGAAACATATGGGGGACATCACATGGGAAATGTGGGGTGTAGTCATATGTCTAGTCTGATCCCAGCTGACACGCAGCCCTCCAGAAATCTGAGGTGCTACTTGTGACCAGAAAGCGGTCTCCTGACCAGAGCCCATGGCCTCGAGGAGCTGCCCCCCCCCCCCCCCCCCCAAACTCTCTCTGCCTCCACAGAGCAAAAGCAGAAGCAAGGGGCAACAGCTTCTTCCTGCCGCCTCCGGTCCCCTCCCCACCGCTCTGCTGTCCAGAGCGGAAACCACTGAAGGCCGAGACCTGCCTCACACACGGGTTTATTTTCAGAACCCGAGCTTGTTTTGAGAAAAAGCACCAGGTGTTCCTCCCTTTTGTTTTGTGAGAAAATACATTAAACGGAGAATTACTAAAAACACGGATAGCGGTTTTATGACCGGCCCCTGAGCCTTTGTTTCCTGTGGCTTGGATTAGCCAACTTCGTGCAATGCTGGCCTCCTCCCTGCTCGTTTGCCTGTGCCCCGCAGAGCCCTGCCTGGCCTCGGACATCCAGGAGGTGTGCGAGAAGCGTGCCTTGTCTGCTCTTAGCATGAGTCTGTCAGAAATAGTGGCTCGGTCTGTTAAGTGTCCGACTCCTGGTTTCGGCTCAGGTCATGATCTCATGGTTCATGAGTTCGAGCCTCACTTCGGGCTCCACACTGACCGCACGAAGCCTGCTTGAGATTCCTTTCTCTCTCTCTGCCCCTCCCCAGCTCATATGCTCGCTGTCTCTCTCTCTCTCTCTCTCAAAAAATAAAAAAAGAAACATGAAAAGAAAAAGAAAAGAAATAGTAGCTTGAATTGTCTACTTCTAGACTTCTGTCCCACCAACTCTGCATTTTGGTTCTGACCCAAAGACTTTTTTCTCACTAGTGACTTTCTCTCTAGCTGATTTTTCTAGACAGCGGGGAGAACTTGACAGCGCGGCATTCTGGTCCTTCCTCTTGTTCGCTCACCTTCCTGTTCACCACTTAGAAGGGCTTCTGACAAAGAAACCCCAGTTAGCTGGGTTAAGGGAAAAGAGGGACCTGCTTTAATTTTCCTTTTTTTTTTTTTTCAGTTCAGCTTTTTATTTGGAGATCACTGTAGATTCACATGCAGTTGTAACGAGTAATACGGAAAGATCCCGTTTTTATTCAAGTTCCCCTTATAGTAACATCTTGCAAATTCAAGTACCACCTCACAACCAGGATAGTGACCCTGAAACAGTCAAGACACAGAAAGCCTCTGTTTTCAAATGGACCTGGGATTTTATTTTCACCCAGGCGTGATGAGGCCAAAGGATCAGGCAACAAGTGCCGCTGAAAAGGTAGTTTGTTTTAGTCCCAGCTCCCAGGGGGAGGAGACAGGCCATGCCACGCAGGGCCACACAGGGAAGCCCCAGCAAGGGGCAGGAGGCAGAGGGAGGAAGCAGGGGCAGGAGCCTTTACTGTGGTGTCTGTGCGAAAGGCAAGGCAGGTCAGGTGAGCAGACTTTGGACCGTCTGGTTGAAATCATTTCCGTGGGCTCTGGGCTGGAGGGCTGGTCTCCAGTTGTCAGATACCTGGCCCTGGGGTGATTTAGGCCAGGGGAACAGTGGAAGGAGCCTGGTAAAAGGAGGTGGGTGGGGATATAGACTCGGGGTTGGTCTGTGCAACTCAAGGTTGCGTGTGAACACTGTGCTCATAGGCAAGTTGTATACAATCTCTAGCAGTTAGCTAACCTCTTCCTTAAGCGCTGACAACGCTAATTTGTCCTCTGTTTCTATAATTTTGTCATTTCAGGAATGTTCTGTAAATGGAATCCTGCAGCATGTAACCTTTTGAGATTGGCTTTTTTATTGTTGTTTTTCAAAAACTCAGCATAAATCTCTGGAGATTCATCTATTGCGCTTTTCATAGCCAAATCGCATTAATTGGCGTGGCTGCACCACACTTTATTTAGCTGTTTACCTATTGAAGGACATCTTGGTTGTTTCCAGTTCAGAGCTATTGTGAAGAAAGCTGCTGTAAATACTTGCGTACGCGTTTTTGTGTTAACGTAAGTTCTGCTTCCTCTGGGAGAAAGGCCCAGGCGTGCGGCCGCTGGTCACATGAGAGGTGCATGTTTAGCTCTTTTAAGAAAATGCCAGATTCTTTTCCTGGGTGACTGTAACCTTTTACATTCCCGCTGGTAATGTATAAATGACCCAGTTTCTCGACCTCCTTTCTGACATTTATTATTGTCCTGTATTTTAGTATTAGACATTCCGATAGGTGTGTAGTGATACGTCACTTGGTTTAATTTGTATTATGCTGGTGGCTGATGACGTCAGACGCCTTTTCACTTATTTGCCATATGACATCTGTCTCTTCCGTGAAATGCCACTTCATCTCGCACTCCTTTCCTGATTAGGTTGTTTGGGGTTTTTCCTGTTTGAAGAGTCTATGTGTATTTTAGGTACGAGTCTTTTGTGGGTTATGTGGTTTAGAAATATCTTCTTCTGGTCCATACTTGTCTTTTTATTTTAACAGGGTCTCAGACGAGCAAACGTTTTAAATTTTGACAAAGCCCCACTTACCAATTTTTCCATTTATCAATCATGTTTTTGGTGCCAAGTCTAAGAACTGTTAGCCTGGCCTTAGATCCTGAAGATTTCTCCTATTTTTTTTTTTTTTCCTACAAGATGTGTAGTTTTACATTTAAGTGATACATTTTGACTTAGATTTTGTATAAGGTGTGGACTTAGGTCTGAGTCCTCTTTGTTTTCTGCTGCGGATGAATGGCTGCTCCAGTACCATTTGTTGGAGAGGCAACCTTTCCTTTCCTCTTGAATTGCTTTTGAGCCTTTAGAAAAAATCAATTGGGCATATTTGTGTGGCTCTCTCTTAGGTTCCATTCTGTGTGTATAGCCCTCCACCAATACCACACAGTATTGATTACCGCAGCTCTGTAATAAGTCTTGAAATTGGGTAGAATGATTCCTCCCACTTGATTCTTCTTTTTAAAAATTATTTCAGTTGTTCAAGTCCTTTGTCTTTCCATATAAATTCTAGCATAATCTTGTCCATATCTATAAGAAATATGCTGGAATTTAGATGGGAACTAACATTTAAAGGGGGTTCTGACCCAGTTCCAACATGGCAGGCGGGGGGGGGGGTTCTCCACACCAACAACAAGCAGTTCTGACCCCAGCAGTAGGTGTACTCCAGATCAACCATGACACTGTCTGCCCAGAGATAGCATCACGTCCTACAGGTTGAAGGCTCAGTCCCACAAGACTTCCCCCTCCCCCACTTCAAATGACCACCACAGGCTGGGTTGTCACCTGTGCTTCTGACCTACCAGTTACAGATCAGAGGTTCCAACTACCGCTTCCTTGGGTTCAGTTAATTTGCTAGAGTGGCTCACAGAGCTCAGAGAAACATTTTACTTATGAGATCACCAGTTTATTATAAAAGGATATAACCCAGGGGGGTGCCTGGGTGGCTCAGTCATCTAAGTGTCCAATTTCGGCTCAGGTCATGATCTCATGTGTGAGTTGGAGCCCCGCATCGGGCTCACTGCTGTCAGCCCAGAGCCTGCTTTGGATCTTCTGTTCCCCTCTCTCTGTCCCTCCTCCATTCCCGCACATGCTCTCTCTCTCTCAAAAGTAAATAAAACATTACATAAAACAAAGGATATAACCCAGAACAGCCAGAAGGAAGAGAGGCCTAGGCCAAGGTGTGGGGAGAGGGCGTGGGACTCCTGTGCTCTTTCTTCCAGTGCACCATTCTCCCCACATCTCCACGTGCTCACCAACTTGAACTTGGAAGCTCTCTAATCCCCATCCTTTTGGATTTTTGTGGAGGCTTCATTCCATAGGCATGATTGATTAAATCATTGGCCGTTGCTGATTGATTCAACCTCCAGCTCCTCTTCCGTCCCAGAAATCAAGGGGTGGGACTACAAGTTCCAATCATGGTTGGTTCCCTGGGCAGCCCCCATCTTAGGTGCCTCTCCAAAGTCACCTGATTAACATAAACCCAGTTGTGGTGGAAAGGGGCTTGTTATAAACAGTAAGACACCTCTCTGACCTTTATGGCTTTGAAACAATTTCAGGAACTGAGGACAAGAGGCCAAATATTATAACAAAAGATGTTCCCATTACTCTTACTGCTCAGGAAATTCCAAGGGTTTGGGGAGCTATGAACTAGAAACCGTGAGTGAAGACCAAATATGTATGTCTTTTTTTTTTTTTTTAATGCTTATTTATTTTTTGAGAGAGAGAGCGAGTGAGGGAGCGCAAGAGTAGGGGAGGGGCAAAGGATCCAAAGTAGGCTCTGTGCTGACCGCAAAGAGCCTGACACGGGACTTGAAACCACAAACCCTGAGATCACAACCTGAGCCAAAGTCGGATGCAGAGCCAACTGAGCCACCCAGGCACGCTACCAAATATGTATTTATTATTATAAATCACAGTGTCAGGGGGCCTCTGGGTGCCTCAGTCGCTTAAGCATCCAGCTTCGGCTCAAGTCATGATCTCACATTTTGTGAGTTCGAGCCCTGCATAGGGCTCTGTGCTGACAGCTTGAAGCCTGGAGCCTGCTTCGAATTCTGTCTCTCTCTCTCTTTCTCTCACTCAAAAATAAATAAACATTAAAAATTTTTTAAATTACGGCATCACAATATTAAATCTATATCAATTTGAGGAGATTCACATCTTTACTATGTTGAATTTCCCAATTTGTGAGCATAATATTCTCTCCATTTATTTAGTATTTTGATTACTTTCACCAGCATTTTTTAGATTTCAGCAGATAAGCTATATACGTTTGGTATAATTAAACTTAAGTACTTCATTTTTAATTTTGAGCAATTGTAAATGGAGTTGTATTTTTATTTATTTATTTGTTTATTTTCAAGTTTATTTATTTGAGAGAGAGAGAGAGAGAGAGAGCAAGAGGGAAAATCCCAAGGAGGCTTCCCACTGTCAGTGTAGAGCCTGATGTGGAGCTCAAACTCACAAACCATGAGATCATGACCTGAGCCAAAATCAAGAGTTGGACACTTAACTTACTGAGCCACCCAGGTGCTCTCTATTTTTAATTTTGATGTCTGTGCGTTCATTGCTATTATATAGAGATAGAATTGGTTTTTGTATGGTTATCTCTGCTGAACTCACTGTTGTATGTTTATCTTTGCTGAACTTTTGAGACCTTGCTGAACTTACTTATTAGTGTATATTCCTTGGGATTTTCTGTGTAGACCATCACATCAGTTTTTCTTCCTTTTGAACCTATATGTCTTTTATTTCTTTTTCTTGCCGTATTGCAATGGCTGGAACTTCTAGCACTGTGTTGCATAGAAGTGGTGGCAGTAGGACATCCTTGCCTTATTCCTGATCACAGGGAGAAAGCATTCAGTCTTTCCCCATTAAGTATAATATTATCTGTAAGGGTTTTTTTTTTTTAATTTTTTGTCTGTTTATTTAGTTTGAGAGTGACAGAGACAGTACGAATGGGGGAGGGCAGAAAGAGAGAGGGAGAGAGAGAAAATCCCAAACAGGCTTTGTGCTGTCATCACACAGCCCCATGTGGGGCTTGAACTCACGAAACCATGAGATCATGACCTGAGCCAAAACTAAGAGTCGGACACTTAACCAACTGAGCCACCCGGGCTCCCTGCTGTAGGTTTTTTTATAGATGCTCTTTATCAAGTTGAAGAAGTTCCCTTCTATTCCTGTTTTTCTGAGTATTTTTATCGTGAATGGGTGTTAAATATTGTCAGATGCCTTCTCTGCATTGATTGATAAGATCATGTGGTTTTTTTTTTTTTCTTTAGCCTGTTAATGGGTGTATTACATTGATGGATGTTTGAATAATGAACCAGCCTTGCAAACCTTGAATAGATTCCACCTAGTTGTGGTGTATATTTCTTTTTACTTATTGTTGAATTCTTTTTGCTAAGACATTTTTTGCTAATATATATCAGTATTCATGAGAGATATTGATCTGATATCTTGATATTAATTTTCTTTTGGTACCATTTCTATCTGGTTTGGCAATACTAGATTCATAAAAGGAATTGGACAGTGTTTCCTCCTTTTCTGTTTTCTGGAGGGGATTGTGTAGAATTGGTGTTAATAAAATGTTGGATTTGAATGTTAGGTAGAATTCTCTAATCTCTAATGAGATAGTCTGGACCTGGACATTTACTTTTTGTATATTCTAAAATGATGACTTCGGTATCCTTACTAGTTATAGGGTTATTCAAATAATTTATTTCATATTGGGTAAGTTATGGTAGTTTATGTTTTTTGAGGAATTGATCCTTTTCATCTAAGTTATCCAATTTATGAATGTAGAATTGTTCATAGCATTCCATTATTATCCTTTTGATGTCTGCAGAGTCTGTAATAATACTCTCCATTTATGATATTGGTAATTTGTGTCTTCCTTCTTTTTCTCTTTGTCAGTCTTTGTAGAAGTTTGCCAATTTTATTAACCTTTAAAAAAAACCAAGCTCTTCATTTCATTGGTTTTTCTCTGTATTTGCCTTCTCAATTTTATTGATTTCTGCTTTTATCTTCCATTATTTCCTTCCTTTGCTGACTGTAGGTTTATTTTGCTCTTTTTCTAGATTCTGGAGGAAGGAGCTTGGATTATTGATTTGAGACTTTTCCTCATTTCTCATGTATGCATTTAGTTCTATGAATTTCCCTGTCAATAATGCTTTAGCTACATCCCACAAATTTTCATACATTTTTTTTTAAATTTTCATTCTGTTCAATGTATTTTTAAATTTACCTTTAAATTCTTTTACCCATGGATTATTTAGAATTGTGTTATTTAGTTTACCAGCATTTAATGATTTTCCTGGAATTTTTCTGTTACTGATTTCTAGTTTGATTTGATTGTGGTTGGAGAACACACTCTGTATGATTTCGGTTATTTTAAATTTGTTGAGGTTTGTTTTATAGCCCATGAAATGGTCTATTTTGGCATACAGTCTATGGTCACTTGAAAGACTGTGTATTTGTTACTGAGAGGAATTTTCTTTAAAAGAGGATTAGATCCTCTTGGTTGATAGTGTTGTTGTGCTCTTCTGTATCCTTGCTGATTTTCTGTCTAGTTATTCTATCAGTTTTTGAGATCAGGGTATTGAAGTCTCCAACTACAGTTTTGAAATTTTCTTTTTTTACTTTCAGTTCTATAGTTTTAGCTTCATATGTATTTTACACCACTGTTTTCTGGTACATACACATTTAGGATTGCTGTCTTTGGTGTACTGACCCATTATTATATAATGTCCCTTTCTGTCTCATAATTTTCTTAGCTCTGAAGTCCTATTTTATCTGATATTAATATAGTTATTCCTGCTTCCTTTTAATTAATTTTTAATAACTTTTTCTATACTTTTACTTGAGCCTACCTATAGCATTATATTTGAAATAAGCCTTTTGTAGGCTGCATATAGTTAGATCATGATTTTAAATCTACTCTGCCAATCTCTGTCTTTTAATTGGTGTATTTAGACCACTTATGTTTAATGTAATTATTGATATTTTGGGACTAAACCTGACATTTTATTTTTGATTTTCTGTTTTTGTTTGTTTGTTTCTGTGTTCTTTCTCCCATCTTCCCATGGGTCACTTGAACATCTGTTAGAATTTCATTTTTGCTTATCTAATTGTTTTTGAGTGTCCCTTTAATAGATTTTTTAGTGGCTTCTCTAGGTATTACAGTGTGTGTGTGTGTGTGTGTGTGTGTGTGTGTGTGTGTGTGTCTTATAACAATCTACTGGTAACCTCATTTTACTTACTTCAGGTGAAGTGTAGAACCCTTACTCTCTTTTATGTCCCTTTACTTTCCCTCATTTATAATATAATTATCTTAAATATTTTCTCTACATATATTTAGAAGCTTGTCAGTGTTGTGATTTTTGCTTCCACCATCAAACATAACTAGAAATTCAAGAGAAGGAAAGTCTATTTACCTGCATTTTTGCTTACCATATTTTTTTTCTTCCTTCCTGATGTTTCAGAGTTTCCGCTTTTATCATTTCTGTTTAGAGGACTTCCTTTAGGGGCGCCTGGGTGGCTCAGTCGGTTAAGCGGCCGACTTCGGCTCAGGTCATGATCTCACGGTCCGTGAGTTCGAGCCCCGCGTCAGGCTCTGTGCTGACAGCTCAGAGCCTGGAGCCTGTTTCAGATTCTGTGTCTCCCTCTCTCTGACCCTCCCCTGTTCATGCTCTGTCTCTCCCTGTCTCAAAAATAAATAAAACGTTAAAAAAAAAAAGGTTTTAGAGGACTTCCTTTAGCCATTATTTTAGAGTATTTCTGCTTATGACAAATTCTCTTAGTTTTTTTAAATCTGAGAATGTCTCTATTTCCTGTTCATTCCTAAAGGATATTTCACTGGATATAGGATTCTGGGTTGACAGTTCTTTTAGCACTTGAAAAATGATGTGCCATTTCCTTCTGGCTACTGTGATTTCTAATGAGAAATCTGCTGTCATTTGAATTGCTCTTCCCTTAATAGGTAAAGAATTGTCTCTTTCTCACTTCTTCAAAAAAATGTTTTTTTCCCTAATTTTTCAGAAGTTTGACTGTGATGTTTCTTGGTGGGCATTTTTTGGGATATATTTGGACTTTGCTTACCTTTTTTGACACTGTAGCTTTATGTCTGTTGCTAAATTTAGAGTTTTTCGCCATTATGTCTTCAGATACTTTTTCAAACTTACCCTCTTTCTCTTGTCTTGGAACTCTGATGGCAGAAATGTTAGATCTTTTGTTGTAGTGCCACAGGTCCCTGAAGCTCTGTTTGTGATTTGTGCAGTCTATTTTCTCTCTGTTGGGTAATTTCTGGTCTGTCTCCCAGTTCACTGATTCTTTCTTCTCTCTTCCATGCTGATACTGAGCCCACCCATTAACTTTATTTCAGTTACTGTATTTTTCAGTTCTAAAATTTCAATTCAGTTTTTTGTATTTTCTATTTCTTTCTGAGACTTGCTGTTTCTTTGCTAAGACTTTCTATTTTTTTTTTCATTTGCTTTAAGCATGTGCATAATTGCTCAGTGAAGCATTTTCATGATGGCTGCTTTAAATTGTTTTTTTCCGATAATTCTAACAGGTCTGTCATCCTGATTTGGGTGTCTATTAATTATTTTTATTCAGTTTGAGATCTCTGTTTCTTTTTTTTTAATTTTTTTTAAATTTAAAAAAAAATTTTTTTTTTTTAACGTTTATTTCTTTTTGAGACAGAGAGAGACAGAGCATGAACGGGGGAGGGTCAGAGAGAGAGGGAGACACAGAATCCGAAGCAGGCTCCAGGCTCTGAGCCGTCAGCACAGAGCCCGACGCGGGGCTCGAACTCACGGACCGCGAGATCGTGACCTGAGCCGAAGTCGGACGCTTAACCGACCGAGCCACCCAGGCGCCCCGAGATCTCTGTTTCTTTGTGATGTTTTTGATGAGTGAGTTTTGATTAAAACTTGGAAATTTTGGGTATTATGTTGTGAGATGCTGGATCTCATTTAAACCTTCTGTTTTAGCTGGCTGCTTTTGACACAATTCTGGTAGGAAAATGGGAGGAAACTACCTCCTTACTGCCAGAAAGAAATAGAATTCCATTTTCCCCACTTGGCCTCTGTTGACACCCGAGAGGTAGGGCTCCTTGTTATTGCTGGACAGAGGTAGGAGTTCTGACTCCCTGCTTACCCCCCACTTATACCTCCCTGATAGGAGTGCCTCATTACAACTCCCCTGTGGCTTCTAGTGACATCACATGGTTGGGAAGGTGTCCTTGTTAGATATCAGTGATATCTAACAGAGAGGTCCTGCCTGTCTGTTAGACCTCTTCAACATCACCCCATAGGGGAGAGGGAGAGATGTGGGGAGGGGTACCACATTACCATCCGGTGGGGATGAAAGTCCTGGCTCCCTACTTGACCTTCCCTGACACCGTCTTGGCAGAGATGTTAGGATGCACCATGACAGCCTGGTGAGGGTGGGAGTCTAGATTCTCTGCTCTGACATTGCTGACATGAGTGGGAGTGGGCACAGTATTTTATATCGTGTCTGGAGTAGATCTGTTAATGTCTAAAAGTTTCTGTCTTGCTAGGATGCCCCTTTGGCTGGAGAAAGCAGACTTTTGTTGGGGCTCTTTTGGTCTGTGTCTGTTGCTCTTTCTGGGTTGCTGGCTTCTTTAACTCTAAGACTGGGATATGTAGGGCAAAAAGAAACCCACAGAAGTCACCATCATGTTGTTCCTTGGGTCCTGAGGTCCCTAGCCATCTGCCTTCTTCTGTGACCTTCCAGGGTTTACTTATGTTTGTTTTGTATAATGTCCAGGGTTTTTAGTTGTACTTAGTGGGAAGAATAGGGAAAAGCATATGCATCCCATTTTCCTGGAAGTGGAAGTCCTGGCTTGCTTTAATTTTATGTTAATTCAGGGTTAACCAGAGAATCTGTTTGTTTCTACGCCTGTCGGAAATCTTTCTAAAACATTTATGTTTCAGCCTTATTATGTTTATAGGCAAGAAATATGCTACTGGGAGCTTGCAAAATACTTGCCAGTTACTCCTTAATGTCGACAAGACTCGAAATGCTTCAGGGCCACCTTTCTAATTTTTGTGGCCCACATTAAAGTATTAAGAGACTGTTTGCGTGAGGGATGGTGCATATTTGGAGGAGAACATGTGGTTGAAGTTGAGAATTGTGGGTGATGAGCTATGTTATTGAAAGATTGAGGATTACTGGAGGGGAGGAAGAGTCCATGAAATGTCTCCAAATAGGGGAGGTGACAGTGGAAGGCAGCATCTGTCCTGATTCTTGAAGTGGGTAGACACCCAGGGGTTCTAGCAACCAGTTGTATTTATTAAGTAGTTATTTGTAAAGTCTTGCTTTGTTTTAATAGCAGGTAACTATTAATAGTTTGGTCTCTATCCTTCAAATCCCTTTTCTGTGAATTTGAATATACAGTTGATCCTGGGCACCTGAGTAGCTCAGTCAGTTAAGCGATCAACTCTTGGTTTCAGCTCAGGTCATGATTTCACAGTTTGTGAGTTCAAGCCCTACATCAGGCTCCACACTGTTACAGTGTGGAGCCTGCTTGAGATTCTCTCTCTCTCCCTCTCTCTCTGCCCCTCCTGTGTGTTCTCTCTCTCTCTCTCTCTCCAAATAAATAAACTTTAAAAAATATTTTTAGAAATACAGTTGATCTTTGAACACCATGGGCTTGAAAAGTGCAGGTCCACTCGTGTGGATTTTTTTCAACAAGTACAGTGAAGTGCCATAAATGTGTTTTCTCTTCCTTATGATTTTCTTAATAGCAGTTTCTTTCTCTAGCTTACTTTATTATAAGAATATGGTATAGGATACATATAACATACAAAATATATGTTAATCACCTGTTTATGTTATCAGTAAGGCTTCCAGTCAATAGTAGACTATTGATAGTTTTTGGGAGGGTTGTAAGTTATACATGGATTTTCTGCTGCACACAGGGGGTGTTGGTGCCCCTAACCCCCACATTGTTCAAGGGTCAGCTGTACTTATATATAAAGGGAGAAGGTGTATAGTTTAGTGGTAAAAGCATAGACTCTGGAACCCACCTACCTGGGTTCAAATCTTGGCTCTGCCATTTATTAGCTGTGTGATCTTAGTCAAGGTACTGTAGCTCTTAGTGCCTCAGTTTCCTTGTCTCTAAAGTGGGGATTAATAACAGCTTTCCTCATAGAATTGTGTGGGGATTAAGTGGGCTAATGTTTGTAAAGTGATTAAAATAGTAACTTGTCTTAAGCTATGTAGCTGTTACTATATTATTATTAATATACATAATATTTTTTGACTTTTCTCTTTTCTTAGCTATGTTTGTAGGAAATCTTTCTATGTCATGACCTGTATGTCAACCTCATTCCTTTTAATTACTGTTTTCCCACTGTGTAGTAACTTGTTAACCACTGTCCTGTGGATGCAAATTTATTTATTTATTTAGTCAGTCAGTCTTTGAAAGACAATGCTGTGATAAGTAATACATGTCTGGGTGTGTGCTAATGGGTCAAAGGATAGGTACATTTTAAATTTTAGGAGTTCTTTCCAATAGCTTTTCAAAAATGCTTTACCAACTTATATATATTCCAGTAAATGACATACGGAAGTTTCTATTTGTCCTCATCTTTTCGATCACTCTTTATTAGCAGTCTTTATCTTTATCATCAGTCTTCTTATTTTTATTTTCCCCAATTAGGAGCTCACTGTGTGGATTTGTAGTATTGTTTGTATTTAGGTTGAGTATCTTTTCCTGTCGATTGGCCATTGGTATTTTTTCTGTCAATTTCCTGTTTTTATAGACATTGACTCATTTGGTTAGCTTCTTATTGATTTGTGGGATTCCCTCATATATTCTATTTACCAATTCTTTGCCTATTACATATGTTACAAGTATTTTTCTCTCAGACTATCATTGTCTTTCAAATGTGTTCACAGTATCAAGTTTTATTGTTTGTTCATGTTATCAGTTTTTGGTTTTTATGTAGTCAACATCTGTCAGGTTTTTTTTTTTTTTTTTTTTTGTTTTGTCTTAATGCTTTAAAAGATTTGTCTGGATCATAAAACTTGTAAATGAAAATTTTCTGAGAAACAGTACATTTAAATAGTCTCAAAGTATCGCTCACAAAATATTTATTAATTACAAAAGAACAAAAGTGGGGAAACCAAACAGATACCAGCGTAAGTAGGTGATCCAAGTTAACATTACCTATAGTGACACAAATAGATATCATGTGCCTCTTGATATGATACACTGTGAAGGACATAGCATATGAATAAATATGTGAATATATATATCGCACATATATAGAGAGAGAGGAAGAGAAAAAACAAATGTCGTAAAATGTTAACATTTTAGGGAATCTAGGTGAAGGGTATACAGGAATTATTTGTATTATGTTTGTGACATCTCTAAATCTTAAATTACTTCAAAAGAAAAATTTAAAAAAATTAAAGAGACGCAAAAGAGCCTATCTACCCCAGGATTATAGAAATATTATCCTGTATTTTTAGCTAATACTTCATGTTGTTTTGTTGATTGGGCTTTTTAAACATCCAGATTTTTGTTTTGGGTTACAGTATAACGTAGAGTCTTAACATGTTTTGTCTTAACGCTTTCTGAGCACTGTCTTCTACCTGTTGGTTTGATGTACTGCTGTTGTCATAAACCAGACCCCCGCATATTTACAGGTTGGAACTTTAGACTGGTTGAAAGCTCATTTCTGGTCCCAAAGATGGAATTCAGCAGCTTCTTTTCCCTTAGGGACTGGGCCCTTATGCAGAGTGGAAGGCATGAGGCGAACAAAAATAAGCTGTGTTGCTGTCGCCTTCCGACCCCCCTGACCCCTCGCCAGCCCCCTGGGATTAGAGGGATGGGGGAGGGGAGGAGGGGAAGACCTGATCCTAGGGGTCTGCAAAGAATCCTGGGTAGGCCTTGCCTTCAGGGTTGGGATGTGAGGCTCCTGTGTGTTGCCAGTAGATAGGACAGCAGCTCTATACAGCAGGCCCAGGCTGGGGGGTTTAAAAACTCTCCGGTTAGGTAAGACTGTTCCACTAACAGCAAATCATGCCCTTAAAATTCAACCTTAGCTTTTGTGAGTAAATCTAGAACTACGGCATCATGACAGTGTTGCAGCATCTTGCTGTTCACTTAAGGCCCTCGGGCCTCAACGGATTTAGAAAGCAGTCTGGTGACCACAGGGAGAAATCTTGTTGCCAGGTGGCATTTGCTTGAGCCCCAAAGGCAGGAATTTTTCCAGGCTATTTCTAGGTTCTGTTCCTTACCATTTATCCATTTAACCTGTTCTTCTACAACAACACACTGTTTCTGTTTTCGAGACTTTAGAGCATGTGGGGTTTTTTGAAGTTAGTAATTCTTTGATTTTCTGAAAATTGAGGTGAAGTTCCCGTAACATAAAATCAACCAGTTTAGAGTGAACGATTAAGCAGCATTTAGTATATTCGCAGAGTTGTGCAACCATCACCTCTCTCTAGTTCCAGAACATTTATTTCATCATCTGAAAAGGAAACCCAGCAGTCATCAAGAAGTTGCAGGCCTTTCTCCCCTCCCCCAGCCCCCAGCCCCCAGCAACCACCAGTCTGGGTTCTGTTTCCATGGATTTACCTGTTCTGGATATTTTGTATAAATAGAATCCTATACTATACGACCTTTTTTTATTTGGCTTCTTTCACTCAGCATGATGTTTTCAAGATTTCCATAGCACATTTTGATATCTGATAGAGCCATTTCCTTCCTTCATGTTCTTTTTTTCAAAAAATTTGGGGTATTTACAGCATCTTATCTTTTTAAAAAAAAGTTTTAATGTTTATTTATTTTTGAGAGGAGGGGGGGAGAGAGAGACAGAGACAGAGACAGAGACCGAGAGTGCGTGAGTGGGGGAGGGTCAGAGAGAGAGGGAGACACAGAACTCGAAACAGGCTCCAGGCTCCGCACTGTCAGCACAGAGCCTGACGCAGGCCTCAAACCCGCAAAAGGTGAGATTGTGACCTGATCTAAAGCTGGACACTTAATCGACTGAGCCACCCGGGCGCCCCGCATCTTATCTTTTCTAAAAGAACTTGCGAATCAGCTTGTCACCTTCCACAAAATATTATGTTTTGATTCTCAGTACAGTTGCACTGAGTTAGCATGTCGATTTGAGGGGAATCTGCATATTTACAATACTGAGTTTTCCCGTCTAGGAATATGGTGTGCATTCTCTTTATTGAGGTCTTGTCTTATGTCCAGTCAAGTTTTATAGCGTTCCTCATAAGTCTTGTCATTCCTGTATGTGCTTTTCTGTTTGTTGTGCATAGGTTCTTTTTTTGTATAGCTTTAGTGAGGCATACTTGACCTACAATATACTGCATAAGTTTAAAGTATTCAGTTTGACGAGTCTTGACATGTGTATGTTTACACCTATGAAACCGTCACAGTCAAGATCATGAGTGTGTCCATCACCCCCAGAGGCCCTTCAGTAACACGTCTCTCACTATCCCAGCCCCATCCCTAGAAAGCCACTGGTCTACTTTCTGTCGCTGTAGGCTAGGTAGCATTTTTTGGAACTTTATATAAATTCTTTTTTTTTTTTTTTTTTTTTGGTCTGGTCTTTTTTTCTCAGAATTCTTTGTCTGACTTTCTTCTCTCAGAATAATTCTTTCAAGATTCATTCACCCTGTCGACTGTATGAGTAGTTTTTGTGTGATTGTTAAACGAGTAGTAAGCACTTCACTGAATACTTATATGACAGTTTATTTGTTGGTGACTATTTGGGTTATTTCCAGTTTGGGCTAGTGAAAAATAAAGCTACTATGAACATTCAGATACAAATCTTTGTGGGGACATATGCCTTCATTTCTCTTGAGTAAAAAATGTAAGTCTGGATGCTGGATTGAATGGTAATGTACATTTAACATTTTAAGAAATTGCCAGTGTTCCGTATCCTTGTCAACATTTGATTTGCTCGCTTTTTTGAATTGTAGCCATCTGGGTGTGTACTGGGTGTGTAATGGCCGTTGATTATGGTTTTAGCTTGCATTTCTCTGGTAACGAACGGCTTTGAGTACCTTACCTTGTGCTTTTTTGCCATTAGTATGTGTCTATGTTGGTGAAGTGTCCGTTCCAATTTTTTGCCCATTTTTTATTGGGCTGGTTATCTCAGTTTGAAGAGTTCTTTGTATATTTTAAATACAAGTCCTTTGTTGGATATATGTTTTAAAAATATTTTCTCCCAGTTTGTAGCTTCCCTTTCAGTGTATTTGAAAAGCCAATGGTTGATGAAGTCAAGCTTATTAATTTCTTTTTTTTTTATAGGTAATGCTTTTTGTGTAACACTTAAGAAATCCTTGCCAAGCCAAAGGTCAAGATTTTTGTCCATAACCCCTTTGAAAAGTTTTAAATTTTTAGCTGTTACATTTAGGCCAAACTTACTTGAAGTTAATTTTTATATATGATAAGATACAGGGATCAAGGGTCACCTTTACAAATAGCTGAAGTGAAGATTACCCTTCCTTCACTGAATTGCTTCGGCACCTTTGTGAAATATCAAATGATCATGTATTTATAGGTATATTGCTGGGCTCCATATTCTATTCCATGATGCAAATATCTGTCTACATGCTAAAACTGCACCCTTAGATTACTGTAGTTTTATGATAATTCTTAAAACCAGGCAATCCTCAAACTTAATTCTTTTCTAGCTATTTTGGTTATTCCGGGATATCAAAAACGTCCTTTGAATTTTAATATAAATTTTAGAATCAGCATGTCAGTTTCTAAAGAAAAGGCCTGCTAGGACTTGTGATTGGGGTTGTACTCAATGTATGGACCCATTTGCATAGAATCATCATCTTAACAATATTGAACCTTCAGATTTATTAACATGGTTCATCTCTTTATTTATCTAAGTCCTCCTTCGTTTCTCTGGTAGATCCTTTTTGGTTTTCAATGTACAACTCATGCAGATCTTTTGCCACATTTATCCTTAAGAATTTCATACTTTTTGGGGTACCTGAGTGGTTCAGTCAGTTAAGCATCTGACTTCTGCTCAGATCATGATGTCACCATTCCCTGAGTTCAACCCTGGGGTCGGGCTCTGTGCTGATGGCTCAGAGCCTTGAGCCTGCTTCAGGTTCTGTGTCTCCCTCTCTCTGCCCCTCCTGCATTCGTGCACTGTCTCTCTCTCAAAAAAAAATAAACATTAAAAATTTTTGAAAAAAAGAATTTCATAATTTTGATGCTATTGTAAATGTCATTTATTTTCATTTTAATTCCATTTTAGGTTTTTTTTCATTTTTTTAATGTTTATTTTCTTTTGAAAGAGAGAGACAGAGCATGAGTTGGGGAGAGGCAGAGAGAGAGAGGGACATAGAATCCAAAGAAGGCTCCAAGCTCTGAGCTGTCAGCAGAGCCTGTTGGGGGGCTCGAACTCACAAACCTGAGACCGTGACCTGAGCTGAAGTCAGATGCTTAACTGACTGAGCCACCCAGGCACCCCTAATTCCATTTTAGTTTATAGAAATACAATTGATTTTTGTATATCCATCAGATATTCTGCAACTTTGATTAGTTTTTATAGCTTCTTTGAATATTCCTTACAACTTTTCTACATAGACAGTCATGTTGTCTGTGAGTAAAAACAATTTTCCTTCCTCCTGTCCAGTCTGTATGCCCTGTTATTTGTTTGTTTATCTCTACCTTACCACACTGGCTAGAACTTCCAGTACACTTGGCTAGTACTCAGTACACCTGAGTTAACCTGGTGAAGGCAGACTCACTCGCCTCGTTCCGTGTCTCAGGGGGAACAGCATACAGTGTCTCACTTAAATATAGTGTTTGCTGTAGACTTTTTGTAGGTACTGTTGCATAGGCTTAGGAAGTACCCTTCCAGAAAGCTTTTATCATACATGGATATTGAATTTTGTCAAATGCTTTATCTATATTGAGATGATCATGTAGTTTTTGCTTTTTAATCTTTTAATATGATGAAATATACTGGTTGCTTTTGGGATGTTAAACCAAACTTGCTTTTTGGGGGATCGACATCACATGGACATAATATGTTGTCCTTTTAACATATTGTTAGATTCAGTTTCCTAAATTCTGTTAGAACAGTTTATGTACATATGCATGAGAAATATTTGTTGGCCTGCAGCTTTCTTTTCTTATCGTATCTCTGTCTGATTTTGATATTAGGGTAATGCTGGTCTCATAATAAGTTGGGAAATATGTCTTCCTCATATAAGTTCCTCATATATCTTCTGGAATATTTGATGTAGAATTGATATTAGTTCTTTAAAAATTTTTTTCTCTTAATGTTTATTTGAGAGAGAGAGAGAGAGGGAGAGGGAGAGAGCATGAGTGGGGGGAAAAGCAGAGAGAGAGAGAGAGAGAGAGAGAGAGAGAAGACACAGAATCTGAAGCAGGCTCCAGGCTCTGAGCTGTCAGCACAGAGCCCGACGTGGGGCTTGAACTCACGAACCATGAGATCATGACCTCAGCTGAAGTTGGACGCTTAACTGACTGAGCCACCCAGGCACCCCTAGAATTGGTATTATTTCTTCTTCAAATGTTTATGGGATTTACCAGTGAAGCTATCTGGACTTGGTCATGGGAAGGTTTTATAAACTCAAGTTTTTAAGTAGATATAATGCTGTTTATCTCTTCTTGAATGAGCTTTGGTAATTTGTATGAGGGAATTTTTCCAATTAACTGAAGGTTTCCAGTGCCTGGGCATAAAGTTGTTCATAATATTTCCTTATCGTCTTTTTAATATCTTCAAGATCCATAGGATGTCTTCTCTTTCATTTCCTATAATGGCAGTTGGTGTCATCTCTCTCTTTTCTTGCTCAGGCTACCTAGAGTTTTATCAATTTCATCCATCTTGAAAGAACCAGCTTCTGGTTTTATTGATTTTCTCTATTATTTTTTCTTTTCTATTTTATTGTTTTCTCTTTATTATTTTCTTTCTTCTGCTTACTTTGGATTTAATGTTCTAGTTTCTTAAGGTGAAAGTTATAGTCATTGATTTAAGATGTTTCATCATTATTAGTATAAACATTTTTAGTACTATGAATTTCCCTCTACACCTTGCACTAGCTGCATCCCTCAAATGTTGATATGTTGCGTTTAATTTTAATTCCATTCACAGTACTGTCTAATTCACCTTTTGGTTTCTTCTTTGGACCATAAGCTATTTAGATATGTGTTGTCTCACTCCCATGTATTGTGAATTTTCTAGATATATTTCTGTTAGTGATAACTTACTTCATTCTAGGCCATCAGAGAATAAACTTAGTTTTTTGGCCTGGTGCAAGAGTCAGCAAACTTTTTCTGTAAAAGTCCAGATAGTAAATATTTTAAGCTTTGTGGACCAAATATGTATATTGATTTTTTTAACCCTTAAAAAATATAGAACCATTTGTAATTCATAGACTGTACACAAACAGGCTACTGGCTAGATTTAGCCTGTGGGCTGTGGTTCAGGCCTAGATGATCTGTCTTAGTAAATGTTGTATGTATACCTGAGAAAGTATATATATATATATATTCTGCTGTTGTTGCAGTTGGAAAGTTTTTGATAATTGTTAAAATAGTTCTTCTTCACCTCTCCCTTTTGTGGGAGCTCTAATTACATGTATATTTGTCTACTTGATATTGTCCCAAAGTTCAAGTAGGTAGACAAATCCTAGAAGGAAATACCAAAAATGAGATCAGAAATTAGAAGTAAAGGAAGAAAGAATTGTTAATTGAGAATTGATCCTTTGTAAAAAGCAGAATAGATAAACTTGTAGCAAATATGGCAGTAAATGGAAATAAAATGAAGATAAGCAGAATTTTGATTGAGGGAAGGAAAGTAAGAGTATAAAGAGATTTGAAAATTGTAAGAGAATATGATGCGTAACTATTATATGCAGTCTTATGCGACTAAAATTAAAAATCTTGATGAGTTAGATCATTTCCACTGCTATTTAAGAAGAAGAAATCCTATCGCAAACGTGCATTGAAGGAAGAAATTGGAAAAGTCATTAGAGAGTTATTTCTAACAAAAGCATCAGACCCAAATTGTCTTAAGGTAGCATTCCCTAGAATTGTCAAGGAACGGGTAATTCCCACATCTTCAAACTATCTTAGAGCTTTCAAAAAAGAGGGGGAAGCTTCTCCTTTTGTTTTACAGAGCTAATTTAATTGATAATTGATATTGCTATTGTGCATGGTACTATTTTTTCCTATTGTTTTCTTCAAACGATTATTAGTTTTGGCTTGCATAGTTCGTATAAAGGAAAACTGCCTGAATGGCTCAGTTGGTTAAGTGTCCGACTTCGGCTCAGGTCATGATCTCACAGTTTGTGAGTTTGAGCTCGTGTTGGGCTCTGTGCTGACAGCTCAGACCCTGGAGTCTGCTTCGGATTCTGTCTCTCTCTCTCTTTCCCCCTCCCCTGCTCATGTGTGCGTGTGCTCTTTCTCTCTCTTATAAAAAATAAAAATTTTTAAATGTTTATTTATTTTTGAGAGAGACACAGAGTGTGAGCAGGGGAGGAGCAGAGAGAGAGGGAGACACAGAGGCAGAGGTAGGCTCCAGGCTCTGAACTGTCAGCACAGAGCCCGATGTGGGGCTCAAACCCACGAGCCGTGAGATCATGACCTGAGCCAAAGTCGGACACCCAACCAACTGAGCCACCCAGGAGCCCCAAGAAAAAAAAGTTTTAAATACATTTATCTTGTGTCCAACAACCTCATTGAATTATTTTATTGCTTCTGATTTCCCTTTCTATTCCTCGGCCGCCCCCATGACCCTTTGGACCATGGTTTAAGCAGATGACAAGTGTGTAAGGTTTATGCAGTAGGAAATGATATGATTGCAAATTCCACTGTGTTGTGAGGGGGAAGAGTTTAAGAAAGCATTGGCCTGCTGACTAAGCAGATGTCCCTTAACAGCATCTCTACTCTCCTTTGCTGAGACCTGTTGAATTGTCTCCCCACCCATCTCCCTAACTCCATTCTGACCTCCAGTCTTCCCCATGTGATTGCAGATGGAAACTTTCTAAAAGAAGCAGACTACTCCTGCTCAGAATTCTTCTCCAGCTCTCTGTTCCTAGATTCAGAGGCCAGTTCATTGTTTTACTTAGATACCCGGCAGTTAACCCTGGGTAGGTGTTTATCAAATGGATGGGCTTCACTGGGATCTCCGACCTTTTTCTTGATTTGCCCCTTCACTGCCTTTCCACCCCCATCCTGCCCCCTTCAGCTCTGTGTGCTTCTCCAAATGTGCTGTTCCCATTCTTGCCTGTGTGCCCTTGGGCGTGCACGCCATTCCTCTCCCTGGGGAACTGTGTTGGAACTCTTTGTGTTTTGGTACTTTCCTCTCTTGCAGCTCTTACCACTCTGATTGCAGAGGTCTGCCCATGCGCACCTTCCTGTGAGGCCCCTGGAGGCTGTGGAACACTGTCTTTCATGTGGCTGCACCCCCAGTTCCCTGCACAGTGCCTGAGAGTATACGTACCCCACCAGGCACGCAAAGAACGTTTATTGAATTGAATTAGCTGGCTCCTTTGTTCTGCCTTTCTGTGCCTGGGATAGCGGATGCCAACATCCAGCTAAGTTATGTTTGTGTTAAACATGAATTGAAATGCAATTACAGCTGGCAGTGTGGTTTGAGAGCCGAGCAGCAGAGTAAATAAGAAGGGTGACTTAGCCGCAAGTGCCAGTTCATCTCCTTTGCTTTCCTGCCTCCTGTCACTGAGTGTGACACATGCATGAGCAGCATGAGTTCAAGTGTCCTCCCTATACCCCAGCGCTTTAACTCTTTCCGTCCTCCTGGTCTTCTTGGCTCTCTTCCAAGGGCCCCTTTGTCCAAACCGGCCAGAGGCCCAGAGCCAGGCCCTGCGGTCGCAGGTGGCTGTCTCCAGCAGGAGGCTGCCCTCCCCACTGCAGGTGTCGCCCGAGAGCTGGGGCAGAGGTGGAGTCAGCAGCAGGGAGCAGGGGAGCCTGGGCCAGGGGTGCAGGCCAGCCTCCTTCCTGAAGGCCTGGGGGAAGCCGTGTGGGGTCACTGGATTTTCTGCCGATCCCAGAATTACTAGTTTTTGCTCTTTTCTTAACCATATTTGCTAGGGCCCCAGCTAAGGCAAAAACAGTACAGCTTACCAAAGACATTGCCTCCTGATCTTAGACCCATTTGGGGTTTTTTTGACTTTATTGAATTGCATGCAGAAACCGCATCTTATAAATGGACCTACCTTGAGGTCAGTTGAATTGGCCAGAGAGAGAAACTTCCTTCTTGTATTTGGGAAGGCACTTAGATGTCTTGGAGTGTCAAGGTGGGGGTCTCCAGAATCTTTCAGACCCGTGCAGTTGCTTGTTAATGAGCATTCATATGGCCTCCCTACATCAACTGGGCATGCTTCTTTGTATAAGCCTGCTCTCGTGGGCTCAGATGCTTTCTGAAACTTTAGAGATGGAGCTGAAGGGGAGAGGAAGCGTCCGCTGACTGGCAGACATGTATTGAGCCCCCACCGAGTGTAGGTCCTGTGCTGGGTCCTGGGAATCGTGAATGTCAGATGTGGTCCCTGCCTGCGCGCAATTTACAGACCTGAGCAAAAGGGAAGAGGTGCGTATCCTTGGGTAGCCCTCTTCCTTCCCGAGATTAATCTTCCCAGGAGAATCCTCATTCCCTCTCCTTCCTGCCTGGGTTCTTGCTTGTGAATCCCTCTCATTCTCCCTCCCTCTTCTCCCTCTTTGCCTCCACACAAACGTACTACGGTCCCCTCTGTTCCTAGAAACTGATACAGCACCACCCCCATCACCTTCCTTCACCTTACCGTCCCCTCCAGCTGCTGTCTTAATAGTCCTTTCCCTCGAGGGTTGTTTCTGCCTCTCCTCTTCTTCATGGTCTCCACTCACCCTTACTTCCGAATTGTCTCCCTCGATGGCTTTTTCCTAATTCTTACTCTCCTTGATCTCATCTCAACTTTGGACACCGTTGGCCAGTTCCTTCCTTCCTGAACATAATCCGTTTCTGAATGCAGAACTGGCCTATGCTCCCTGTGGACAGTTTGGAAGATAGAAAGTACAAGGAGGGAAAAAAGAGGTTTGTAATCCTACACTCAGAGGAACAATGCCAGTAACATTGTGACCTGTATTTCTTAGTTTTTTCTTCGGCGTGTGTGTGTGAGGGGGGTCAACAGTAATGGGATTCTGCTCTCTATTCTGTTTCTGATTTGTCTGTACCACACACTGTGCTTATCATTGCATTGTGTGTTTTTAGTGTATTATTGTACTATTGTCTTAGGTCATCAAATATTCTTCTATAGCCCTTCTTTCTTGAAACACTCTTATCCCTGAAATGTGATTTCAGCTGCTTTCTACGTCATTCTTCTCCGGTTTCCCCTCCCGTGTAGCCCCTCCCCAACACTACGACATCCCCGAGTTGTGTCCCAGCCTCCGTCACGGTGCGCTCTCCTCCAGCCTGGGTCCCAGCCACCCGGAGCCGAGCCGCTTCCTCACGTGGGCAGCCTGTGCTTGGGCCGCTGTCGTTAGCCAGACCCATGTTTCCATCTGCCTGCCAGACTCATCCACGTATTGCAGTGGTGGCACTCAACCTGAGTATTCCCAGAATGAACCGTCTTCTGTTTCCTTACCACTGCCCACCCAGCCCCCCAAACCACAACTGCCCCTCCTGCCAACTCCTTCTACCAGGTGGAGACCAGACTCTTCCTGGACCCCCCCCCCCCCCCGCCCCCAGTCATGGCCCCCACCCCTGGCAAGCAGGTTCTTGGATTCTACCCCCGTGTCATCTTTTACACTATCCCTTTCTGTCTCTACTCTCACCGAGGTCAGCCTTCACTATTCAGGTCCCAGGTGGCCTCTTCCAAGAGGACTCGTCCCTCTCTTCTCAACTTCAGTGTTTGTCCTTGAAGCATTGGGGCGAGTCCTAACTCCTGCACCTGCTCTGCTCCCCCAGGTTCTGGCTCCTCCCACCTCTGCTCCTCAGCGCATCCCGCCTGATGCTGCTCCTCTAACTTTTTCCACGCCGCCCCCCTCCCTGCACCCTGATGTGCTTTCTCGTCCTTCCGAGCACTTCCCTCCATTGTGGTACTAAGGGAGCTCTCCTTGCTCTTCCGGTAACTCCGAATATCCCTGCTATGTCTGGGCCTGTGCTAGTTGTTTCCATAGACAGTATTTCCTTCACGCAGTGACCCTGTGAAGTTACTGTTATAATCTTCTTTTACAAGAGGAAAACGAAGCCCAGGAGAGCTCGAGGGCTCTTCCTGAGATCACACAACAGGTGTGGATGAGCGGAGATCAAACCTTGGTCTCCTGCGTGTACACACTGTACCCCCACTGCTTATTTAGCTTACCTGTCGGCCTTCCTCTGAGGAAGGGACCGTGTCTGCTCATATTTGCATGTACGGAAGAGCACCGTGCAACGCCTCGCGTGTCTGAGCGCTTAGTAAATATCTGCGGAAGGAAAAGTAAAGACGTGAATTGCACCCTAGCGATGACTACATAGGCAGGTAGGGGTCCCCGTTTAAGGCCAGATCAGCCTGCCTACCTGAGTGTGGGAAGGAGTGTTTCTGCTACATCAGCACCAGATTTGCCACTGACTAAGGGGTTACTGTGTTCTAGCCGCCAGGCAGAGCACTGAATTTGCACTGTCTCTTTTAGTAATTACACAACTGTCTGAGATAGAATCTGTTGTTTCCCTTTACGGAGGCACAGGCTGGGGCTCAGAGAGGTTGAGGAACTCAGCCAAGGTCACACAGCTACTAAGTGGTGAAGCCACGATCTGAACTCACATCTGTCCAGTACCAAAGCCCGTGTTCTAAACTGCTACGTTCTCCTGCTCTCCTGGCCCAGGAGAGGAGGGACTGGGTGGTGTGAGGCATAGGTTGTTATCCCAGGGTCCCGTGAGGAAAGGGTTTTGAAATACTGTGCCATGGTTAGCAAAGACAGAGAGGAACTAGCCTTAGGAGCAGCTCCTGTTTTCTTCTCTCCTCTTCATTCAGCAGATGCATCCTCCATAATAATTCTCTCTTACTCTCTGGATCCTGTGGTAGAGAGAGGATTAGTGAACCCTGCCCTCCTTTTTTTTAATTAAAAATATCTTCATGACATTTAAAAAATTATAAAAGCTCATTTCAGAAAATCCAAATCATATAGAATTATATGAACTGAAGAATGAGAATATTACCTTTCTTTTCTTCTTAATCCTACGCAATATTATTAGCAGTTTGGAAGTATCCTTCTAGGCTTGTTTTTTTTTTCCCCCTTTTTTGCAAAAAAAAAAAAAAGTATATATTTTTAATTAAATAAGGGATACAAAAAAATCTTCTTATTTAAAAAAATCAAATAATACAGCCGAAAGCTCAAGTCACTCTCTACCACGCCCCTAATTTCTGCTGAAAGCTCAAGTCACCCTCTACCACACCCCTAATTTCTGTTAGCCACTCTCATCAGTTTGTTCTTTTTTTTTCCTTTTCCCTCAGCACTTACGTGTTTAAATGACTTACAGAACTATGTTGCTACAACTTGACTTTTTAATATAAATTAGATCACGCAGCGCGCTCTTGCTTTATTTTTCCCGAACGATGCGTATGCCGGTTAGATCTTTCTAGATTAATGAGAATAGGACTAACGCGTTCTCATTCCCTGGAGTGTGTTGCTCCGTGGCAGGCTGAACGCTCTACACGAGCATTCTCCTGATGCCCAGCGTCATCCCTGTCCAGTTTTTCACTGCAAAGAGCCTCAGGGCACACCCCCTTGTTTGCGTTGCCAGATTTAGCAAATAAAACTGATCGGATGTCCAAAGAAATCTGAAAAATTTGAAAATTTTTTAAATTTGAAAAAAATTATTCACTGTTCCTCGTGTATCTGAAATTCACATTTAATTCAATGGGGCGTCCTGTGTTTCCTCTCGCAACTCTTCGCCTTTTACATTTATGAGTATTTGAAGGCCCTACTCCTTTTTTTCTTAAGGTGTCTATGATATCTGATTTTTTTAAATGTTTATTTATTTTTGAGAGAGAGACAGAGTACAAGTAGGGAAGGGGCAGAGAGAGAGGGAGACACAGAATCTGAAGCAGGCCCCAGGCTCTGAGCTGTCAGCACAGAGCCCAACGTGGGGCTTGAACTCACAAACCGTGAGATCATGACCTGGGCCGAAGTCAAATCCTTCGCCAACTAAGCCACCCTGGTGCCCTGATCTGATTTTTTAAAATTTTAAAATTAAAAATTGTATTACTAAATATTTCATATACAGTTCTTGAATAAGGGGGCTTGGGGGCACTGAACCCCTCCACCACTGGCACAATTGAAAATCCATATATAACCGCTGACTCCCCAAAAACTTAACTACTAATAGCCTACTGTGGACCAGAAGCTTTACTGATAACATAAACAGTCAATTAACATCCTTTTTTGTTATATGTATTACGTACTGTATTCTTACAATAAAGTAAGCTAGAGGGGAAAAAATGTTATTAAGAAAACAGTGAGAAAAAGAAAATACATTCATAGTACCAAACTGTATTTATCTCACACACACACACACACACACACACACACACACACACACACATACAATTCGCAAAGAAGTGGATCCACACAAACCGGTGTTGTTCAAGGGCCAGCTGTGTATAGAAAAGTATACAGAGTAATGTAACAAATATCCATGTAACTATCATACAGCTTCTTCAGGTATTAGTATTTCAGTAAGTTTATGTGGGATCTTTGTTTTTTTTTCAATAAGAGAGAGAGAGAAAACTTTATTGGTGCCTGTGTACCCTTCGGACCATGCATCCTTCTTTACCCAGAGTAACTACTGAGTTTGGTATTTTTCATTCCTATACATTCTTCCTGTTTTCAGACTTTGTATAGATGACTTCCATGTGGAATCCATTATCATATTGTGCATATTTTTCAACTTGTTCTTTCGCTAAGCATTGTTTTCGAGATTTATCCTTGGTGATACATACAGCTCTAGTCAATGTATTTTCAAGGCTGTATAAAAATCTGTTGCATGAATATACTATGACATATTTATTCATCCTTTTGTTGATAAGGATTTGGGTTATTTCTAATAATTTACCATCATAAACAGTGTTGCACCTAATACCTTCCTATCTTTGTGCTAAGAATTTCTCTAGGGAACACTTACGGTGTGGAATTGCTGGGTCATTTTCACCTTACTGAATTTAGTAAATGTGTTCTCCAAAGTGGCTGTGCCAGTTTGTGCCCTACTCGTTTTTGTCAGATATTTACAGGTTAGTCAGTGGTTTGCTTTGAATGATATAACATTGTCATTTTTAATTTGCATTTCCTAGAGAGGTTGAACGTTCCCTCCCGTGGTTTCTCCATATTGTATATCATTTTTCTTTTGGCTTATCTCTTTTTCTCATTGATTTGTAGGAGTTCTTTATTTATTTTGGATATTAATCCACTGTGAGTCCTGCATTGCTCACTGTCTGAGGCTTGTCTTTTTACTGTTTTTAGTGTCCTTTGCGGTACTGAGGTTTTAAGTTTCAGGGTCATAAAATTCATCAATCTCCTCTCTCACGGACTTTTCCTACACATGCATCCATTTCTTTAACAATTTCCTCTATTGAAATCATAAAGATTTTTTAACATTTTTTTGAAAAGCTTTAAAATCTTGCTTTCCACCTTTAATCTTTAACCCACCCGGAATTTGTTTTTATGTGAGGTAGGGCTCTAATTGCATTTTTGGTTTCACAGGATGTCTGAGTGGTATTGATTGAAGAGTGCATGCTTAACCACTGCTATGTCATCTGCAGTTCTGTCATAGGTTGTGGTGGAGAGGAACCCGCCTCTGTGTGGCAGCCAACCAGCCGCAAGGAAACCTGTTGCTGTTCTCGGTGCAGGTCTCCGTGTGGAGACCCAGGGCTGTGTCCTGGCGGGCCATCTGGGCGTGGCAGAGGCAGGAGCACTGTGGCCCCAGCCATCTTTCCCAATGACCCAGAGGAGCGGACATTTCCACTTTGCTGTAGCCGAGCACCCTGCCCGTGTTTGCATCCCATTTCCCCGCTTATGGCTTTGCAGTCCCCAAGGACTGACTCCTCTGTGTGTCTGTCTTTCCCCGCCCCCCCCCAGCAGGTGCAGAAGCAGGGCTCCTGATTTCTGGGGGTGTCCCCAGGGGCCTCTGCTTTCTTCCACCCTGCCCCGCCTCAAGAAGCAGTCTTCTCTGTGCCTGCTGGAGTCACGGCAGCTGTGCGGCAGGTAGAATGAAGAAGGGTGTTCTGCGGAGCCCCTCGTGCCAGCCGTAGTTTGTGCATTTTCTCATTGCCCGCTCTTTTCCTTACACACTCAGCCAGTTGGCAAATACCTGATTGTGTATCATCAGGGGGGCTTTCCAGGGCCAGGGGTCCTTCAGCCAGGCCCTAAGTGAGGAGAATGTTCCACACAACGAGGTTCCAGAGGGAGCCCCAGGAGCGAAGCCAGGGAGGCAGGAAATCGCAGAGACTAAGGGAGACGGGGCAGCCTCAGGGACAGGGGTGTGCATTCATTTCTTTCACTAAAAAATGTTAGACATCCCAGCTGAAAGTCTGTGGCAGACCTGAGCCGGCTGTTCAGGATACAAAATGATAAAATAGTGCAAATGGAATCAAAACCAAACAACAACCAAGAGTTTCTGGACTCGTCCTCAGTCAGATGGCTCTCTCCACTGTAGAGTTTTAGAAAGCCTTTTGGGCACACAGCCTGTTAGGGAGTCAGAAGGAAGGCCACTTGGGCTCCCATTCTCCGTGCTGTGCCTAAACTGCTCTGACGAAGAGGTGAAATGGCTTCACGGTTGGCCACTGCCTGACCTTGGCCAAGTGTCTGTGTTTCCACAGTGGATGATCTAACACGTCGAGAGCCCTTTGAACTTCATTCTTATTCACAGTGTCAGCCAGATATTTCCTTTGGAATGTCTGCAGAGTTTCCCGGCCCCTTTGATTGTTTTGTGTCTGCCAGATACATCTTTGGATTGTGGGTGGGCTCCCTTAAAACACCAGGGTGTGAACGGGTTGGCCAGTCTGCTAGTTAGCCTGGTGGTGAGCCGTGGTGTCTTTTGAGAACCCCTCGTTAGGCAAGGCGAACTTGATGCTGACATCGAAGAACTGTTGATGGCTGCGAGGATTTACTGCACAGCCCCTCTGCGGGCAGCTTGGTTGGGTAGCTGATTTACAAAGTGTTTCTCAAGTTTAAATCCGACAGATCGTCATTTCTCACCCCATCAAACGAAGTCTTTTAGATTGTTGTTTTTATTATAAAAGCTGCGTAGAGTCAAAAGGTACAAACTTCCAGTTGTAAAATATGGTGTTCATGGGGAATGATGTCCAGCATGGCAACTATAGTTAATAATACTGTGTTGCATATTTGGGAGACTAAATCTCAGAAGAAAAAAATTTTCCGTAACTATGTGTGGCGATGGAGGTTAGCTGGACTTATCGTGGTGATATTTCATAGTATAGACAAATATCGAACCACTGTATTGTAAACCTGAAATTAATATAACGCTGTATGTCCATTATGCCTCAATTAAGAAAGAGAACACCAGAAAATACCCAGAAATCTCAACTGCTCACAACCAGACGGTAGTTAATGCTTTGCTTTATATTTGTCTCGATCTTTTTGTACACAGATGATTTTTAAGAAACAAAATATGACATTGTACTACGTAAATTATTTTGTAACTTCATCTTTTCCCCTGAACTTTCCATGAGCCTAGATACGTGTCCTCAAAATCATTTCCAGTGGTGCTGAGTCATCCATCTACTGTAAGGATGTTCTTTAACCATTAGAAATTTATCATTCCCCCCTTTTGCCTTTGTTTTGTTATTGTTCTTATTTATTCTTAGAGAGAGAGAGAGAGAGAGAGAGAGAGAAAGAGAGAGAGAGAGAGACAGAGTGCAAGTGGGGGAGGGGCAGAGAGAGAGGGAGACACAGAATCTGAAGCAGGTTCTAGGCTCCGAGCTGTCAGTGCAGAGCCCGACTCAGGCCTCAAACTCATTACCTGTGAGATCATGACCTGAGCCAAAGTTGGATGCTTAACCGACTGAGCCACCCAGGAACCCCCCCTCCCCCCCGCCCAACTTTTGCCTTTAAACACTGTGCCCCAACGGACATATAGATAACACTCCTCCCGTCTGACCCCACTGCGATCACAGAGCCCCCCTTTCTGTCCCTTTGATCCATCTGCCTGGTTTCTACCCTGTCTTCATGGTAGCTGTCCCCTTGCCCTGCAAGGCTGTTCCTCCACATCTCACGTGACCGTTTCTTCTTGTCATCCAGGTATCAACACTGAGGCACCTTATCAGAGAGAGCTTCCCTGGTCACCCCCCTGAAGCAGACTCTTTTCTTCAGTCACTGTCCCCGTTCCCCTATTTTATAAAGGCACTTAGCATTCCCTAAAATTATCTTACATATCTGTTTATTGTGTGCCTTCCCCCATCGAGACTGTGACCCTGGGGGTCAGTGACCAGGTCCGGCTTGTTAACTGCCTATCATCTGCACCGTGATCAGAGCTAGGCGCTCAGAAGTTCAATGTGAATGAACAAATGATGTGTGTATTCTTGTGTTCACATATGATCTCTTCCTGAGGCTCTCTGCCCAGGAGTAGAATTCTTTGGTCACACTGTGACCCATGTGCATGTCTATTTTTAAGGCATTTGATATGCAGCACCGAATTAATCTAATTTAAAGTTATACTACTTTATACTCACACCAGTAGCAGTTGGGGTGCCTTTTCCCCCATAGCCTCCCTTGACTGTTGCCATCTCCCCTCTTTGAAATGTGTCTTTGGTAAAGAAAAGTGGCATCTTGTTGGCACTTGAATTTACTAAGTGTGTAGGTGGAACATATTTTCGTGTTCATTGGCCATTTGTCTTGCTTCTGTGAACCGCTGGCTCATGGCCACAGCCTGTTCCTTGACTGGAGTGTTCATCTTGTCCCTGCGGCTTTCTAAGAGCTGTGTAGATAGGTTCCCTCTTAAGCTTCTTGGTAAGAAGATTTTTCCCCACACTTAATATACCATGGACACAATTATAAATATACCGCATCCTTTTTTTTTTTCAAAATTTTTTCCTAATGTTTATTTACTTTCGAGACAGAGAGAGACAGAGCATGAACGGGGGAGGGGCAGAGAGAGAGGGAGACACAGAATCTGAAACAGGGTCCAGGCTGTTAGCTGTCAGCACAGAGCCCGACGCGGGGCTCGAACTCACGGACCAGACCACGAGATCATGACCTGAGCCGAAGTCGGACGCTCAACCCACTGAGCCACCCAGCCACCCCTACCACATCCTTTTTAAGAAGCGAGTAAATATTCTATGGCATAAGCATGCCATGATTGATTGAGCCAAGACCCTTTCATTCTTCAGTTTCCTCATCTATGAAATAGATAGTAACTCATTATCATTCATCGTAACTTGTAGTGTTGTTGTATAAATGCATTGCTTACTCTAATGATCTAGGGCGAATAAAATACTGCACTTAGGCTCCTGGCACACAGGATGTACACCATGAATGTTAGTGAGTGGGGTGTTTTTACCCACAACACGTGGGGGACACAGTGGAGCAGACTGGACAGGTGTGGCATCAGGTAAAAGTCCAGCGTGCCCCCCACCCCGGGGAGGCCTGAGCTGGGTGTCAGCCCTCCAGAGAAGCGAAAGCACTGTCTTTCACTGAGGTCGGCTTGCTCAGACTTGTCTTGGTTTCTGTGTGCTTGTGTACTAGTTCTGGTTGCATTTGCCTACCCTCCCCCTTACACAGGTGAGCTCCAGGACCTCTGTGTCTCGCAAGCAGAGGAATGCAGTGAAAACACGGGGCCTTGCCTGAGTGTAGACGCCCTTTTAAAACCAGTGGAACCACATGATCCTCTTAAGAGATACTGAAAAAGCATTTGACAAAATACAGCATTCTTTCTTGAGAAAAACCCTCAAGAAAGTAGGGATAAAAAGGATCATAAAGGCCATATATGAAAGACCTACCGCTAATATTATCCTCAATGGGAAAAAACTGAGAGCTCTCCCCCTAAGGTCAGGAACATGACAAGGATGTCTCCCTCTCACCACTTATTCAACATAGTGTCGGAAATCTTAGCCTCAGCAATCAGACGACACAAAGAAATAAAAGGCATCCAAATTGGCAAGGAGGAAGTCAAACTTTCACCCTTCGCAGACGACAGGATACTCTATGTGGAAAACCCAGACTCCACCAAAAAACTGCTAGAACTGATACATGAATTCAGCAAAGTTGCAGAATGTGAAATCAATGTACAGAAATCAGTTGCATTTCTATACACCAATAATGAAGCAGCAGAAAGAGAAATCAAGGAATTGATCCCATGTACAGTTGCATCAAAACCCATAAAATACCTAGGAATAAACCTAACCAAAGAGGTAAAAAATCTATACACTAAAAACTATAGAAAGCTTATGAAAGAAATTGAAGAAGACACACAAAAAAATGGAAAAACATTCCATGCTCATGGCTTGGAAGAATAAATATTGTTAAAATGTCGATATTCCCCAAGGCAATCTACATATTCAATGCAATACCTATCAAAATAACACCAGCATTCTTCACAGAGCTAGGACAAGCAATCCTAAAATAAATATGGAACCAGAAAAGACCCTGAATAGCTAAAGCAATGCTGAAAAAGAAAACCAAAACTGGAGGCATCACAATTCCAGACCTCAAGCTGTATTACAAAGCTATAATCATCAAGACAGTATGGTATTGGCACAAGAACAGACACATAGATCAATGGAACAGAATAGAGAACCCAAAAATTGACCCACAATCATATGGCCAACTAATCTTTGACAAAAGCAGGAAAGAACATCCAATGGAAAAAAGACAGTCTCTTCAGCAAATGGTGTTGGGAAAACTGGACAGCAACATGCAGACGAATGAACCTGAACCACTTTCTTACACCATACACAAAAATAAACTCAAAATAGATGACAGACCTAAACATAAGACAGGAAGCCGTCAAAATTCTAGAGGAGAAAGCAGGCAACAACCTCTTTGACCTTGGCCACAGCAACTTCTTACTTGACATGTCTCCAGAGACAAGGGAAACAAAAGCAAAAATGAACTATTGGGACCTCACTAAGATAAAAAAGCTTATGCACAGTGAAGGAAACAATCAGCAAAACTAAAAGGCAACCGACAGAATGAGAGAAGATATATGCAAATGACATATCAGATAAAGGGTTAGTATCCCAAAATCTATAAAGAACTTATCAAACTCAACACCCAAAAAACAAATAATCCAGTGAAGAAATGGGCAAAAGACATGAATAGGCACTTTTCCAAAGAAGACCTCCAGATGGCTAACAGACACATGAAAAATGTTCAGCCTCACTCAGCATCAAGGAAATACAAATCAAAACCACAATGAGATACCACCTCACACATGTCAGAATGGCTAAACAACTCAGGCAACAACAGATGTTGGCGAGGATGTGGAGAAAGAGGAACCTTTTTGCACTGCTGGTGGGAATGCAAACTGGTGTGGCTACTCTGGGAAACAGTATGGAGGTTCCTTAAAAATTAAAAATAGAACTACCCTACGACCCAGCAATTGCACTACTAGGTATTTATCCAAAAGATACAAGTGTGCTGTTTCGAAGGAACACATGTACCCCAATGTTTATAGCAGCACTATCGACAATAGCCAAAATATGGAAAGAGCCCAAATGTCCATTGACAGATGATGGGATAAAGAATATGTGGTTTATATATACAATGGAATATTACTCAACGGTCAGAAAAGAATGAAATAGTGCCATTTACAACAGCGTGGATGGAACTAGAGTGTACTATGCTAAGCAAAATAAGTCATTCAGAGAAAGACAAATATCATATGACTTCACTCATATGTGAAATTTAACATACAAGACAGATGGATGTGAGGGAAGGGAAGCAAAAATAATATAAAACAGAGAGGGAGACAAACCGTAAGAGACTCTTAAATACAGAGAACAAACTGAGGGTTGCTGGCAGAGTGTTGGGTGGGGGGGCGGGGAAGACCTAAAGGGGTGAGGGGCATTAAGGAGGAGACTTGTTGGGATGAGCACTGGCTATTACATATAAGTGATGAATCACTAAATTGTATTCCTGAAATCACTATATGTTAACTAACTTGGATTTAAATTAAAACAAAAATAAATAATAAAAAAAAATAAAACTAACAGAGTCAATAGCTTAGACTTAAGTCTTAACAAGATAAGGAAGGCGTTTCAGCATTAAAATTAAAATCACCATTTTCTTCCATACTTCAGCACCAAAGCAAAACCCTCCAAACCTACATGCTTCCAGAAGTGTTCACAAGCGTTACCTTTTCTGCGGCATTTGGTACTGAGCTGAAGAAGTATGTTCCCAGCCTCCTTTCGCTGTGGTGATACTGGTGGGTCTCTGAAGTGGCCCCGAGTGGGTCTTTCTGTTTGGATGATGTTCTTCTGGTATATTCCAGGTATGCCCCCATGTGGCTTGTCAAAGGCAGGGCCCATAGGTGTCCTGGTTTTGACCTAGCAGGTTGACTGTCCTTCCCTGGGCGGTGAAGGGTGACTGCTTCCTGAGTGTTGAGGTGGAGATGCAGGAGTGCACAGTTGGGCTGGTGACCCGGGAGGTCCCCCCATCTTGGTTTACTGAGTTGACTTTGCTAAGTTTGCCTCACTTCTCTGAGGCTCATTTTCTCACGTGTCATCTGTGGAGCAAACAGTACGTATGTCATTGGGTTGTTGGGAGACTTCAATGAGAAGTGCACGCGACTTGCTTAGACCCGTGCCAGGCAGACAGGAAGTCCCCTGCAAGGGTTCCAGCCCCACTGCCTGTCCTGAAACCAGGAGGATTTCTTACATTTGGCTTCACGGTTCTGTTACAGCACCCGTGCCCCATAGGCCAGCTGTGGGGAGCCAGTCACACCGCACAGTGGCTGTTCGGGCTTCCCGTGTACACATTTTTTCCGTAACTGCTGCGCAGTGGTCCAGAGTGTGACCTCTGAACTTGGCCCAGAGAAGGATTCAGAGGCCTGGGCCGAGAGACAGAGGCTGAGTCCGGATCCTGGTCAGGCAGCTTCCTCTAAGGTCTTGTGGTTGGTTCTGCAGGGCTGGGACTATCACTCACAGGGGACCCCCAGGGTACCTCTAGGCGGATTCGAGCAGTAGAGGAGGCCAGAATCTCTGTGCACACAGCTTTGGGCATTGTCACACTCTTGGGAACCCACTGAGGAGATGACTAGCGTTGAGGTCATGTTGCACCTGGAGGAACATCCCTGATGGTGGGGGTTTCCCTAAAAGGAATCGTCCATTCCCGTAGTGTCTCCCATGATACATTTCCCAGCTCTCTGATTCTTTTAAAGTTCACTTTTCTTTCAACAAAAGGATACATAGGTAAAAAAAAAAAAAAAAAATCAGAGTACTGAAAGGCTCAGAAGAACATGCAACAGCCCCCAGCCTGTCTCTTCCTTTTTTACTCCCCAGAGGCACTTTCAACCCTTAGATTTCTTCACTGCCGGTACTTTATCTCCACGTTTCTAGATAGTTTGAATGAACTACTTACTTCTTAATTTACCTATCCTACACATTCAGTTCTCTTAAAATCTCCCCCAGCAGGCAGCCTCACAATTTTTGGTAATTTGGTGGTCAGTGTTTACGTATTATGACAAGGCAGACTCTGGGTACCGCTCAGTCAGGTAATGTACTATGGGTAGTTTTTCTTTCTCATGCATCCTTCTCATTTTCTTGGAATTAGTTATTGACTTGTTTCTTTCATTTTGCTTAACTATCTAGGTGCCTATTTCTTTTATATTCTAATTTTTAAATTTTCTTTTTAATGTTTTCCCAGCTATCATTTTTATTTTATTTTGCTGTGTTGTGTTTTGTTATTTTATTTCCAGTATAGTTAACATACAGTGTTCTGGTAGTTTCAGGTGTATAATGACATTCAGCACTAACATACATCATGACACGGCACTCCTTAAGCCCTGTGACCTATTCCCCCATCCCCCCCTACCAACCTCCCCTCTGGTAACCATCAGTTTCTTCTCTGTAGTTAAGAGTTTGTTTCTTGGTTTGCCTCTCTCTCTCTTTTTTTTCCACCTTGCTCGCTTGTTTTGTTTCTTAATTTCACATATGAGTGAAATCATACGGTATTTGTCTTTCTCTGACTGTGTCCTTTTGAATTAGTATTTTTGTATTTTGGGGGTGTGATTACTGGATCATAGGGTAGTTTTCTTTTTAAGGAACCTCCATACTAAGTGCCTATTGATTTTTACATACAGATTAAAAAAATTTTTTTTAATTTTTAAATTAATAAATTATGTTTTCAAACAGCTTTATGCCTGTGTTTTTCTTTTTCTAAGTGCTCCAGTACATCTGTCACACACCCATCCATATTTCTTCCCAGGGTTTAAGTACAGTTCCAGAAACTGTCCTAGCCACTCTTCCTCCAGATGTCCCACCGTGGCTTTCTCTCCTTTTCCTCACATCTAGGCCTGGGCACCCCTGTCGTCACCGTCCCATGTAGCATCTGTTTCCTGGGGTTCATGGTTTCCTCTTCATTGATTTCATCCCCAGTTTTGCTGATGCATTCTCCAGTAGGTTCCTAAGAGAGGGCTGCTGGAAGATTAACTTCTTAAATCCTTGTATGTCTGCAAATGTCTTTATTCTGCCCTCACATTTAATTGGTTTGAGTGGAGAATTCAAGAATTCCCCAGAATCTTAAAGACATTTTTTTCCCTTGTCTTATTTAGCACTCAGTGTTGCTGTCGAGAAGTCTGATGTGTTCTGATTCCCATTCCTTTTTATGTGACATGGTACTTCTCTCTGGAAGTTTTAAAGATGGTTTATTTCTCCCAGATTTGGTGGGATTCTCTCTTGTTTTGCTTTGGGGTGGGACTTTTTCATTCACTGTGCTGGAACACTCACGTCCTCCTTAGTATGGACACTCACCTTCTCTTCCATTTTTTTTCTCTTTCTGGAGATTTCATCATTTGGATGTTGTCCTGATCCCTCAGCCTTCTTTGTTTGACTTTCCTATAGCTTATCTCATCTTGGTATTCTGCTTTCTGGAAGTGATCCTCAATTTTCTCTTCCAGTATTTTTTTTTTAATTTTTAATTTTAGCTATAACTTTTTTATTTCTAGGTTCTCTATATTATTCTTAAATTGATCCTTTAAAATGGTTTTCACAATATTCCATTCTTTGGTGGTTGCAATATATTTATTAATCCCTTTGAAGATATGAATTATAGGTTTGGCTGCCTGTTTCTTAATTTTAATTGTTGCCTCATACTGTCTCTGCTACCCTCAAATGCCCGTTGTTCTTTTTTCTTTTTTTTTTTTTTTAAGAAAGGATTCAATTTTGTTTCTTTTTTTTTAATGTTTATTTTTGAGAGAGAGAGACGGAGAGCGATTGGGAGAAGGGCAGAGAGAGACACACAATCTGAAGCAGGCTCCAAGCTCTAAGCTGTCAGCACAGAGCCCGACGCAGGCGGGTTATGAAACCCGAGATCATGACCTGAGGCAAAGTCAGATGCTTAACCTACTGAGCCACCCAGGTGCCCCTAAATGCCTGTTTTTCTAATTTGGACCCTGTCTATCATATTTGGGACTTACCTTCAGCACCTGGTGATCCTTTGCTAATGTTTAAGAGTGGGGCACTAGTTAGTGGGGGTGGAGTGCCTGGGTGGGGGTGGGGCCTGTGGGCTGGTGGGTGGTGCACAGGGTGATGTAGCAGGGAAGTAGCTTTTGTAGCAGGAGACCCCGAGAGTCTATGCGTGCTGGTCTATTCTCTGGCACTCTTTAGTATCTCCAGAAACGAATCCTTTGGTATCCAGTGCTTAGGGGATACACACAGCTGCTGAGACAACAGAACCAGGAAGGAGGATAAGCGTGGTGGTGGCAGGGGAGGGGGGCCCACCATTCAGTATGCACGGTTTTCAGTCTGGAGTCTACATCCTCCTTATGTTCTGGAGCCTTACTGGTTCCATTTATGCAGAAAATGCATCTGAAATGGGGATGGGGATCTGGGAGCGTGACTGCTGTGTTTATAGACCTTGTTCCAATCTTCCTGTTTGACCCTCATCCCCAGTGGTATCTGGTGGCTCTGGGACGGTGTCCCAGGGTGCAAGTCATTAGACCCTCCACTCTGCTAAATCCCAGCCTTTCACTTTACACATCTCTTTGCACAGACGGTTGTTGACATCTCTCTTGCATCGTGCTCTTCTCCTGCTCTGTATTTTAGTGGGTTCATGCCTTCTCCACGTGGTTGTCATTTGAGAAGAACATCGGCAGAGAAGGGAAATACCCCCATGTGTTCAGTCTGTCACTGCCCACCTACTCCTCCCCACAGGCAGCTCCTATACCCAGGGAAATGCTGGAAAGACAGGGAGGGCATGAAAGGGTGAGTGTGTATAGGAGAGAAGAATGTGTATATGTGAGTGTGTAATTAAAGAGCGTGTATGAGAGAGAGAGAGAGTGTGTGTGTGTGTGTGTGTGTGTGCGTGTGTGGCACGTGTGAAGCCCTGTAATAAATACTCTGAGCAATGCACTCAGCAGCAGCAACTCCAGTGATTTGGGGAACAGGGCAGGGTACAAACAAGATAAGCAAAACAATAAGGGACCTCGTTGTTGAAATGGGTATGTGGCCTCACAAAGTGGGGATTTTGAAGGGGATACACTCAGCTCAAGGGATTACATCCTGGAAACTTCATTTAAAATTTTTTGATTACCTTACTTGGGTAGCTAGCAAGGTGTGTGGCTTTTCACATTTTGACCCTGACTGAGTGGCAGGTTCGTTCACTCCTTCGACAAGCTTTGATTGAGCCCGTATGTATCAGGCACCGTGCACAGTGCAGGGGATGGATGGCAATTTCCATTTTCCTTGTGAAGCTTGTAGTCCAGGGGCAGGATAGTAGGAGGCAGGTAAACATTAAGTGCACATGTACATAATTTGTGTTTGAAGACCAAATCTAGTCCCAGAGATGGGGAAGGAATCCCAGAGGACCAGCTGAACCCCAGTGTGGCAGTTTAGGACTTTTTGAATCTTGACGTAGCACGACGTCACTTTAAAGGTGTGGTTCGATGTCAGACCAGCTGTCCTCATTTTCGGTTTAGACGTGTTAGTGCTGGCTCTCTGGGTGCCCCCTGCTGAGCACTGAGGCAGACGCTTTGCATGTACGTCATCTCTAACCACGGCGTCCCCAGGAGGAGGGGGTTTGCTTAAGCCATCCAGTGTCAAGTTCCGGTCTGCCTCTTAATTTCACGGGCTGTGCTGCACCTCTTCCTGCAGCCCTCAGCCCACCTCCCCATGGCCTCTCCCATCCCGAGATTCAGAGGCTGGCCACTGAGTTCTCACGGTCAGAGTTGAAACGTGAATTTCTGCAGGGGGGCCTGCGCAGCCTCCCGCCTCACATGTAACTTATCGGGTAGCTCGTTAGCTCATCTAATTTGGGACACAAGCATTAAGGTTCATAAACACCTTTATGTGACTGGATTAGAAAGAAGCTTCTGGGTACATCTTATTATTACAGGGAAGGCGAGGCTGGGAATGCCCGGCCTTGTTACCCCAGGGCCACTTTCTCAGTGCTTCTGATGAGCTGGGACCCGGGACCTTCTTGCTCCTTGTTCTAGTCCACCCTCCGTGTGGGTCCGGGCTCTGGGCACCTCTGTGTTCTGCCCACACACACACACACACACACACACACACACACACGTGCATACACATACATATGTGCTTGCACTCTCTCTGTCTCCCTCTCTCTCTCTCTCTCTCTCTCTCTCTCTCTCACCACCCTCCTCACCTCCCCTTGGTTGGGGTTGGAGGGCATTACACATTTTTACTTCATTGCAAATGAGTTGTGGCCTCAGAGCAAAGCCAGGCCTTTGGTTGTGCATTTTTAATGCCTTTCCAGTGCAGGTTGGAGGGCTGTACCGCCTGGGCCTCCCAGGTAAGGGGCAATCCCGCTGCGCACCTGTTCTCTTTACACGCTTGCACCGGCCTCATTATCATAGTGAGGTGTCTTTCCCACCCAGAAAAAGGAAAATTCAGGCAGTGGGGTGAGCAGAGGGGGAACCATCCTTTTCAAGTCCTGGAAACAATAGCCTTGATTTAGGGTATACCCGCCCTCCAGTGGAATTACTAAATATCCAGGAGAGCCCTTCTGAACTCCATTCCCTTTCTGGTGGGAGGTTAAAGACAGCTCTGTTTTCTGAGGTCCCAGCCTGGGATTCCACAACCTTCCAGTGTTCTGCAGACTATTTTTTTAATGTATCGAAAATAAGGCATTTATTATCGAGAAACCACGGTTTGTGTAAGTTCCCTTATTTCTTTGTTCCTCTAGCATCTTTTATTTTCACATCTTCATGGTTCTGAAATTGGGATGCATCTTAAAATAGATCCGTACAGTTTGATATTTGATTTCCTTTTTTCCTGAAGGGTTATTCTTTCCATCCCTGAGTGATTCCCAAGTGACTACATCCTAGAATTGAGGAAGTACCAGAAAAGTACAGTTTGGGAAATAAAAATCTTTCAAAACTTAATGTGCTGACTTCTCCAGTCCTTTCTTGGTCCGTTGCAACGAAGGTTGCTCTTTTCTCGTTAGAACCACTCCATTCTCATGGAATCCACAGGAGAAAACAAACAAAAGAGATGCTTGGAGGTGGAGAGTTAGGGCCCCTGCCTTATAGCTCATGTTTTCCAAGAAACTTTATGTAAGACCATTGTGGGGGAAAGTGCTGATGAGGCCTGATGCTGTGCCAGGTCGTCTCTTTCTGTGGGGGTGACATACTTGGAGCAAACGGTTCCTGAAATTATCCCCATACCATTCCTCCCCCACATTTCAGGTCAAACATATTTGCACATGTAGCATAAGGATCTTTCTTTTTCTCGTGTTGCACTTGCTAATTTACGATTGTTCGGTTTGGGGGTGGGGGGGAAGGCATTTTTCTTTTGCCAGTTGGCCTTTGGGCCTCTCTGAGGCAGCCTCCGAGAATGTGGCTGTGGGGGGCCCTGGGGATGCCCCCCACGCCCCCGCCCTGCTCATGTGACCACCAGAGGCCGTTGGCGTGCTGTGTGGAGAGTCCACGGGATGGGGCTGAGACCAGGCAGTTTTTGTGCAAAGAATGGAGGTGCTTTCAGGGATTTGTCAGATCGAGAACTGCCCCCCGAAGTCTAAGGCCCAACAGTATGACCAGGGAGACAGCAGAGAACAGATCGTCTTGGAGCTCAGTCTGAAACAGGGTGCTGCCCCCTCAGTCTTCCTGGATGTGCCCCCTCGGGATGCTGTCCTCTGGGGCTACTGAGTGAGACAGCAGAGCAAGCCCCGGCGGTCCGTGAATAGAACAGTCTGGAAAGAAATGGGGGGGGGGGGGGGGGGAAATGCTGTCCTCATCCAGCCATTCCTCTCCTGCTCTCCAATCTCCTCGTCAGCAGGTTGTCCCAAAGCAGGGGCTTTCACGCTAAGCCCCCCGCCCCGGCCCAGTACACAAGTCCTTTAGGACTCAGATCAAGGCTGGCTTCATGCTTGAGCACTTCCGAGAGGAACACCTCTGTAGCTGTGGACGGGGAAATGGCTTCTTAGTGAGGCCATAAACAAGGAGCTGAATCTTTTTTATTTTTCCATCATGATACAGTTTCCGACCTTGAGTACCACTCGTGGAGCCTGCGTACGGAGGAGACAGAGAGGAGCGGGCTTCCCTGGTACCCCGCCCCCCAGCCCCCACTAGGGTCCCCTTGACGAAGCATCCTGGCTGGCCCCAGGGCCCTGGAGCAGGCGGTGCTCCTCTCAGGTGGCATTTCACACCCCATTGGACTTTTTTCTGCACCCTGTATGTCCCCCGAGTAAGTGGTAATGAGGAACTTAATGTGCTGACTTCTCCAATCCCTTCTTGGTCCATTGCAACAAAAGTTGCTCTTTTCTCATTAGAACCATTTTTGTCAGGGTGTCTTTAATCAATGGCTTCCCTGGGGACAATATTTTTAGAAGTTGTATTTTTCACATTCTCCCTTTTCCCCTTTTGGAAAATCTCTTCCCGGTGCCTAGTGAAATGAACTAATGAGATGCCATGAGAGTTCGGGCCAGTGTTAATTGGCACAGGTATGGAGAAGATGCTCACACACGCCTCCTTTTCCAGCCTGCCTTACCTGTGCTCTTTTTCTCTGTCTCTTTGGTGTAGGTTGCACAGACAGCAGATGGTGTGGATGCTGACCTCTGGAAAGATGGCTTATTTAAATCCAAGGTTACCAGATACCTGTGTTTCACGAGATCATTTTCCAAAGAAAATGTAAGTCTAGTAGTGGTGTCCGTTTGCTGAGTGAGCACAAGGCATTTACGTGCCTGGCTGAAATTTCCTCTTTTTTTTTTTTTTTGCTGTTGTTGTTGTGGTTTATTTTCATTGCCATATTAATCTGTGGTTTTAGTGAACTGGGTAGAAACCAGCAGCTAGCGCTGTGTTTCATTTATTAACGGTATTATTAGTCACGTACCCAGGTGTACCGTGAACTCCATTAAAATGTGTTCTCAAAAGGGAACCAGGAAATTTCTCCCCCAGCCATCATTTGCCTACCTTTCCTGTAAGTCACAAATCACAGGGTAGTGTGGACGTGAGAGTTTGCTAGTGCAGCTGGATTTAAAGCCGGCCGATAAACGGAAGCATGGCTGGAAGGACACTCCATGATCACCTCTTCTCCCAGACACGGCCTCGTTTCCCAAATGACTTTCTCCCTGAGTCTCTGTGACGTTTGACATGTCATTGTGTCTGCAGGTAGGTGTCTACCACGTGTGGAGATGTCTTTCGGTGTGGTGTTCTTAATTCTTGGGCCCGTAAATTAGGAAACTTTAAAGCTATCCATTAAGGCTCTTCCAATAGAGTGTTTTAATGAGTGGCTTAGAAAAAAGGGAAGTAGCTTTCGTATCTACCCAGAGCTACTCTGAGTGAGGCCTCTTAGAGGCACTGCAAATAAACCTTTTCCATCCTCAGACAGTCTCTGCGAGTATTAGCTCCTTTCCCGAGATCAGAGAGTTTCTGTGCTTATCTAAGGTCACCTGTCTTCCCTCTCCCCAAACGGGGAGCTGTCAGACTTTGATTTTCAGGGGTGACATTGTATTTTTGGCCTAGATGTCATTGTCTCTTTCTAACGCAAAAAAAAAATGGGGGGTTATTAATTTATTTTTATAAATTTTATTGTAACAGTAACAGAAGCTCATCGTTTAGAAAGAAAAACGATTTTTTTCAAACATCCTCATTCAGAAGTGGGAAAGGGGAACAGTCGGTCTTTCTCCCCATCACATACCACACGGCCTGTGGTCCCATCCCTGGGTCCTCGGGTGTCCCTCAGTGATGTCTGGACGTAGACAGTCACGTGGTTCTGTGGCTTGCACACTCTCCCACCGGCCGTCCTGTTATTTATTGATAAGTCTTTGTTAGGAAAATCATTTCCTCATGTATCCAGGAGTGCGGCAGAAGTCATTGCTTTAATTTTTTCCCCCTAATTACGAGAGTAACATATGCTGGGTTGTAAAGGACAGAGTTCCTAATGGGGCAGGGACAGTCCCGGCACTAAACACTGGAAGTCCTTCTCATGCATGTGGGAAGGTGGCAGCTAAGGCTGTAAGGAGTCTGAGCAGGTCCCTGGGTGCCGCCCTGGGAGACACTGGAGGCTGGGTTGCCTTTCCGGACGGACGTGGGCTCGTGCAGTTAGGGGTGCGTGGCCCCATTCCTCCTCCCTGCGTCCGTGTCCACACTCGGTACACTCTCCCGCCCCCTTTGTCCCTGAAGTTGACCTAAACCCGCTTTTGAAATGATTGATATTTTTAGCTTTTGTCACCTCCGTCCTGTCTGCTGGCTGCCACTTTCCGCAGGTCAGCTCATTCACTGCCACTTAGGGCGGGATGGACGAACTCCCCGAGGAGTTGAACAACTCACTGTGGCCTGGTCTCTCGGCTCATCACTGATCTCTGCTCAGCCTCTTCTCCTGACCGAAGAGGCTGCAGCTCCAAACCGTAGCCTCAGAGGACAGCTACGATGTCTTTGATAGTTTTTGATTTCTAGAGTTATTTTGTTTGATTCTTTGTTTGTTTTTGCATTTGCCCTGAAGGCTGTGGGGTGTTGTAGTCTAGGCCAGAAGAGTCCTGGATCCCTTGGAGCTGGGGATGGTGACAAGTCAAAAAATGACAGAAGTCACCAACGCTTGTTAATTTTGGGTGTCCCGGGTAAGTGTATTACATATTATAGAAGATGCATCGAGTTTATCAGCCTTTGTTGAACATTAAAGAGATCTTACTGAGTGCCTGCCTTGCAGGCCTCACTCCAGGAGGGCCAGGCGTGGGGGGGTAGGGTGTTAGCAAAGGGCTGGGGGAGAAATCTCGCTTCCCCTCTGAAGGAGTATAGGAAATCGGTGCATTTTCTTTTCCGAGGAAGAATGACTGAGTCCGGGAGTGAGATCCAAAGGGATCCAGACGAGGGGGGGTTGGCAGGGACCCACTTGCCAGCTCAGGAGCACAGGAGGAGTGGGGCGTGTTTTAATCCCATACAGCCAGTCTGTCCTGGTTGTGCTGTCACCACCAGGACTTTGCATAGTGTCATTTTTTACAACTGTAGAGGAGGGATGTGGGATCTCAAGACTGGACAGATTCTTAATTAGGCGGCTCGAGACTCCCAATGTAGGAGTTTTGGGACACTCCTTTGGAACCTAAATTCCTTTCCCCCAATAACGCTATTAATACAGAAACCTGGCTTTGGAGTGACATTGCTTCCTGGGGAAGGATCGAGATTAATTGCACTTTTCATGCCCTGTACTTTCTGCATTACCTGTAATAATAATGTACATAGATTAGGTAGGGAGGATATTAAACAGAAGGATTTATGAACATTTGAATATTAAGTTGGTTATCTGTGGCTACCTTAAATGCAAGGTTGTCAAAAATAATTACAGTATACTAGCAAATACTGGCTACCAGAGACAATATAAATACCCTGAGTCAGTGCATATTGGGCTTTTGGCATGAATCATTTGCTCAACAAGGATTGGGAATACGTTCTTCATATTTATGAGGAGGAAATGAAAGAGAGCACGGGATGGGGGAGGGGAGAGGAACAAGCAAAATTAATGGTGTCGCAGACCTACTGTATTAAACCCAGTACAGCAGCAGCCCCGTGCATGGAGGGACCACACTTGGGCTGCGGGCAGCTTTGACAGTGCAGCCTCCCGTTTTGTATGCATGGGAGGGTTTTTGATGCTTTTTTTAATGGCCACACCACTGATGTTCTGGTTTTATGATCAGGGACATTTGTAGAGTGTGGAGGGTGAGGTCGCTAAGTGGTTTGCAGTTGACTTCTGTGAAACCCAACTTGTCAAGTAGAAGACATTTGAGAAGGATATTGATGAATGCCCATCCATCTACGGGGCAGGAAAACACAGCCAGTTGTTAATTTCTCAATGCAGAAAGCAGTGATGACACGGAAAAGCAACTGCCAGGGGAAAAAAAATTATGATAGATTAGATCAGGCAATTCTGAAAGCAGCTGATGTTTTCGAGTTAGGTTAACGGTTCAAACCTTTTCTACACGGTCAGAGATTTATTCTGCATTAGTAAGGCTCCCCTTTCCACTTGCTGCACTGCACTGGGCATTGTTTCCCTGAGACCCAGCTACCTGAAATGTAATAATATAAAATAGTCCTCAAACACGATCGTTCAGGGAGAAAGAAACGGTTTTGCGACAACAGGGCCATGAAAGCACTGGTCACAGTTTGCACTTGACATGCCGACCTTCATAATTAAATCTGGAGAAAGTATTTCATTTGTGCACTTTTGGGGTATGATGGGTTTATCAAATATACTTTCATTTTTATGTTTATTTTTATTGTTACTTTTGTTTTTGCTGATAGTTTTTTTTAAATTTTTTTTAACGTTTATTTATTTTTGAGACAGAGAGAGACAGAGCATGAACGGGGGAGGGTCAGAGAGAGGGAGACACAGAATCGGAAACAGGCTCCAGGCTCTGAGCTGTCAGCACAGAGCCCGATGCGGGGCTCGAACTCACGGACCGCGAGATCATGACCTGAGCCGAAGTCGGCCGCTTAACCGACTGAGCCACCCAGGCGCCCCGCTGATACAGTTTTGATTTGTCATCCAAGCAGATCCAGATCCTCGTTGCTGACTCTGGCCCACCCCATTGAAATGTGCCCCCCAAACGTTAAATTGTTCAGATCATTATTGAGCACCTGCTGTGTGCCAAGAACCGTGCTAAGCTTGGGTTTAGAGTAATGACAGATGGTTTGGGTCCTCGTGGTTCTTGAACCCCAGTGGTGAGACAGACGTTAAACGACTAACCTCACAAAGATGCCATGACAAATTGATACGAGGGAAAATAGAGAGTGACCAAGAGAGAACATAGCGTAGAGTTTAGACGGTAAGAATCCCCTGACTGGTTTTCTGAGGTCTTGTTGGCACTGAGCGTTTCCACCCGAAGTGTGGGCTGCAGGCACCAGTATGTTTGCAGACGGCCCCCTCTTGCAGTTCCAGAATGGGATGTGCTGTCTGCAGGAGGTATTTTTGCACTGGTTCTGGAAACTGCGCACTGTGGACCACCATGTACTGCCACTGAACAGAAACTTTAAGAGGCCCTTGGGCATGTCATTTTAGGAGATGTGTAATACTGAGGCAGCAGGGCTTTTCACTCGGTATCAGTTTATGATTCTTGGGATTTTACGGAATACATCTAGCAGCCAAAACGTGTCAATATACAGACCGGCCATCGCGCAGGAGTGTGACTGGTTCTCCGTTAGGCTCCGATGCAGCTCTCTTCTGCTGTGGTGACTGCCCCGGGAACGTGCTCTTTCTAAAACCCGCTGGCCCCCCCGAGAGCTGAGGCTCCAGGCTGAGTGGCAGCCTGGTCCCAGGACGCGTGAGCACAGCTGCCCTCTGCTGGGTTATGTGTCGAGCGTCTCCCGGGTTGCTGTCTAGCCAACTAACCAAAGCCGTGGCTGAGTGAGTGGCTTTGAGGTGCCGCAGATGAAACTCCTTCCCGGGGGCCACGCGCGTCCCCGTGTAACCGCTGGGGAACATTAAGTGGCACCTACTCTAATTAACCTGCTGTCGTAAAGCTGCACCAGTCATTGTGTTAAATATGCATCTCGAAGCCAAAATGGCAAACCCACCACAGGGGTGTTCAGATTAATAGTCTGTATCTCTTTTCTTTCTTCCCAAGAGTCATTTAGGGAACGTGTTAGTGGATATGAAGCTCATTGACATCAAGGACACTCTGCCTGTGGGCTTCATCCCGATTCAGGAGACAGTGGACACACGTGAGTCTCCCTTTAGCACCACTCATTACAACGGGACTTTTCTTCCTGCAGGTGTATTTTTAGAGGTTTTGCATGGGCATTTTTCTTTGGGAACATTTTAGGAGGCCTTGCTGCATGCCCGTGAATAAACCCTGCTGCTTCTGACGCGTGTCTGACTTGGTTCTCCGAGGAGTTTGTGGTGTTCTGGGGAGCAGCGTGTAAATGAGCAGAATGTCCTTTTCTCTTACAACGGGCTCCCTGCTGAATCAGCCCCCTCAGGAACACAACGGTGAAACTGCTCATGGTTCGTGGTTAGTCCATCCTCTGGCGTTAACGGAAGCCAACCTTGGCGCAAGACCCAGAAGCATCAGGAAAAAAATCAAAGATGCCCGGGGAACACAGGTGCAATAATGTCCTTATTTTTGGCTCTTGGAGCACACGAGAAAAGTCGGAACCAGAAAGCCTGCGCTAGAGGACACGGGGTTCAAGTGTGAGTGAATACTCTGACCCCTGAGCCGCAGCGAGCAGAAGCGCATCCCCGACCAAATAGAAGCTTCTTCAGGATCCTGGAGTGCTTTGAGGTTCTTGTCAGGCACGTCAGTTATTAAATCATGCTGGAAAACCTCTGGATATTTGAGCCTCCCCATTTTGATACAACTTAACTTGTTTTATTTTTAACTACTGATCCCAACTTTAGGATGTCCCCAACAGTGAAGTAGCAAATGGAAAACAAAGAATCCTTTCTTTATTACATATGATTCACTTATGAAATTCTGGATCTCATTCTTTGTCATACATGCTTTATTTTTCCATAGTTAGTCCCATTTTGGGCCCACAATTTTTTTGCTGTTTTCTTGCTAGCATTTCATATAGACCAGACTTTGCATATCTACACAGACGCCACATAGCCATTTTTTTTTTTTTAATTTCTTTATTGTAGAGAGAGAGCACATAGCGGGGGAGAGTGGCAGAAGGACAGAGAGAGTGACAGAGGAAGGGAGGGAGAGAGAGAATCTTAAGCAGGCTCCACACTCAGTGTGGAGCCCGCCACGGGGCTCAATCCTGGGATCACGATCTGAGCCGAAATCGAGAGTCAGCTGCTCAACCCACATCTGAGCCACCCAGGCACCCCCCCACCCCGCCACGCGTGGCCATTATTTTAATGAAACAAGGATATTCCATTGTACAGCGTATTTTTATTTTCTTAACCGTCCTCTCACTTTTGGCCATTTTGTTTTTACTTGTTATATACGTATTAGCTAATAATCACGAGAGCGGACATGTTGTAACCTAACAGATGCTAACCCCTGTGATAAATGGTTCCTGACTTCACTGAATCTTCAAAAGACCCCTATTTAGAGATGAGCATTATTAAACCCATCGCATATGAGAAAAATGAGGCACAGGAACTACTGAGGGTTTGAGGAACTTATCCAAGATTCAAGTGGGGGGTAACTGGGAGACACACACAAGTCAGACTCCAGCCATACTGTTAGCCACGGAGCCGCCCTGTAACAGCATGTGGTTAAGTGCCTTTTACAGAAGGGTTTCATATATTTATGCATCAGGGTTTTCTGGTAACGGTTCTATTGAGATATAATTCACCTCCCATATAATTCACCCGTTTGACGTATCCATTTCAGTGGTTTTTAGGATAGTCACAGAGTTGTGCAACTATTACCACAATTAATTTGGAAACATTTCATCATCAAGAGAACCCTCTACTCATTAGCAGTCACTCTCCATTTCTCTCCAGCCCTCACCTTGCCACCCCTTCCCAGCCCTGGGCCACCACTAACCTACTTTCTGTACAGACTTGCCTATTCTGGACATTTCACGTAAACGGGATCTGCCAGCATGTGGTCTTTTGTGATTGACTTTTTTCACTAAGCATAACCTTTTCAAGGTCCACGTTGTGGCGTGTGTCAGTACTTTATGCCTTCTTATTGCCGGATAATATCTCGTTATCCGAAGGTCCCACATTTTGCTTATCCATTCAGTTGGTGGACATTTGCACTTTTGGCTATTAGGATTGATGCCGCTGTGGGCATTCATCACAAGTTGTTGTGTGGTGTGGACTATGTCTTTCTTGCTCTTGGGTGCATGCCTAGGAGTGGGATTTCCAGCGTCATATGGTGACTCTGTATTTAACTTTTTGAGGACCCGTTCCCGCCAACAGTGTTTAAGGGTTGCAGTTTCTCCACATCTTCACCAGCACTTGTTATTGTCATTCTTGTTATTGTCTCGGTGGGTGTGGAATGGTCTCTCCATGTGGTTTCGATTTCCATTTCCTGATGGTTAACGGTATTGAACAGCTTCTCACGCGCTTGCTGGCCATTTGTGTATCTTCTCTGGAGAAATGTCTCTTCTGATCCTTTGGCATTTTAAATTGGGCTGTCTTTTTATTGTTGAGTTGTAAGAAAATTTTCAGATATTCCAGATATAAGTCCTTTATCAGTTATATGGTTTTGCAAAATTTTCTTTCTTCGGGTTTTCTTTTCGCTTTCTTGACATCCTTTGAAAGGCACAAGCCTTTTATTTTGGCGGAGCTCGGTTCACTTACTTTTTTCCTTTGTTGCTTATGTTTTTGGCGTCATACCTAAGAAAGCATTGCTTAACTCAAGATTACCAAGATTTATGCCCGTGTTTTTTTCTGAGGGTTTATTGTTTCAGCTCTTACATTTATGCCTTTGATCCACTTTGAGTTAACTTCTGTGTATGGTGTGAGATAGGGGTCTAACTTTATTCTTTCACATGTGGATGTCATGTTCTAGCACAATGTGTTGAAAAGACTATTCTTGCCCCCGCTGACTTGTCTCAGCATCCTTGTTGAAGATCATTTGACCATAAATGTGAGTTTGTTTCCGGACTCTTGAGTTCTCTTCCATTGATCTGTATGTCTTTCCTCATGCCAATAGCACACAGTCTTGATTACCGTAGCTTTGTGGCAAGTTTTGCAACCAGGAAGTATGAGTCTCCCAACTTCATTCTTCTTTTTCAGGATTATTTTGGCTATGCTGGGTCCTTTGAATTTCCATGAATTTTAGGATTAGTCCGTGTCTGCAAAGAAGCAGCTAGGTTTTGATAGGAGTGGTGTTGAATCTATAGATCAGTTTGGGTATGGGTAAGATTTTGAATGATTTTCTTGTGATGAGTTTCCGAGTACTTGAGGCTGCAGGGTCTTAGGTCCGCTCTCGTCTGCTCCAGCCTTCTTCTACAAACATTTTCCTTCTCTTCAGGCACTCTATACTTGACCCACACTGAGGTACTCACTGTACACTCTTCACTCCTGTTTCCTTCCTGACTCTACTTATTTGCTGTGTTGTTCTCCTTGCCTGAAATGCCCTCTCCCTCAATTCTGAGCGGCCACACCCCTTATCTTTCAAGGGCGAGCTTCAATTCTGCCCCCTGCGTGAAACCGTCTCTGACCCCGAGGTACCAGTTTCCAGTAAGTTCGCTCTCCTCCACGGTCAGCGGAGATTGATGAACGCCTCCGTAGGCACCACAGGCTTTTCGAGAGAAGGTGACTGACTAAGATACTGGCCCTTCCCTCCAGGAGCTCCGTCTGGTGGGTGACCTGGCCCTGAAAACAAGTTCTTGCGTCACAACGTAACCAGACGGAACTGTCATCCGTCAGAGAGCAGGGGCCAGCTGCCTCCTTTCCCCTTTTCATCACAGCCGGCACAGCACACGTTTAGTGGAGGGAGGGAGCAACGTAAGCACTGCGGTGCAGCGGTCGGAAGCCAAAGGAAGCGATCGGGTTTGCCTCTCAGTGGCCCCCTGTTCTCTGTCAGGACACGCTGCGGCTTGGCGTGGGGGCAGCACGTGGGCTCCGGGGTCAGACTCACTGATACAGGGTCTGGCTCTGCCACTTATGGCTTTAGCACCCCAAGCACATGACTTCACCCTTCTGGGCCTCAGTTTCCTCATCTGTAAAACGGAGGGGGGAATATTAGATACCTCATAATGTTTTTAGCTTCGATTTTAGCCACGTCTATGTCTTTTGCGCGTCTTTGCTACTAACCTTTTTCTCTGAGGGTGAGATTCATGTTTAATTCATCGTCGAATCACCTAAGGCACGTACCATACACAGCACCTTGCTCGGAGGATGGGCTTCATAAAGATAAGCTTTAGTGCTCTCTGTTGCCAAATTAACTTCCGGAAATACCAGTTCACGGCGCCACTAATGATACAGGCTTGTTCCTGTTTTCCAGAGGCCTGTCGGCGTAGGCTTTAAATTTTTATTCAGTTTTACTATTCTAATTTTATTTAATTTTCTCGTCATCATTTATTAGCAAGACCTGAACATTTTCACACGTGTTCGCTTGCTGCTTTTGCTTATTCTTATGTGACTCGTCTGTTTAGGAACTAAAATTGCCTTGTGGACTTGTATTCATTTCCCACTTTTCCCCCGTGTTTTTCTTAGTTTCAAAATTTGCCTTGGTGTTCGTTTTTGACAACTAATTGACTTGTGATGTCTTTATATCGATACCCTGGAGAGCCACGAGGGATTTCCCATTCTGCATTTTCCTCCTGATTTGTTGAACCAGTTAAGTGAGGAGGCCCAGGGCCGCGTCCTGTCTGGGCCTGTGGTCTGGCTGCGGTGCAGTCCCCGTGATCTGGGTGGGAAGCCTCTTCCCCGTGACTGGGGGTCTGTCACTTGGCTGCCCGTGGACATCCTGAGGGCAGGTCCTCGCATCACCAACAAGTGTCTTACCACACACAGAGAGGGGGTGGGCTTAGGGTAACCTCTTCATTTCGGGTTAGATGTCATTTCCTAGAGCCTCTTCCCAGGGGCCAGGTGAGCCCAGACCGACCGGAAAGACCTGTGGTCAGCTCTGTGCAGTTTGCAGCGCCTTTGAGGCCCCGATTTTATGAAGTCAGCCAAAAAACAAAAAAAAGATATGAGACTCTTGTAATGAATTTAAAATAGTTTGTTGCTATCCACACAGTACTTAAAAACTGGAAGACTGTTTGTTTTAGTAAAGTGCTGTATCCTTCCTCTGTGTTCATTAGCATGACTGAACACATTTCTATTGACTCTGTATAATGTGTTTACTTAGAATCAGGCCTGTTTAAGCGTGTGTAATTAGTGGCTCCGTCTCTTACCCCGAGTTGCTGTAGATGGAGGAATGGAGCAAAGAGCAGGGTGGCAAAGGCAAGTAATATGCCGGCCTTTTCGTTTATTGGAGGAAAGGTCTCACCTTCTTCACGCATTCAAAGGTCCCATCTTACCGGCTAATAGTTTCTGAAGGGGCAGGGTGGCTACGGGTGTTTTCCCGCCCGGGGTAACCGTCCCTGCCTTGTGAGGTACAATGTCTGGGGTCTGGATTGAGGACGTTACTACTCCTAGCTCATAGATCGGATCTAGCCCTCAGTTCCCTTCCCCGGGAAAAGAACCCACCAAGTTCCTGAGTTTCCTCCCCTCCCCACTCCCAAGTCTACAAGGCACCACCACTGATGGCGATCCCCCCTCGGTCAAGCCAAGACCAGCGGCGGGACTGCCCTTCCCTCCCCGTTCTGTTGTCTGATTTGAAAGTGCGTACTTTCTGCCCCAGAACTGAAAGATCCTGAAAGTCAAGGCCAAACACTGACATAAATTGTGTGCTAGAGGTTTACTGGTAATAATGACGATAAGAACATTCATGGCTGTGCTTTATCGAGCACTTACTATGTGCCAGGCACTGGGCTAAGTGAAGCATATGATGTGATATCACATTTCATCCACCCAGTGTCCCTTTGGGGTGGGGTTCCATTAACTCCCTTTTGCAGATAATGAAACCCAGGCTCAGAGAAATTAAGTCACTCGCCTAAGATCATAGAGCTGATGGCGGAATTGGGACTTCAACCCAGATACATCAGACTCATGTATTGAGTGGCTGCAATGGATTGAAATTCTTTTTTAAAACCACAAATGGGGGTGCCTGGGTAGCCTAGTCGGTTAAGCATCCAGCTCTTGGTTCCAGCTCAGGTCATGATCTCATGGTTCGTGACTTTGAGCCCCGAGTCAGGCTGTGTGCTGACAGCACAGAGCCCGCTTGAGATTCTCTCTCTCCCTGTCTCTCTGCCCCTCCCCAGCTGGCTCTCTCTATCTCTCTCAAAATAAATAAATAAAACTTAAAAGAATAAAACCCACAAATGAACAAACCAAAAAACACCTGGTTGGTCACCATTGGAAGTTGCTACATCACCAACTCATTGCTCTAAGATTTAATAGGTAAGAGCAAAGAATCATGTGTTTTTCTTTCCTTTCCTATACCACGCCTTTTTCAGGGAGACCAAGTAGTTGACAAAGAAAAGTTATTTTTTATGTAGAAGAATTCCAGCTAATAAATGCAGAAGGAATCCCAGAATTAGAAAACGGTCATTTTGAAAACTTTAATGAGATTATGGATCTAGGTAACAGTCCTCAGTGGATGAAAACACTGCTCGAAGAAAGGTTGTTGGGGACTTTATAACCCAAGTTCCGGGCCAACTCCATGGGAACCCAGGGTGGCACAGCCGGATGCCATACCTCATGATAGGACACTGTTGGACATATATGCACCACTTGTGAAGCATTCCTACCTAAAAAAACAACCAAACTAACAAACAAAATCTAACCTGAATCTAATCAAGCCTTCCACTCTCACTGCCACCTTACAGGAAATACAGGAGAATGACCCAGTCTTCCCAACTTATCAGTGCCCTGAGGAAGAGGGGAGGGTGGAGAGGTTGTTACAGAATAAAAGGAACCTAAGAGTCTTAACAACCAGAGCTGGTGCATAGACATTGTTTGGATCTTGATCCAGGGAAAGCAATAGTTAAATGATATTTTTTGAGAATAATAGAGAAAACTTAAATATAGACTGTCTGTTCGTGATAGTTAGGAGTCATTGTTCATTTTGTTAGCCGTGATAATGGCACGCGGGTCATACGAAAACTGATCGTTTGCCTTGGATGCCTACTGAGATATTGATGGGCGATATGACACGGGGCAGGGATTCATTTTAAATCCTCCAGCAAAACTACCAGGGAATGGGGGAAAGAAAGAGGTGACAGCAGCTTGTCCACTGTTGACAGTGTTGAAACTGGATGATGAGAACAGGTGGATTCATTCATTCTGTTGTTCTCCCTACTTTGGGGAATGTTTGAAATTTTCCATAATAAAAAGAAAGAAGAAAAGCCCCGGTGGCAAAAAGCATTAATACTCAGGGTGTCCGTGGGTATGTGCCTGATGGCTTGAGCAGTGAGCAGATGATGGTTGTGGCAGTTATGTGGCTGTGAAGCCAGCTCCACGGGTTTATTCCAAGCTGCTTCTCCTTGCAGAGGTGTGTGCACCCCGGGAAGCCCTTCCTGGCAGGGGTGTCTGGGGTCAGGTCCCGAATGCAGGGCAGGGCTCCTGGTGCCCACCCTGCAGTCCCAGCCTGTGGAGGGCAGGAGGGGCGCAGCCCAGTGGCTGGGATGACCGGTCGCTTTTGCTGCCAAGAAGGGAGCGTGACAGGAGACACGGCGTTCAGAATAGAGATGTTGGCGTCTCTGGTAGACTCATACCTTTTCTTGTCCTTTTCTTCAGAGGAAGTGGCTTTTAGAAAAAAGAGGCTGTGCATTAAATTTATCCCACGGGATTCAACTGAAGCTGCGATTTGTGACATTCGGATCATGGGCCGGACGAAGCAGGCCCCCCCTCAGTACACGTTTATTGGGTAAGTCTCAGGAACGCTGATCTCCTCTCTTCTCTCTGCCAGGAGTGCTCAGGTCACTCCCAGGGCTCAGGTCCCGAGACGGTGTGTGACCCGCGGGGCTCTCGGCCACCTGCCTCTCTAGCCTGAGCTCTCATTGCTGCCCTTCCTGCTTATGCTGCTGCCAGTCCAGACGCAGAGCCCTTGACCTCTCTGTGCCTCTGCTCACACTGCCTGCTCCATCTAAGGGACTTTCCTTCCCTTGTCTTCCTGTGTGTTCGTCCTTCAGGCTTCTCGGGGGCCTTTCCACATGCCTGAAAGCCCAGATATTCGCTCCTTTTTGACCACTTGGCCTCAACCCTCTACATTGTGTATTCGCCCCACCAGAGTTTAAGGAGCACCCGTTTTGTCCCTCAGGGCCAAAGACCCCGGCTGTGGTGCTGGGGGAGCAAGCAAAGACCTGCTCTCATGGAGCTGGTCTTCTAAAAGGGGAGACAAGCAGCAAACAAGAAATAAACGAGACCATTTCAGTTAATGGCGAAAATGAAACAGCAATGAACGGAGGCTACTTCAGCGAGGGTGTCAGGAGGGTGACATTTGACAGAGATGTAAATGTCAAGAAGAAAGCAGCTCTGCAGAGACTTGAAGGCAGAGCCTTCTAGGCCCAGGAGAAGAGCGACTGTAAAGGTGGGAATGGGTGTGGCATGTTCAGGAGCAGAAAGCAGCCCAGTGTGGCCGGCACGGGCAAGCGAGGATGAGCCGGGGTTTGGAGTGAGCGGTTAGCAGGACCTCGCACAATCGTGGCGGAAGTTTGGATTTTATTCCAAGAGCAATGGAGAGCCATCGGAGGGTTTAGAGTCGGGAAGAAACATGAATATTGCATGACTACCTGATAATTCCCTGTGCAATTCTTTAGTCTGATGTTCATCCTCCCTGATAAGCAGAGGACTGCTGAGGGCTTGACCCACTGTGTCCTATTCACCCGGTACCTCAGTACCAGACGTGGGCCCAGCTCTGTAGCTGTTTTATAAATACTAAGTACAAAGAATCTCAGGATTTCACTCTGGGCTCTAGATTGTAAGTGACAAGAAACCCAACCCAGGCTGGCTTAAGCAAAAGGAAGAATTCGTTGGCCGACGTAACAGCAGAGATCAGAGGGCAGGATGGCTTCAGGTGTGGCTGGAAGTAGGTGCTCAGAGGACATCCCTAGGACCTGGTTTCTGCCATGTTTACCTCCTTTCCCAGATTCCTTGGGGTAGATACCTCTCTTCCACAGGCTCTTCCCCAGTGGACTCATGGTGGTGTGGGAGCTCCGCCTACTCATCCTCCAGGTTCAAATTCTGAGGCAGAGAGCAAGTCTGTGTTCTTGATCATTCAAACAAGTTCTAGAATTCAGTCTCAGAGGTCCTGATTGATCTCACTGGGGTCATGTGCACCCTGAACTCATCACTGCTCCCTGGAAAATGTCATTCTCTGAGAAACCAGGCCTGAACCGGAGGCAGGATTGGCTCTGTTGGAACCCAGGGGCTACAACTGAGGAGACAGCTGCCCCCCAGATATGGAGGGAAAGCAAAGAGTCAGAAAGAGGGACGAATGGATGCTGGATGCCCAAAAGATGACAGGTGTTCATTATATTCAGTCAAGTGAAATTCAGGTCTCTCCAACCAGTGAGTCCCATAGATCATTTTTGGTGCCCCCGGCCACGGGCCTCTCTCCCTGTCCAACTTCGCAGGTACCATGCCCGTCCCCGTGGGCCCCCATGGGTGCACTCTCCTACTTGGCTTTTGCAGTGACCTCTTTATCCGGGTTGTGCTCTGTTTTGCTTCTTGTTCACTTGAGCCCAGGTCTTCACTCTACAAGCCAAGCCTTTCTCCACGGAGCAATCCCATGGGCAGTGGCTGGGAATGTGGTGTTTGCATGGAGCACCTGGGGAGCAAGTGTCTCAGGAACACCTGATTTTCATCTTGGTGCACAATTAGACTCTCGGCTGTGGAATCTGAATGCCCTGATTCAGGATTTTGTGGTCCCTAAGAAGGATTCTATGATCATCCTCTTCCTACACACTGAAAAGTCCTGTTTTGCAACATGGTTTAAACTAATTATATAAACAGGATTACAGGAGGAGGAAATAGTTAAGAGAATGACCATACTTTAGGTATTTTAGGAGCAGCTATTTACATACAAATAAAAAGTCATTTAATAATGAACTTTTTTTTTTTTAATATTTATTCATTTCTGAGAGCACGAGTGGGGGAGGGTGGAGATACAGAATCCGAATCAGACTCCAGGCTCTGAGCTGTCAGCACAGAGCCCCACGTGGGGGCTTGAACCCACGAACCGTGAGATCATGACCCAAACCGAAGTCAGATGCTCAACCGACTGAGCCAGCCAGATGCCCCAATAATGAACTTTTAAAGTCTAATTTCAGTTACTATGTGTATTTTAAATTACAAGCTATAGTACTTTAAAAGACTCCATTTTTAACCAGTTTAATTCTAAAGAATAGATTGTTACCATATGTATCTTGATAATCAAAACTAGAGTCTTCTTTCTTTTATATCATTTTGAAAAGATTGCTAAATTAGCATATTTGGTATCATCTTGGAGCAAAAATTCTTTTCCATAAGATGACAATTCCTGCGTTGTTTTTTAAAATATTCATTTTTACGTAATCTCTGTACTCAATGTGGGGCTTGAACTTACAACCCCAAGATCAAGAGTCACATGCTGCACCAATTGAGCCAGCCAGGTGCCCCCAGTGTTATTGTTAAGGAAAGAAGGAGAACAGCGTCTAGAACTCTGAGTCCCCTTGTTCTTAAAAATGAGCACATATATTACTTTGCAAGAGTTTGAGGTTGTCGGCCGGGGGAAACGCACCTCAGCCTGACAACAGCTCCTCCAAGGCCATTGCCAAGATGTGATGAAATCAGCATAGCTGATGGGAATCATCCGTCTAATAAGACTTGTTTGTGGTTTAGAAGAGTTCCTGTAGTGTGGTGAGGAGGTGCTAGAAGTATCCACTGCAGAAGTCTGTCCTCATGGTTTGACGAGATGCAGTTCTATGGGGCAGCTGAGAAGTTGTAAATTGGATGTGGCTAAAATAATCCCATTCCGGCTCCAAAGACCGAACCAGTCTCATAACCACTCCTAACTGGGTGTTGCGGGGGTGGACTGCAGTGGGTGTGCGGATCACGGAACAAGAAACCTGATGTGGCATTTGTCAAGCCCTTTTGCGACCACTCTTGGTTGTGGTGGTCTGTGGGGCACATGCCTCAGGCTTTGTGGCTTGAAGAGATCTCCCAAATTGACCACGAGAAGGAGGCCAACCGCTGGTGACATCCAGGCAGTCGGAGCTTTATCCAGAAGTTGGGATGTGTCCTTGAGCGGGGTGGGGCTAATTCCACCCCCCCCCCCCCCGCCCCGCCCCGCCGTTGTTAAAAAGCCAGGCACACGCATCCATTCATCCATTGTTGCCCCATCTGTCTCATGCTAACCAGGTAAAGGACTTCAAGTGGATCATCACATAATTACCTACAGTGAAATGGCAAAATGAAAAGAATTTTGAAGACTGAGAACTAAGGAAAATGTCCGTAGTATAACCGGGAAGCAGCTCCGGGGTGGCTAACGATGGCATGTCAGAGAAACCTGCCTTGTTGGGACAGTTGACTTCACATTAGGCTCTGAACTGCGACATCTGGAGCACAAAGGGAGGTGACATAAGTGATCATTGTGGGCAAGAGTGGACTCCCCGGTATTTGAGGCTATGATTCTTTTCAATGAATCGGTTCACTTTGTTCCTCAGGTAAATGCTTTGTGCTAAACCACACCATGAAGATTTCTCTTTTCTCCTAAAGGGAACTGAACAGCATGGGGATCTGGTATCGAATGGGCAAAGTCCCCAGGAATCATGACTCATCTCAACCCACAACGCCTTCCCAGTCATCCGCTGCTTCCACCCCGGCCCCCAACCTTCCCAGGTGAGGCCCTGTCAATGGTATCCTATGCTGTTACGCGTGTTACGGTCTCGTGGTCTCGGGTCTCAGAACAGCTCCACTTAGTGTGTGCTGAAAACTGCAGAAGCAATAAACCGTTAGAGGAGATTTTTAAAAACCCAATTAGAAATGTTTGCATTACACGAATGTAAAGGCCATTCTGTATTCTGTTTTGTACGTATTCTGCAGGCTCCTAAAATAGCAGAATATGCAACTTTAAATTGGCTTGCTATTCTAAAGAGCTCATACCTGCACACAAACGCGTGATTTATAGCCACGTGGTTGGGAACACTGGCCGTAAGAAGGTAGAATTCCTTCTCTGCCTCGGCCAACAACTCATTTGAGGGTTGGTAAGTAATTTTGTTCATTTTCGTATCATTTCTTTTCCCAGTGAGCCACAAACTAAGAAATGGGTAGTTTGGGTATGAGAGAACAGTGAGAAGGTTTTCAGGGCATGTTGGTTTCAGTAATCCTGCAGAGAAGCTTAGGTGAGCAAACTGGTCACTCTGTACCTGATTTCAGTTGTAATAGACGTAGTAATGGTCTCTACGCTTTCAGCAAAAAGTAGATGGTGAAAAGAATCCTGTCAAATAAAAACTCTTCCCTCTCAGCCCTTAAACTTACCGTGGTGAGGATTGCCTAACGCAGAGAATTGTCAATTTCGTGTGCTGTGCACCTGAAACTAATAGAATGTTGTAAGTCAACCATAGTTCAATAAAAACAAACAAACACAAAAAACCCCTTTGCTTTACTAGTAGTGAATTATTTGAGGGCAAGGAACAAACAGCCGTGAGGGATTAAATTTGAGAAAGGGATTACAAAAATAAATAAAACAAGTAAGAATTGGCGAGGCAGTGCTGTTTGGGGATTGATGTAGCACAAATGAGGAATCTAAGAGCTTCCACATGGGTGAATAGAGATGAACAGCGTCTGTCGGGAACAGATTGTGGTGCTCCTCCTGGGCCCCACAGACCACACCCTGCCCTCCAGGAGGTGCAGAGGAGAGCCTGGTGTAGCCACCGGTTCTCCGCGCGCTGCTCCTCTAGCTGAGCACCCGCCCCGACCTTGGCAGAACACCACTGGCGTGAGCCAGCAGCTCAGAGGACTCTGTCTCTCGGGACATCCCCCATAAAGCCAATCTGGTCTTTCCTCATGACAGTTTCACAAACCCTGAGCGATACTTAAACTTGACCACCCGGAATCACCTGAAACTTTGCAGGTAGTTTTCAGCCTCCCTCTGGCATGAAGAGACAGGAATAGCCAGTGAGCTTCCCAGAGTTGTACACCGAACAGTGGATGTCTCTGGTTTAGGAGTACCAGGCCAGCACAGCTCAGTTCAGTTCAGCACTTTCTCAGTGCCCAGGGCACCTGCATGGCTGTGGTCACTGTCAGCTGCACTGGGGGACAGCCCAGGCCCATCACCTGTGCTCAGGTCAGCTGAAACCCATAGCCCGGGAGTAGTCACAGCTGCTACCTATTGACATCACAGGGTCTGGAAGGGGCTAGATATGGGCAGCACCTCCGGGCAGGCTCTAACTTTCTGTTGGATAAAGAGCACTGGTTCGCTCAGTTAAAGCACGAAGAGCTCTCCCCACAGAAGCTTGCCAGTCAGCCAGAGAGCACGGTCACCAGCGATGGAAGCAAGAGGGCCCGGGAACACTGGCCACGGGGAACCAGGTAGAATTGGAGATTCTTTGTATCAGAACGAAGGGTTCACAAGGCTTGTATATTTTATACAGAAACTCTTGTTGTGGTTTGCAATGGCTCCAAGGAATTTGGCTCAGTTTTGTTTTACTTGTCAAATGAAGCAGATGTCAGAATAGTCCATATAAAATGTATTGTCCTATGACTGAGTTAAGTCTGCCACTGTGCAGTAGGATAATCGAATGTTACATTAATGCTTCCCAGTAAAAGCCACCGTCTGTCCCAAGCTCTCCTCCGGCACTGGGCAGCACTTCCTAGGTGGCATGCACATCTCTGGGAGCCTCCTAATGCACGGGGGCGGTTTTGGCGTCTTTGCTTTTTGTATTGTTTCCCTAACTAGTACCTTTGACTTTTAAAAAATGAAATGCTGATGATTCACTCAAAATGTCCACTGAAGATTTATGAAACGATGAGTATTTTCCTGGAGGCTTCGGGTCTGTCGTGTCTCCAGCAGAGGAATGTGATAGTTTTATCTCTGTGGGCGATGCTCGTTTTCCCATGTCGGGGTCTGCATGGGGCCCATGGGGTGAAGGCCTCCAAATCCAGCTCCTGTGAACTCTCTCCCATCCCGAAGCTTCAAACTTTAAGCTAAAATAGTACTCTTGTCTTCCCTTCCTTTTTCAGGCTTCTATGCCTTTGCTCATGTGGAAGCCTGTGTGCAACAGGTGTGTCTTAGATTCCCCTGCTTTAGATGTCCGCTCAAATGCTTCCTCTGCCAGGAAGCCTTCCCTGAATGCCCTGGGGCTGGGCCTGGGCTGGGCTTTTCTCTCTGAATGCTTCTTCTTGGTCATCATGCCTTCACTTTGGGTTGTGGTCATGTTGTGAACTCCTTGAGGGCAGGAACCATGTCCGGGATCTGTTATCTCTAGCGCTCTGCACAGATCTAGGCATGTACTCAGTTTTGCAAGAAATGCTTCTCTCACAGCCTAGGACCCTGCGCTGCAGTCCCACCCACCCCACCCCCACCTCCTGCCCCTGACAACTCCTGAGTCCCTGAGCACTTCTTGGGCCCTTTTCTGATACTAGCCCAAGCTTAAGAAATACTTCCAAGTGCGGTCTTTGTGTGGACACAGGGATCAGGTGGCAAAGCCAGGCTAGAGAGAGTGTGCGGTGGTGCAGCGCCCTCTACTGACCAGATCTGGAGGTGGCCGGGAGGACCGGCAGGCCGGTTTTCCCAGCAAATCTTGCTGAGGGGACTGGAAGGGACCGAGGGAGGGGCCGGTAAAGACCCTGTTGCCTGCTTGAGCTCAGGCTTTTGCCTCAGAAGCTAAAAATGTGTGCTCTGCCTCCCATTTCTTATGTTGTCCCTCATGTTTCAAAGAATCCCATGCCGTCTTTTTGGAGCACTGTTATCCCCAGCTTATTTCAGACCAAAGGAACGGTTGGTGGACTTTTCCAGAGTTGATGGGTCATCACCTGAGGACCTCATGGTCCTGGCAGAACTGCCCTCTCTTTCCAGAGGCAGTTCCTGGCCCCGGGAGCAAGCACTTCCTGCCTGTTTCCTTCCTGTTGTTGCAGAGAATGATAGTCTTTTCCTTTCGGAATGGTCAGGCCCCCGCAGAGACGAGGGAGCCCCTCGGTTGTATCCAGTGAATGGACACAGTGTTTGGTAAAGTTCACGGCAAAAGGCAGGATGAGGCGTGTTGGCAGTGCTCTTTTTCCTCATTCAGGAAACCTTTATCTCACACACATACATCGCTGCACACATTTGCCAACCACTTCCAAGCAAAGAAGGACCTGCCTCCTCTTCCAGGAGCATGGAGCCCATGTTCTCTCCGGGCATCTGTGCGGCTCCACCTTTGGCCTGTCCATTCCATGCGCCTCGGTCAGGGTGGTCCGGCCTTGGGGCTGAGACACAGTCCCATCTCCCCATCCGTCCTCCGAGGCGGCCACGGCTCTGCGAGTCCGCCTGATACATACAAGCAGACGATCGGTCTGTGGATCCAGGCTTTTCTGGTTCTCTTCCATGCCGCTGCCTTAGGGCAGGGGGAAGCGCCTTCCTGCTTCAACCAGAGCAGCTCCCGCTGCTCCCTCTCACGCCGGGTTCTTACACGTGGTTCTGCTGCCCCCGGCTCCGAGGTTTGGAAAAGCTCTGGGAGGCAGGTGGGTTCACAACTGATGGAGCACCGGCGGCCCCAGAGTGTGGATAAATGAACGGTTCTGTGTTGTCCCGGGTGGGGGCCCCTGGTGGACCCCTGCCCCCTGGCTTGCTGAACAGTAGAACCAGTGGCTTGATAAAGACATCAGAGGCATGCTTATCAAATTTGCAGATGACACAGAGTCATTAGGGAGTGCTGATGTGCCGAACGACAGAATCAATGCTCTGCATCTCCTCTACAGCTAGAACACCCTGCTGGAACCAGGAGATGAAAGGTGATGGGTGAAAACGGACGGCATATCACCCCCCCCCACCCCAGGTTAAAAAAGTCAGTTGCACAAGGACCAAACTGAGGAGACCCGGCTTAGCAGCGATTTGTGTGCAGTGACCAGGCTGGGCACGAACTGGGGTCGTGTGGAACGCGGCCTGGTGTGCCCGGTGGGGCGTGTCCCAGGAGGTGGCGTCCCACACCTGTCGGGTTCGTTGGGAGGGTCACGTCCATTGCCACGCACCTCCTTGTGAAAGTTACCCAAATTGAGCACCGAATTAGAGTATGAGGAACTGCTGTTTTGACCTGAGTAGAGACCTGGCAGTTGGCTTCAGGTGTTTGAATGGTCAGTGGGTACAAGGCAGAGAAGTGTTTCCAGGTGGGGATGGGTCGTGGGCAATCCCAGAAGACAAAAAATCGAGACTTTTCAGACCTGCAGTGTTCTTCATAAGCCTTATTTAAAAAGTATATCCCGGGGCGCCTGGGTGGCTCAGTCGGTTAAGCGGCCGACTCCGGCTCGGGTCACTATCTTGCGGTCCGTGAGTTCGAGCCCCGCATCGGGCTCCGTGCTGACAGCTCAGAGCCTGGAGCCTGTTTCGGATTCTGTGTCTCCCTCTCTCTCTGACCCTCCCCTGTTCACGCTCTGTCTCTCTCTGTCTCAAAAATAAATAAACGTTAAAAAAAAAATTAAAAAAAAAAAAGTATATCCCATCCCCACCCTCAGATTCAGACTCCTTGCCAGAGGTGACTCCAGGGAGCTGTGGCAGGTGGAGAGGGCGCAGAGCAGTGGGTGTCTGTCGCCGTGGTCTGCTCTGTATGTGTGGCTTTTAGGGCTTCCTCATTGTCTGATTTGTGGCCGTCGTCCCCTTCCCCTCACCAGGGCTGGTGTCTGGGGAGGAGGCTCGGAGAGCTGTGGAGGGCCGTGTGGCACCCTCCCTGGGATGGAGGGCACAGAGGGCCCTCTGCAGTGCTGACCTGGTGTCTGTGTCCCGGCCTTGGCATGGATTTTGTCCCTTTCCAAGTTCGTCTGAGATAAGTAGTCTGGACTCCCAGGTGCTAGAATTTCTAGCTTTATGTGGACACCGGGCTTGGGCTGTCCTGGGAAAGGTGGAATGTGTGGTTCCAGGAGCTCCTGTCTGCCCTTCCCGCCGGCCCGAGTCTAACATGTCGTGTTTCTGAAGGACAAGCTGCCACCTCAGGCCGTGGGCACGTCCTACAATCCTCCGCTGGCATTGTCCCTCCCCTGGGAGAGGGAGCCGCGGAGCACACGCTCCTCTGCCAGCTGTTGAGTCCTGCCCTGCAGCCTTTGCCTGCGAGGTGCGGCCTCTGGGGAGCCTCTCCCAGGTGCCAGGCGGGGCTGAGCTTCCCTCATAAGGCGCGTGTCACTGCCCTGAGTTGTTGCGGTAATCTTCCGGTGATTTGTCAGCTCCCAGCGAGTTGTCAGTCACAGGTTCCAAAGTATGTTTCTTAGTGACAGACATAATTGTACTTAACTTTTTGCGTGGATGTTATCAATCTGTGACAGATACTCTGGGAAATGGGGCATTTTGATTGCAGAAGGTCTGTCACACGCGTTTAGTCTTTCAGGGACACCAGGATTCAGTCACAACTTTTGCTTGTCGATGTCAGGTTTTGAGAACATAGATCCTTGCTGACCTCAAAAATCGTTCCGTCACTCCGATCCCAGGGCTGTCATCAGAAAGGTTAATGGCTCTTCCTAAAGGAGAGAGAAAATCGCCCTTCGAGAATCTGGAATTCAGGCCGTGCACGCCCAGGCCCAACCCCCCCATCACAGCCGTTGTCAGAGGCCCCTGAGCCGCCACACTCTGTCCGGCCTCCCTGACCCCGCCTTCCTGGGGACGTGGGATCAGCTCCGCCAGTTGATCAACCCGGACGGAGCCTCGGCTCATGGGCTGGCATCCTGTTGTCGAAACTGACAGCTTAAACTCCGCAGGCCGCCTCTGTCGGTGGTCAGTTATGAGATGGTTTTTGTGCTGTAGATGACATGTGTCACCTGCCCTGTTGTTGCCGGACTTGAACGGGGGGTCCAGGCTGGCACCGATCAGGGAGGCCGAGTTTCCCTGTTGAGGTGTTTGCCACCGGCACTGGAGATCCTGCCTGTCGGGAGGCCCAGCAGGCTTGCCTGGTTTATAGCTTTGATGCGGGAGGCACAGCTGAGGGGAGGGGAGGGGACGGGATGGGTTTTCAGAGTTGAAAGCTGTTCTTTAAGGTTCCTCACTTATGAGAAGGGCTGTCTGTGTCCTGCATCAAGGTGAGATGAGAAGGCAAGACCAAAGATGGATTCTGTTGTTTCTCTTCTTCCCCCATAATAGTAAACCATAGGGCCTGGATTCCGAGCTCCCTTCCACAGAAGCAGGACCGTCTGGGGGCACATGAGCCCCGGGGGAGCACCCTGGCTTGGTCCCCCTGAAGGAGGGCTTGGGGCTGGCCGGTCCAGCAGGGCCCTCAGAACCTTGCACCTCAGCAGGGGGTGCCCAGGCAGAACTGTGGGTCTGGCTTCACTTGGGATCATTAGACTTCCTTTTCCTTCACACGAAAACCACACACATTTTTGTTGGTTTAACTGTGAAGATGGGATACACATTTTCATATCCTTCCATGCCGTGTCACCCCTTTGAAGATGAAGACTTAAGGCAGATGTTTCTCGCACGTAGAGCACAAGCATGGGCATTCACCGTGTATTTGAGTTCTCCTCTGCTCCTGGTACCTTCCACCCACCCTGTTCAACAGAACCAACAGCCGGGGCGTCTCGGAGGAGAGCCGTCCACAGGGGCAGGACCCGAACACCAAATCAAAGTGAGATTAGACCCTGAGCTTCCTGGGGCTCAGGTATTACTTTTCAGGTCAATTGCTCACCTTTTATATTCTCTGCCTGGAACTTCAAAGTCCTGGGTTGCCTGCTGTCCCACTGAGGTTTTTAGACTTGCACGTGTTCTTTTTTCTTTCTGGAACTTTCACTGGCTTCCTGTTATCTGACCTATCTCCCATATCATCTTGCATCAATCCAGGTGAATCTCTTGACTCCCGAGCATATCAGCCTCATTCCAGAACCATCTCAGCCTCATTCCAGAACCATCTCAGCCTCATTCCAGAACCATCTCTGCTCTGGCCATTGCTGTCTATCTCCCCTCGTGCCTGCCCCAGGCCCTCCTGGAAGAGGCAGGCCAGACTCCAGAATACTGAGGCTTGGTCCTGTCCACCTTCCGGCCTAGGGTAGCCTTTGCCTCTTCTAGAAAGCCCGGCCCGGGCTGCTTTCCCCCTTCCCCTCCTCCCGTTTCTCACAGCAGACAATTTGGCATTTCACATTTCCCTGTCATTGCTACGTATATTTACGTTTGCTCTTATGACTAGATCTGCTGGCTTATTGATAACAGGGATTCTCCTGTTTCCTTCTCTCATAAAGCTTCGGAAAAGGTTAGTCACACAGAAATACAGATGATAATGTACTACCGTGTATGGAAATCCAGCAAGTTCTTTTGGCCGTGTCAACTCAATTCAGTTAAGCGTCAGTGAAAAATGTGTGGCCCCCAAATGGCAGGGACTTTTGAACACCAGGTGCCTGGCACATGGTAAGCACTCAGAATGTGTATTAAATGTATAAAGTGAGCTGGTTTAGATACACAGGACCAGGTATCCTGTATTATCCTTCTCCACCTTCCATTTATTCTGCCAGCCAGCCAGTACAGACTTGCCTTTGCATTTGCTGGGTCTCCAACACTTTGCAAGTGCTTTTACAAATAAGAACTCATTTAATCCTAATAACAGCTCTGTGAATTAGGGTACTGTTATTCATATCCACTTCAAGATGAAGAAGCTGAGACCCAGGAGGTTAAATTCCTTTCCCAAGGTCACACAGAGCTCGGATTTGGACCCGAGCAGGTGAGCTGCCTGTGCCCGGGTCACTGGCTGTGGAGCAGCCAGCCAGGTGTCCCAGCCGTCTTCACGTGCGGCCTTTCCAGGCTCCTGACCAGCAGCTGGGAGCCGGGGGCTTCCCAGAGTGTGCACGTGGGGCTGGGGGAGCCCATTGTCTTCCTGGGCTCCTCTGGTCGGAAGCTGCCCTCGCAGTCTGCACTCACACCCTCTCGGGAGACACACGGATGTTGGCCGGGGTCCGGTCTGCTGGTGCCATAGATGGTGGCCGAGGAGAACATGTGGACGCCATACACGAGAGGGTCCTGGCGTCACAGCTCAAATGGCTCCCGAGCCCGCGATGAAGCGGGGTTACAAGCAGTTTGATTTATTCTGGCGATGACGAGAGCCCTGCGAAAGAGACCTACAGGGGAGGGTTCTCTGAATATCTCTCAAGTGCCGGTGTCACCGAGCTGTGACTGCTCTTGCAACAGTATCAAACTTCGCTTTGGTGTCAGTAATTTTGAAGGGGAAATTTCATTAGAATGCAGTTTGGTATTGTTGGATATGAATGATGGGTTTAGGCTGAGCAATACACTTTTTGATATTAATTTTTAATATGGCTTCTTGGGAAGTCAGAGCTTCTATTTAATGAAGAATTGACTATTAGTCAATACAGCTCCTGCCTCTGAGCCGGCCTTCTTTGCTTTCACTCTTCCACATCAGATTTTGACAAGGTATTTGCTGCTTGTAAATGTGGTATCTTTGTAATTTTTGTGACTCTGTGAGTGTCTTATTTTTCTTGGTGGTTATGATGGTTCTGCGTGCTTCTTGTTGTCCCGGAAGCAGGGCTGTAAATGTGAAATGATTTCCTCCTGTGCCTGGTTCGCAAGTGCATGGGGCTCTTTGTGCAGTTGGTTTAAAGCTCCAGGGTTTGGAGAAAGGCCTTTTTCAGGATTATGAAAATAGTTTTCCGTGTGTCAGAACAGATTTATCAGTTCACTTTAGGGTCGGTTTTGTGAACCAGACCATTTAGAAGAGGATATTTTACCTTTTATCAGAGTGGAAGCTGACAGTCTATTTGCAGGTAGCTCTATGGAATATTTCACCTGGATCTTTCAGTGTAAATCTAGCCGCCAAACAAAGTAAAAATGGGCGTTAAGTGAAATTTCCTGTGATTTTACCCACCCCAACCCCCACCCCCGGGCTGTTCTATTTCAAGGCAGGGTTTCAATTATTAATTTGGATATTTAATAAAATCCCTTGCTTGCAGTAACTTTTAAAAGTCCCCTTGAATTTTATTCGGGTCGGGTTTTTGCCCGTGGGTCGGGTAGCATTCAACTTGAATATCTTTCTTGAGCAGATGTTTTGTTTCCAGTTGAATAATAATATTAACAATCGAATAAACGAAATTATCATCATCATTATTTCAGCTACAATTTTTTGACCATCTTGTGCCGGGCACTGTGCAAACACTTTACAGATATTGTTTAAATCTTTCTAACCACGCAGTGAGGTGCGTAATGGAAACGAGCAAAGCTTTTAAGAAACCAGCAAGCTGCAGCCAGGAGAGGTGGCGGCTGACCCGAAGGCAGAGCATCAGGGCTCAGAGGAGCCAGGGCTGGAGCCCAGTCCCACCACCCCTGCCTGAGTGTTAAGACTCTTGCCTCAGTGTCTCCTGCGGCCTCGACCAGGACCAGACACAGCCACAAGCCATTTCAGCCCATGGTTCACATCGTACCTCCTTCTTAGTCATTGCTTCATTTTGCTCAGCAAATTGTTTTCCACAGCTTCTGAGATTGATTGAGCAAGGAGGAGAAGAATGCGCCTTTGATTCTTTGTTAGGGTTTGTTATTTTCGGCTCGGACTGTTCCCCTGCCCGCCCTGCACTCTCACGCACGTAGCCTTTTATGAATCTGAGTTTGGCAGTGTCGCTGCTCTTGAATTTTGGAAAAGCGGATATTTTAGTAGGCTGGAAGAAGATGAAAAGCTAGAAGTGCCCATATGTTCCTTGTTTTTAAAAGTAGGGTCAGTGAGGTTTAGAGACTCTTTAAATATTTCAGTTTATAAGATTAGACTAGATCATCTGGAATGGAAGTGTGGTGCCCTGGGTCCCAGACTTCACTTTTTTCTTCATTTCTTTTATATGGGAGGTAGGTGTTTTGGCATTGCAGGGTTCAAGTGTAATAAAACTTAAATGTAGTGAATAAATACCATGATTTGGAGTGTTGCAGCAGCTATGAAGTTAGTTTCCTTTCTTTTTCTTTCTTTCTTTCTTTTTTTTTTTTTTTTTAAGTAATCAGTGACTTGAAAAATAACAGTTTAGTACAAGGATGGTAACTTAACTGAAAACTCCAAAGCCTTAAATTTGAGAATGCTTGTTGAGTGCACCTGGGTTTGGACTGTACCCCCCCCCCCCCCCCCCCGCCTCCACCCCCTAATTTATATACACAATGCTGGATATAACTCCAAACTCCAGAGTCGAGTCTTTGGCATTTTTCTAAGGAAGCATGCTCTTCACCCAGTTAAATCTTTGCAGGTTGAGATTAAGCCTCACTCCTGAAATGTCTATTTGAGTACTCTGAAATTGAACACAGTGGTGCGTCTTGTTAAACCCATGCCATCCTTTGTCCCCGTACCCTCTTGGTAAGTGATGTGGTGGTGGTTTTTCTTGATCCCGAGGTATCTGTAGAAGCCCACAGTCTGAGCAACTGCCTACCCCAACCCCAAGTTTCCAAATGAGGGGCCCTTGGAGGTGACTTAATGCCACGCACGTGGAGAGAGGCAGGGGGGCTGGGACCAGGTCTCCCCTCCAGTTATGGTCCAGCTAGCATTTTATACTTCGGGCTGTGAGGTGTGACAGACAGCACTGTGCTGCCCTTGGTGACCCCACACGAGGTCCTGGGAGAAACCTGGCTGAGGAAGGGCTGTGGTCACCACCCTGGTAGAACCTCTGAATACCCAGAGAGGAGGGACCTTGACCTTAATTGTCTTCCAGGGCCCCGCTCTTCTCCACCTAGAGTAAGCGGGAACTTTGTGCTCCCTGCATTTCCTGTCATGTTCATTCACTCTTCATACCTCTTCGATTTCTAAATTTCAAGAGTAATTTGTCACTTTAGAGGAGGGAGTCATTAATAACCATTATTGAGAACTGTCGAGCCTTCCTCTCTGTGTGTGAGTGTCTGAGTTAAGCATCCAAAAAATTGGCCTTGTTGGTGGCAAACAGGGCCTCAGTATTGACAGATCAGGACTGCCCCACCCCCACTGGTCTTTCTCACGTTCTAGTTTTTCCAAGTCTGTCTTTAATCACCGAGAGAGTGGCGGCCGAGTGGTTAAAGCATGTCCTCCTGGAATTCATTAGTATTATTACCAAAGACCGTGTTGTAAATTGTTGATTTTTTTTTTTTTTTTTAACTGCTTGGAAAAAATTTCTCAACTATTTCATTTTAATGTGCTTTAAGGGTAAAAAAAAAAAGGGGGGGTGGGGGAGAAAGATTTTCCTCATCAAACATTTGAAACAAAATAGTTCTGAAACCCTGGCTTCAGATCTCTCTGGGTGTGGGTTTTGAGTGGTTGTCCTAAAAGAAGCTGAAAATAGCATCTCCCTCACCTCAGGCTGTGGGGTGCTGGCCGGGAAGAACCCCCAAACCTTCTGAAAGTGGTTAAAAAGAATTGGCATTCAGTGTATGTTAATGCACATTGTTATTCTTTAACATTAAAATTCCACTAAAGTAGTAATAATTACTGTTAATATCTTCCAGTGGAAACTTACAGTAAAGGAGCAATAGTAGAAACAGTATTTAAAGGAGAGCTGCAGCGTGATAAGAATGCAAATAAGTGTTATTAGCCTAATGATTTTGCCGTCGCCATGGTTGTGCGGCACCAGTGTTGTGAATATGTCATCCGGCACCCGTGAATTTGGAAAGTGTGTCAAAACACAACTTCAATTAGTTTGCTCTAATTATGGCTCTGGAGAGTTTGTAACTACATCACTCCTCATTAAAAGAGATTTTCTTATATGGATTAATGTAATATACAAAGGAAAGTTTCAAAGTTCCCGACGCCGTTTGCTCCCGCAACGAGGCAAGCTCAGAGCGGGGCTGTGATGGATCCTGGGTCTGCTGCTGCCACCGGCCTGGCCGAGGCAGGGGGCCGAGCGGCGGCTGTGGCCGGAGGGGAGCCGTGCAGACTCTGCCTGGGGCAGCCCATCCCTCCGTCTGGATAATCGGCCTCCTGCTGAAGTGGCCAGTGCAAATGGAGTTTGGACGATTTCCACAAGAGGGTAAATGAACCCATCTCAAGCCTTTAAGAGAAAACTGCTGATCTGCAACGAGGAGGATGTCCCTCGTCCACAGCACCTGTGGCGTCTGGCAGCCGGCTCAGCCGAAGGAACTCAAGACCTCCCGTGGCCATGTGCAGTGTGTGAAGTCAGCCTTTGGTCCTGTCCTGGGGGCCTTGAGGGAGACTTCCAGCGAAAATTTACTTTGGGTCCCGCGGAACCCCAGGGCATCTGTGAAATGTCAAAAGTCTTGTCCCAGAGTGAAAGACCGTACTCGAAGGAAAGGATATCTCTTGCCTAAACCGATAGGTAGTTACAGATGCGATTGTGGAGCTGTCGCCGTTTTGAAAGAAGAAAAGTCCACATTTTCTTAGGCTGTTACTGACTTCCCTCCCCTTGGACCCCTGCAGCGCCCACCTCTGCGAGGCCTCCCCGCGCAGGGGCCGGATGGCTACCCCAGGCCTCCAGTCCGCTGTACGAGGACGTTTCCTTGAGCTCTGCTGCCCCTCCCCACGCCCCATCCTCCTGAGCAGCTGGCCACAGCATCCTTAGGACTCCCCAGTGTGGGGAGCCCGGTGGTACATTTTGAATCCAAGAGTTAAATTGGAGAATGCTTGTTGAGTGCACCTGGGTTTGGAATGCACCACCCCCCCCCACCCCCTTATTTATACACCCAATGCTGGATATCTAAAATACAGCTTTGAATACATTTGTACTTTTTTTTACCTCTGTTTCTCTTTGTCCTTATTTCTGGTGAGTCCGGGGTGGGGGGGGGGGGTGTAATGAGTGACTTGGCCTTCTTTACACCACTCACAAGCAGTGTTCCCTCGAGCGCGTTATCTTGCTACTCTGAGCCTCCGTTACCCCTTCTGTGAAGGTGGGGATAAGACCGTCTCCCTTGGAGATTGTTCTGGGGACTAAATGGGGGCCACATGAAAGTGCCCCACCAGACACACCGTGGGCCCTCGTGCACGTGGCCTCCTGTCTTGGTCCAGGGTTTCTTTCCGAGTCCGGTCGGAGCGTGAGCACCTCATTCCCTGAGACCTCTCTGTTGCCACCACTTGGCTCCTGTCGGCCCCAGCCGTAGCTTCAATCACACCCCCCTCTCCGGCCCAGTTCTCACGGAGCCAGACTGTGGGCGCGGGGGGGCCCCCGCAGGGCTGGGGCGGGGATCGCTGTGCTCACAGGTGAGCAGCTGGTGAGGGGTTAAGATAGTAATTGTGTAAGTCTTCCAGGCTTTCTCCCAGTTCTGCGATAATTTGATGAAGAACTTCACCCTAATTAAATATTCAAATTAGGAATAAGTGTCAATATGGCTTCCCATTGCCTGGAATGATGATTAATTGTATTCAAAACTCTAGTGGCCCACTGTAATCTAAACTGAACCGTTGTTCTTGATTATTTCTGCACCACACTTGCCATGTTTTTGTTTTAAGATTTAAACTAGTAATTGATTTGCCATATGCTGTCGAGCTGCACATACTTTCAAACTGCACGTTGAGGAACTTGGGGAGTTTGGAATTGTGATTTCCTTAGTCTTCCAGTGGCAGTTTTCCTGTCCAATGCAGAGTGATTTGGTTGGGAGAACGTGGTGTCTGTGTTGCCCATGAGGAAAACTCATTATATAGTCAAGTTGGTAGGCTGAAGTTGTATTGATCGTGGCACGCGAGTTGCTTGAATGGAAAATGAACAAATCCGTACATTTGGTTGGTGCTTTGCGTGATTTCGGCAAAACAGCATGTTCTAGTGGAAAAAAGGATCAGGTCAGATCCCAGCTCGGCCAGTTTCTTTAGCTCTGTGACCTTGGGCAAGTCTCTTAACCTCTCTGAACCTCCTTTCCCCTGGTCAGTAGAGTAATACTTACCTTGCCGGGTTGGGCCAATTAGGGATGAGTGTGAATCGTGAAGAATAATTGAGGTGCTCAGTAAGTGGTAACTGTCCTAATAGATGATTGCAGGAACAAAGGCTTCATGTCATGCACCCCCCTTCCCCACCTCCTGACCATCAGGAGTCTGAAACCACCTCCCACTTTCCTGACTCCAGGAGCCACCGTTGCTGTTTCTTACTTTGTGGCATCTCCTAGCTCATTGTCTTGACTCATGCTTTACTGTCTCATTGTTTGGGCCTTTTCTCCCCCAACCCACGGTCTTTCCTCTTAGCAGATGGGACCACAGCTTCCATGACCCTGCACTGGACACTTCCTAGGGTTTAGCAGAGTGCCTGGTGCAGGGCAGGCACTCAACAGATGTTTGTTGTTTTATGCCATTGCTTTAAAATTAAAACCTAGAACCTTACTTGTATACCTTCTATTTAGAGCTTTTTTACTTTGCAATATAGGCAATTTATGTTTCAATTTACTTATAGATAAATTCCTAAAGAGGAAAGATAGAAGTCTCATGTGGCTCTTTTCATTTTTTTTTTTTAAACTCTATTCTTTTAGCACAGTTGTAAGCTCACTCTAAAATTGAGGGGAAGAGATTTTTCATATATCCCCTGTCCTCACATGTACGTAGCTTCCCTGTTATCAACATTCCTCACCAGAGTGGTACTTTGTTTGTTTGTTTGTTTTTAAACCAGGGATGAAACTACACTGACACATTGTAATCCCCTCAAGTCCGTAGTTTGGGTTTGCTCTTGGTGTTGGACATTCTGTGGGTTTGGACAGATGTATAATGACCTATGTCTGTCATAAAATCATTCGGAGTATCCTCACTGCCTTGAAAATCCTCTGTTCTGCCCATTCACCTCTCTCCCAGCCCCTGGAAACTAGTCATCTTTTTTACTGTCTCCACAGTTTTGTCTTTTCCAGAACGTCCTAGAATAGGAATCCAGTAGCATGTAGCCTTCTCAGATAGGCATCTTTCACTTAGTAATACGCATTTATCATTTGGGTTTTCAAACGATCTCTGTGCCAAACCTGTGCTTGGCATATAGTAGGAGCTCAGTTAAAAACTGGCGGACCGAGTCAGTCGCAACATATGACTATGGCAGCCTTGTGTGCCTACCGACACCTCAGTCCGTCTGCCCTTGGGCAGCATCAATTCATTGGGTATATTTGGAATTCAGTTTCAAGTCTGAGCATAGAAAGTTTGTGAGATCGTGAAGATCATCGTAGAGGAAATAGGTCTTTTAGGTTTTACAAAACCTCACTTGACTCTGCTGGTGTCAGTCACAAAACAAAACGAAAAATGTCTCATCAGCCCTTAAAAATGGTAGTGAAACTTACATGTGGTAATTTCTTTCTGAGGTTGGTTCCAAAATCAACGAGAAAAGAAAACTCTCCAGACCGAAAATTATTTTAGGCCCTAGAGTCCTTAAAGTCCTCAAGACTTTCAGTCTCAGTGGAATGAAATTGCAAGAAAAAATCGCAACATTATCTCTCATTATCTCTGGGTCTTCACAGATCTAAATCTAACTCAGAACTCAGTTTGGAAGCACAGGGGACCTGGAGTGGGAATCCTCTGCGAAGTCTTTGAGGATACCGGTGCTGGTCGGGCTTTCCAGCTGAAAATGATTCATTTTAATTACCATCCAGGGCGATCTGATACCTGAGCATATGGTCCTTAAGAAATAAGCTTGCCCAAACTGTCAGCGAGTGTGGGCAATGGTCAGGGACCTCATTCTGACACCGTTGACCAGCCTTGGAGAGCGGACGCTCTAGAAGGTGCTTATTAAAATGCCAGCAGGTGCAGCGAGGGTCCCCTTTCCTGTGACTCCCTCACCCTGCTTGTGCCAGGTGTTTTATAAGAGCCTTTTTCTTCATTAAATGGCATTCATTAAGCACGTCCTTACACCTGGCACAGAAGCTGTGTGTCACAGATGACTTCTTCCCAATGGTGTTTTGCAGGAATAAAGTGGAATTTCATTTAGCCATTTGCCGTGTTCTTTCTCCCCCGACCACCTCCACTCAATTATTGTGGCTTTTGCATATTCTATTCCTCCTCCCCCCTCCCCATTGTGTTACTTTCTTTTGCACACTACCTCTGGTCCTTGTCCACCAGCAGGCAGGTTAGCTGGAAAACAAGATGTTCCTTTAGCACCAAGTGCTGTGCTGTTTGCTTTCGTATACGTTTGCTCAGCTAACACACCCGGCAACTTCTGGCCTCTGCCGTCTTCCTTTTACTGATAAAAAGAAGAATAACTTCCCATTAGAAAAAATTAACACATAAAAATATATGAAGGGGGAGGGGGATCCACACTCTCAGCTCAGACGTCCGTGGTCCACACTGTGATCCCAGCCCTGCCACCAGCCCAGGGCCATCTCTGCTGTGATCTGATGTATCCTTTCAGGTCCCTTTGGTTCTTGGGTGCCTGTTACGTATATGGGTACCCACAGAAATAACAATGTGTGTAGGGTTGTTTCCTACTCAGGGTTTGTTGTGTTTCATTTTGATCAAACAACTGAGTCTTTGAGATTTGGCTGTGGTGATAGAAAAAGTCTGGCATTTTCCTTCTTCTTCTGTCCTAGTTCAGTATTAAAATGAACATTTTCCCAATTCACTGCTCTGACAAACACAGCTGCAAGGATGCATCCACGCCTCTCCTGCAGCTGAGTTCACGCTCCCAATAACATGGTCAGCACCCTCCCCCAGTTCCACCCAGAAAACCTGTAAACATCATTTTATATCTGCAAAGTATTTTGGATCAGAGACTTTATAATGTTCCATAAATTATGTCATATTTATAACCTAACGCTCTGGTGTTTGAGTAGAGCGTCACGATTCTGAGCTGAATTTTGTAGTTTTCCCCGTCAGGGTTCAAATCCAAACTGTGTCCCCCCACCCCCCCAGGCAAGCTGCTGAGCCTTTCCGAGGCCATCTGTCAAACAGAGATGATCTCAGCGCCCAGTTGTAGGATTCGGGCGGGGGTTACGTGATGCATGTGAAGGGGAAGCCCTCCGAAAATGTCGCTAAGGTTATTTGCCTGTTTTTATCTCCAGTAAGTCTTTTCCCACATTTCCGGTTATTTCCTCAGGCTCCATTTCTAGAGGGAAAGAAAAAACGCAGGGCCTTTGTTCTGCTTTCTTCCCCACTCTTAAGTCTTAACTTCAAATCCTTTGGCGCATGTTGGAATGTATTTCTTTCAGAGAAAGGGACGTGAATGGTCTTACTTTGTCAGCGTCTTCACCTGTGAAAGACAACTTGAGGGAATAAGAAATTGCTGGAATTCAGCGCTGTCTTCCTTCAGAACCTCTGTGGCTCCTTTGTCTTGAGGCAAGTAGTATGATAGAGGAAAAGTCTGAAGTCACTGTCGGTGTCTGCCAGGATTCGTCTCGCAGTGGGTCTCTCTTCACTGCCATTTCTGGAGGACCGTCAGCCCGGTTGGCTTCTTTCTTTAGGTGTTTTTGTCTTCTTTTTTAGATCAGGGAAGTATTTTCAGCTTCACTAAAGTATACTCAATCTAGGATAAACTGCACCTATTTAAAGTAGAATTTGATGAGCTTTGACATATGCTGCCATCACCAAAATCATCCTGGAATATACCCACCACCCCCAAAACCTCCTTGTCCTCCTTCATAGTACACCCTCCCTCCTCAGGCAGGCGCTGATCTGCTTTCTATCCCTATGGGTTAGTTTGCATTTTCTAGAACTTTACATAATATAACGGAATGATCCCACATGAACTTTTTACTTTATTTTTGACTTGGCATAATTATCTTGATATTTACCCACCTTGGGTTTGTCAGCAGTTTCTTTTTTATTGTTGAGTAGTATCCATTGCATGGATATACATACTGTGATATATTTATCAAATCACTGGACATTTAGCTTGTTTTTAGTTTTTATTATTACAGATAAATAGCTGTTTAGTACATTTGTGTATAAATCTTTTTTTTAATGTTTATTTTGAGAGAGAGCGAGCAGGGGAAGGGCGGCAGCGGGGGGGAGGTGCAGAGAGGAGAGACGGAGAATCCCAAGAAGGCTCCACACTGTCCGCGCCGAGCCCGATGCAGGGCTCAAACTCAAGAACTGTGAGATCACGACCTGAGCCAAAATCAAGAGTCCGACACTTAACTGACCGAGCCACCCAGGCGCCCCCTGTGTCCGATTTTTTGTACAGACTTATCCTTTCATTTCTCTTGGGTAAAAATCAAGAAGCGTAATGGCTGGCTTGTATGATGGGGTATGTCAAACTTCCTAAGAAACTGCAAACTCTTTCCTGCAGTTGTACCATTTTACATTCCCACCAACGACACATATGAGTTCCAGTTGCTCCTCGACCTTGCCAACAGATTGATACTTTTAGCCTATTTAACTTTTGCCGTTCTAGAAGATGTGCGGTAGTATTGCACTGAGGCCTCAATCTGCACTTCCTAATGATCAGTGAGGTTGAACATCTTTTCGTGTGCTGATTGCACATTTTCTCTAGTGAAGTGTGTGTTCCGATCTTTTGACCATTTTTTTTTAACTGGATTATTTGTCTTGTATTAAGTTGTAAGAGTTCAGTATAAATACTGGCTATAAATTGGATATGTGTTTTGCAGTTATCTTCTTCAGGTCTGTGGCTTGTCTTTTCATTTTTGTAACACATCTTTTATTTATTTTATTTTATTTTTTTTAATTTTTAAAAAATGTTTTTATTTATTTTTGAGACAGGGACAGAGCATGAGCGGGGAAGGGGCAGAGAGAGAGGGAGACACAGAAGCAGGCTCCAGGCTCTGAGCTGTCAGCACAGAGCCTGACACGGGGCTCAAACTCACAGACTGTGAGATCATGACCTGAGCTGAAGTCGGACGCTTAACCATGAGCCACCCAGGTGCCCCGTAACACATCTTTTAAAGAATAAGAGTTTTGGGGTGCCTAGGCGGCTCAGTTAGTTAAGTGTCTGACTCTTGATTTCGACTCAGGTCATGTTCTCCCAATTCGTGAGTTCAAGCCTGGCATTGGGCTCTGTGCTGACCTCAGGAAGCCTGCTTGGGATTCTCTCTCTGCCCCTCCCCTCCCAATAAATAAATAAACATTAAAAAGAGTTCTAGATATTGAAGTTGATTTTTTTTTCTTGTATAGTTTGTGCTTTTCTGTGTCTTATTTAAGAAATTTTTGTTAAACCTAGGGTCGCAAAAGCGTTCCCCTTCGTTTTCCTCTAAAAGAGGCCATGCTATGCCTATGAAATCAAGATGCATTTAAATTAAAAGTATCAAACTCTAGGACTTCTAGACTTAACAATTTGCCCCTTCTCTTTCCTTTTTTCTTTTTTTTAATTTTTTTTTAATGTTTATTTTTGAGACAGAGACAGAGCATGAACGGGGGAGGGGCAGAGAGAGAGGGAGACACAGAATCGGAAGCAGGCTCCAGGCTCTGAGCCATCAGCCCAGAGCCCGACGCGGGGCTCGTACTCATGGACCGCGAGATCGTAACCTGAGCTGAAGTCGGACGCTTAACCGACTGAGCCACCCAGGCGCCCCTCTTTCCTTTTTTCTAAGAACAGTTCTGTGAGTCTCGGGTCATTTTATCAATGGTGTGAGGAAAACCTCAAGATTCATTTATTTACATGTGGCTATCTAGTTCCAACACCATTTGTTGAAAAGATTACCCTTTCTTCATTGAATTGTCTAGGCACCTTTGCTGAAAATCCATGGATCGTATATGTGTGGGTCTATGTCTGGACTCTCCATTCTGTTGCATTGATCTATAGGTCTATCTTTATGCCCTAATACCACACTGTATTGATTATTGTAGCTTTATACTAAGTCTTGAAATTAGGGAGTCTGGAAGTCAGGATTTATTTAGCCGTGAGTCTTTATTGATTTTTGCTTGAAATGCTGGAAGCCCTGTTGACTTCTATATTTGGTTGGGTATTTTTTTCTTTTGATTAGGCAAGCTTTAAACTTTTTTTTTTTTTAATGGTTGTTACTTTTAATTATTCTGATTTCTTTCTAACACTGAGAATGTTGAGATTGGTTTTCTGTGTTTATCATAGTTTTCCTCATCATCTCTGTATTCTTTCTCTACATTCCAGAAAATTTGGGGAGATTTCCACGATACTACTGATACAGGTTTTCTTAAATTTTATTTCTGTATTTCTAATGCAGATAACTTTCTCTGTATCCTACAGTAAATTCTTTTTTTAGAGCGAATTTCTTGTTGTGTGACCTTTTTTATAGACCTAGGTGTGAGGATATGTATTTCTAGACTGGGTGTTGACCAAATGGCAGGATGTATGACTTCTCCCCACATCTCATTTAAGTGCTCATTACTTGGGAGACATCCTGAATCTTCATTACCTTTCTCTGTCTTCTTTAGTTTTTGTAGAGTCTCTGTGAGAGGAGACTGGCCAGAGCCATCACTGGCCCTACAAACCTTACAGTCCTGGTTTTTCTAGGGCACGTATGCTTTCATCCCCCTGATTGGATTTTTTTTCAACTGTCAATTCTTTGTCCCAGTGTGAATGAATAAACAACTGTTATTCCCCCAGTATTTTGAAGATCTGCTGTTTCCATCCAGAGCGGTCTGCCACTTCTGGCCTTGTCCCCCAAATACAAGTTTATATTCTCTGTTTGCTCACTACCATTCAGAAAAGGGATTCACAGGGTCATCAGGGAACTGTGAGGTAGCTCTCATGTGACAAGTGTCATGATCCAGTTACTATAACCAGACACCTGACTCCTCTTTACTGGCTGCGTCTAGGCACTGTCCCCTTCCCACTCTGCTGAGGCTGTTAAATCAAGATGCATTTAATCAGAGTGTATCAAAACCTAGGCCTTCTGGACTTCATAATTTTGTCCCTTCCTTTCATCTTCTCTAGAATAGTTACTGTGAATCTCTTGGGTCATTTCCTATTTTTATTCCTGCTGTGTCTCTTTTCCTTTCTATATGTATGTATATAATTTTTTTTTTTTTTTTTTTTTTTTTTTTTTTACAAACATGTTCTAGCTCTGCGATTCCCCCTTGCAGGGTTCAGGTAAATGAATAATAGGTTAAAGCAAAACTTTCAAATATTTTAGACTACTTTATTCTTTTTTTTATTTTTTTTAATGTTTTTATTTTTGAAGGAGAGAGAGATAGAGCATGAGCGGGGGAGGGGCAGAGAGAAAGGGAGACACAGAATTCGAAGCAGGCCCCAGGCTCTGAGCTGTCAGCACAGAGCCCGATGCGGGGCTCAAACTCACGAACTGTGAGATCATCACCTGAGCCGAAGTCGGACGCTTAACTGAATGAGCCACCCAGGCGCCCCTAGACTACTTTATTATGAACTAAATTCTTGGAAATAGTTACTTGCTTGGCCTTAGCAAGTAAGTCTTGTCCTCTGTCTTTTTTCCGCTTGTGAACATTTTTTAACTTTTTGCCACAAGCACCTTTTTCTTTAATGAAGAATACTAAGACCAAGCCTTTGTTCTTTTTCTTCCTACTCTTCTAAACCCCACCCCACCAACTTCAGACCTCAGGCTTTTGCAGACTTCCAACACATTGTCCTACAATAGTGGTCTTTAAGCTGGTTGGTCTAAGACTTTCATAGTTTTAAAAATTGGGGATTCCAAAGAGCTTTTTGTTTAAGTGGCTTATGTTTATCTATAATTACCTTATTAGAAATTAAAACTGAGAAACACGTGAAACACAAGAATATGCAAGGAGACATCAGAGCGAGCGATGACCTCAGAAGTCCCGCAGCTTCTGAAAACTTCTTTCTGCTTGTAAGAGGAGGGGTGTCTTGGTATTATTTTTTTTTTTTAATGTTTATTTTTGAGAGAGAGCAAGCAAGAGTGCAAGCAGGGGAAGGGCAAAGAGAGAGGGAGACAGAATCCAAAGCAAGCTCCAGACTCTGAGCTGTCAGCACCGAGCCCGATATGGGGCTTGAACTCACAAACTGTGAGGTCATGACCTGGGCTGAAGTCTGATGCTTAATCGACTGAGCCACCCAGGCACCCCGGTGTCTTGGTATGATTATGAAAATAGTTGTGACCCTATGGACTCCCTGAAAGTGTCCAGAGGTCCCTGGAGCACACACGGAGATCTCCTGCCCCCCCGAAGGTGGGTCTAATACAGCTGTCAGCCCCGGAAAAACAGAATGGGAGCTGTAATTTCACACCACAAAGTTTGTTCTGCATATGTGCGTGAACATGTGTGCACCCACGCGTATATAAGAGGTGAGAGATAAAAGTGACGTCTGTCTCCCGCCTTGAGTCTGCCTCTGCCTCACCAGCCACCGTTCCCTCCATGCTGCCCTCTGACAGTTCGAGAGGACAGCAGGCATCACGGCCGCCTGGGCAGAGCCATCTTCATTATATGTGGCCACTGGGTCCAGAAGATTAATGGTAACATTTTAAAAATTCACACAGACCTGGAATCAGCACTAGAAAATACAGATTTAAATTAACAAGGAAAAAGCAGAATCCCATCAAAGGAAATAAATCGTGCTGGCAACTATTGTCACATAATAAAATGTATTCTATAACTGAGGGGCTTTTATATGGAGCTGTCTGCAGCTTAGTGGCCATGTTAATTGAATAAGGTGCCTAAAACTGACTTGGGGGAAAAAAAATGAAATTTCCCTCAGCATCTGTTTAGCCAGAGCCCTTGTCAGCAGCATGTGTGATGCTGACCTATTTGTTACAGAACCGCCAGCCCCTCCTGCGGAGAGAGGTGATCACTCAGCAGGGCGTGCCTGTCTCCTCCAGGCTGTTCCCCGGTGGGGAATGGGGAGGAACATTAGATAAAGCTCCCCTAGGATTTAGGGGCTCTTCTAGTTGGAATTCCCCAGTTACCAAACAGATTTGGGAATAGTGAGCCATCATTTGAGTCAAGTGGCAGAGATTGTTGGCCTCTGATGGTCGATCCCTTGTTCCAGTGGTCCGAGGCCTACTAGGGATGGTTCTAGAAGGTCTTCATCTCTAGGTGCCCCCCTAGGTAGAGCGGGTTTCCTGAGTCTTTGGGTCTTTCTGGCCTGCTAGTGATCTTTATGAACACTCTTAAAATCTAAAACACATTGCTCTGCTCACAGAGTAATCAATGACTTTGGGGCCCCTTGAAGTGACTTCACTGAACTTGGTGTCTTTGGGGGCACCAGCAGCCATCACTGTCGTACACTTTTCAGTTTTGTTGGATGCCATGGAGTACTCGTTCTTCTAACCCCTCTGGATTGGGTGCTTCAGAAGAGCATCTAGTGTCCACGGTCTGCTGAAGCACCTGGCTGCTTCCTTCTTTCCTCTGCCAGCAACATCCAGCATCATGAATGGTGCGTTCCCTTAATCTCTTTAGACCATGAGGTTATGGGAAAGAAGCCAAGGTATTGAGTTAACCAATCACAACTTCAAGTGTGAAAATTAGGCCTTTGTATCTTCCCACCAGATGCTATAGTAACAGGCACGGGCTCTGGCTGTTACAGTCTTCTAAAATGTTTTAAATGGCTGTAAAATTATTTGGTCAGACAGTTGTACCATAATTTTTTAACCAGTCCCCGATTATTTGATATTTTATTCCACTTTTTTGCATTTTAAGCAATGCCGCGATGAATGTGTTTATGTTTATGTAAAAATATTCACGAAGCAGAAATAGTTGCATTTTCCAAACACTTAACCAACCCTGTCCTGGGGATGAGAAAGAGACAAATGGGAAGTTTTCCCGTAAGTCTCCCCACACTGTCTCTAAGTACAGGTCAGAATCAGATTCACCCTTTCGTTCAGGCATTAGGTAATCTTACAAGGCTCTCCTATTTTTAAGCACCCACTGTGTGCAGGGCACTGTTCTAGGCACTAGGGCTTTGGTGGAAAGAGAAAGTGTAGTGGAGATCATGTTCTGGTGATTTGGAAGTGAATCGGACAGTCCTGCAGAGTGGGAGGGGTCTGCAGAGAAGAAAGTGGGGTGTCATAGGAGCAAGCTGCTGGAGGAGAGGTGCCCCAGCAGACATCTAGGGGGTGGCCTGCGGGGGGGAGAAGCCAGCTTCTGGAGAGCTGGGGGAAGTGTGTTTAAGGCAGAGGGAACAGCAAGTACAGAGGCCCTGAGGCAGGAATGAGAGTTCAGGTTGCTGTTTGGAGGAGGTGAGTGCAGGGACCGTGAACAGGACAAGTTCAGAGAGGAGGGATGGGCTGGAGCTGGCAGGACGTCCCAATGGTGGGGCAGTGGGATTTCATTCTCCCGCAGAGAGAGGACACCAGTTGGTTCTGTAATGGTCCTGGGCTGAGGCCCTCATGAACAGGACTCTAAAACAATGGCAGGAGCAGGAAGAATCAGAATAGGATCTGTATGTGAAATTGTCACCGACACTGACTGTCTGCTCTGCCTCGTAGCGAGGTGTGCACCAGCAGGCAACATACCCTCACTGAAGGGCACCCAGCGCCTAGGGCGGTGCTGGGGTTTGAACCCGCGTCAGGCTGACTGCAGGGTCAATACCGTTCACCACCGCCACCGCTCTGCCTCCCTGGGTTTGTGGTTGGGCCGTGGGTTGTCCCATGCTGTTGTTTTTCCCTTTGTGAGGTGGTATTAGAGGGACTGTGGCCTTCCAGGGTCCTCAGGCTAGCAAGTGGCAGAGATGTTGCATCCTTGACATCACTTTCAAGAGGGGCCTAGGGATGGACCGTGCAGTCCTCACTCTGTGTAGCCGGTAGTCAAGACGATACATCAGGACAATTTTCGGGTAACGGTAATAATCTCCGGAGGACACATAAACTAACCTTTTCATTAATTCCCAGCTTTCTGTTTGTCAGCTTTACCTCAAAAGCCCCAGTCCCCTGTTCTATTGAATAGAGTTAACTATCCTTATCTGAAAAGGTTGCTGGGAAGATTAGGCGAGGGGTATATGTAAAGAAACTCAGCCCAGTGCCTGGCGTGGGGTCCCCCCCCCCCCCGACCCCAGGGGACGTAGAATTTCCTTTTGCTCTGAGACGCCGCTGAATGCAGAGCCTCCCTGGTTCCTGTCGTCTGTCATTTTCAGGCTAATCTGACACCGCAGCGCCCCTGGGCCACTTCTCCTTCAGCAGGTGACTTTTTCTTCCTCTTTAACCACAGGTTATCTGTCCCCTCGGCCCCAACTGTCCATCCTCATTAAGGGAGGCCTTGCTGAGCCTTTTCAACCTCCTGTTTGTTCCCACGTCCCCTCCTTCCTGTGGCCAAACAACAGAAGCGAAGAGCCTCTATTTGCAGCATAGGGAACTCTTCTCCCCAAAGCTGTCTCTGGTCCGGGGCCTCTCTTCCTGCCCTCTGAATGCTGCATCATACTCTTGCAGGAACCACTGTAGCTGGAGTTTTGGGTAACTTCATTTCAGTTCAACACGTTGCTATGGAGCAATGACTCTGTAAGAGGCACAGCTGGGTCTGCAACTTGAATGCTCTTTTAATTTCACATGGACTGTGAAAACCATACATTGTCTAGAGTAGGAGATCAGAAACCTTTTCTCTATCCTCCCCCCGCCCTCCACCTCCCATAGATTCCCGACCACCACGAGTACTGATCTCTTCTTCCATCATGCCTGTTTTCCTCAGAGCACAGAGGAGTGGGATGCGTGGTCTCAGAGGAGACTGCTTGAGTCTAATTGGCAAACACACATGCACAGAAACAAAATAATAGATGCTATAGCCATTTATGTCAAAAAGATCCAAAGGTTTTAATGGAGTAGGCTGAGCACTTGATGTGGTCAACATATGTTCAACAGTTGTCTACCCTAGGTCAGAAATCGTCCTAGAAAATGGAGTACAAAACTGATGAGCTTTGGCCCTGCTCTTGAGGTCACAGTCATGTTAGGAAGGCAGACTCGTATCAGATGCTTCAAGTATATTGTGAGAACTGGAGACAGCGGCGGGGGGGGGGGGGGGGGGGGGGGGGGGGGGGGGGAGGGGACCTCTGTGATCCCGGAACAAGCCCAGGGAAGGTTCTAACAAAGAAGATATGATTAGGTGGGGTCTTGAGGGATGGATAGGAGTTTGGAGGGTAGGTAAGGAAGAAATGGAGATTCTAGGAAGGAGAGCAGCATGGATAAAGAGTCAGACTAAAGCATGAAAAAAAAAAAAACCAAACATGGCATATTCAGAGGTTTACAGGACTTTCCCTCTTCCTGGTAGAGGGAAAAGTGAGTGACAGGAGACAGAGTTGGGAAAGGCAGGCTGGTGTGTGAGGGCAGCTTGAGTCAGGGTATGGATGCAGGTTAGGTTGCCCAGGGAAATCGTGCAGAATGGGGCGCGTGCTAAACCAGAACCCTTACAAATGGCAACTTTTTAAAAAGTTGGAGGAGGAGCCAGAAAGGACCATCTGCAAGGAAGGGAGGCTGGCCAAGGGAGGGAGGGCTGCAGAGCCTATCAGCCGGGCACAGCCTGATGCCCCAGGGAAGCAGGAAGGTTCAGACCAGGGAGTCCACGTTGAGTGGGGCAGCTGAGGAGCCCCACACCTGATTTCTCTAGCACATCCTTCATGTTTAAGTCCTTTGTATTCTAGAAGTGCCCCCAAACCATTCATTTAGAGGGCTGCAGCAGGACCCTTTGGCAGGAATTGTTAAGGGTCTACACACAGTAAGTGCTGAATAATTGCAATTGCGTGATAATCTCCGTTGTAATTTGCTGCTCCGTTCCCGTACCGTGGCGTCTCCGCTTTATTTCCTCACTTTCCCACAGGCGGGCATTCTTTTAAAATTGCAAATTGGATCTTGTCACATCTCTGCTTCAAAGTCCTCCTGGATAAAGTCCGAGCTTATGCAGGGCCCTGCTGTGCTGTGGCCCCGTAGCCGTTTTCAGCCTGGTCCCACACCCTCTCCCGGCCTTCAGGCTCTGACCACTCCGGCCTCCTGCCAGTTAGGAGGCTAGTTTTGCCCTTCTGCCTGTCTGTCCTCCATTCCCTGCCCCCCTGCCCCCAACACAGCACTTCCTGCTTTCCATGTGCAATCACATTTGTAAGCAAGCGTTCCTGTAATGTGGTGGGCATTTTCATGTCCCCTCCCTGCCTGCTCTAGGGTGACCTCTGCCCACACAGGGGCCGTGCCTGTCCTGCACCCCTGCCCCGGGCCCCATCTGTGTGTTCTCGCTCCAGACCCCTTGGCCCGTCTCTAACCACTGAATGGCTGTGCTGGCCCTGTCTTCTCTTCTGGCTGCTGGTTGACTTCTTTGCCACCGTCCAGGTCTGACGGTCTCCTGAAGTCCCGCTAACACCCACCTCCTCCACGAGCCTTCCTTGAAGGCCTCCAGGCCCTAGAGTAGCCACCGCACTGCACAGATGTGTGATGTCCTTAGTTTGCTTGCATGTAGCTCTTGCAAGTGCTTTCAAGGCTTGGAAATCTTAAGGAATGGCAGCCCTGCAGTGTAGTCCTTCCCTGGCTTCTGGAAATCCCCTCACTGGTGCAATATCAGCGTCTGCCTCAGCCAGCTTCGTGGATGTGCCGCCGGGACCGGTGCACCGGGGCCCAGCCTCGAAGGGCCCCACGCTTGGCACAGTGCTCTGCTGTCCGCATCTTGAAATTTCCAGTGTTTGAACCGGGGCCTCCCATCCTGCACCGGGCCCTGCACTCGCCTCCCAGGGGCGGCACGAGGAGCCAGGAGAGAGTGCGTGAGATCTGCACACCCCGAGGCCTGGCACACGGCGAGCACCCTCTGCAGGCTCACCTGTCATCATTTCTGCTCCGCTCAACCACAACCACAGTCAATAATTCATTCTTCTGTTTGCTCAGCTTCATTGACTAAGTGCTGTGGTCAGAGGCGCCGATCAACTGTGTAAAACCCTTCTGCAGCTGCTCTTCATCGTCTCAGGGTCCCAAACCTGGCCAGCCTTCAGAGTCACTGCTGGAGCTTGTTAAAAATAGATTTCTGGCCGCACCCCAGGCCCGCTGAACCCGACTCCCCAGGGGCGTGGCTGGGACTCTGTAGTGTTAGCAAGCTCCCAGGTGGCTCTAATGCCTTCATTTGTGCTGTGACGGGCGGAACAGAATCGGGAACCTTCATCCTAGGGGATAGAAACCTTGCAGTAACGCATTCAGTGTCCTTTCCAGCGCCGTTTCCACGTGTTCCCTGACCCTGTGCCAGTGTTGGCTTTCCCTGACTCTCCACTGAGTCCCTTGTACTGTGTCGAGACCCATGTCCTCCTCTGAGAAGGGGCCACTAGAAGCCCATCCCCTTTGTTGGAACTCTTGTGCTCACTCAGCACGCGGGCGCATGTCCTGTTCCACAGTGGCTTGCTTCTGTACCTCAACACCCTGTAGCCTAGGAGCTCCTTCAGGGAGCTCCCCTCTGCATCCTTAGTTAGCATCAGTAATGAGCAGACATTCAGATTGACTACACACACACGTCAGGGTCTCCCTGTGCTTCTGCCTGCTGGTGGCCCTACACTGCTAAGTGCAGCCTGTGCTCAGCAAAGCCCTCCTCCTCCCCCCGCCCTCCCGTCTTGGTTCAGCCAGGCTGTTCCGTGACATAGGTGTTTGCCTCCATGCTTAACCCTGCAGCCCAGCAAACCGAATGCCTCTACAGCCTTAGGCGCTCATCTTGTAGCCAAGAGGCTTCTGCTCGCTCCTGGCTTTGCGGAAACAGGTCTTGCCTAGAGAACCTTCCTTCCTAGGAGGCTGGGTGTACAAGAGTCATTCCTGGAGGTCACACGTTTGTTGTGTGAAAAAAGGCAACATGTACAACGTAAAGCTTGCTTGATGTAATAAACGTTCCCTTCCTCCGTCTTTTCCCTTTTGGGAACGACTGAGTGTGGCCAAAACTCTGGCTTCTGAGCTATTTCAGGCCACCTCCCAGTCATACCAGGAAGAGGCTTTATTGTTTGTTTGTTTGTTTGTTTGTTTTTTCTATGCAGACCTGTTGGGTTTGAAATATATTTCCTATCGTTTTCATCTTTTTTGCATTTGCTAAAGGCAGCTGATGACCACACTAAATGGCTTATCTACTTTGATTGAATACTCGCTTCTGCTCTGTGCGCACTGTGAGCTTTAATGGCCAACACCTGTGCCATAAAAGACAGTGTTGAATCAATCAAAGGTGCTTTCCTAAGCACCTACTGTGTGCTTCTGCCAGAGGGGGGAACATGCAGGCATAGCCATTCAGAAGAGCATGCCATTCTGATTCTCAGTGATTGTTAGTTTTCCTGGACTCACATGGTAATAATAATGCTCAACACCTTTGTTCACAAAGTGCTTCCTGCACGGTTATCCTCAGTGGCTCCATGGGACAGGTGTGAAAGCCACTGGGTGGATAATGAGCCAAGATGGCAGAACAAACCGAGACTCCTGTCCAGAGCCTAAGTATTTGCTCCTGCTGGTATATCTTGCCCCGTGGGCAGAGGTCGAGACTAAGTTGCCCACCTCCTTCAAGCACCTGGGGTTGGACATGCCATGAGGCTTGGGAAACCCTTTCCTCCACTTGGATGTTCTTTTAGGAATTAGAAAAAAAGGTCACTTCTGATGCCTGGAAACTTCGGGATTCCTTGGGGGAATTCGAGCCGTTGGGGGGCCTGCTCACCAGGGTGCCCCCACCTCACGCTCTGTGCTGCTGCGGGCCGTTGGTGGTGCGGGGGCTTTCTGGGCCTTGGGGAGTGCTCTGCGTGCCCTGTAACCTCCTTTCTCCTCCGTCTCTTTCTTAGGCACATCTCTCTAACGCTCCCTGCTACCTTCCGAGGCAGGAACAGCACTCGGGCTGACTATGAGTACCAGCACTCCAATCTGTATGCCATATCAGGTACGTGGGGCCTCCGGTACTGGCCAGCTACCGTGTCTGTGTCCCGGGCACCACCTCCCTCTGCGTGTCTCCTGGCTTCGAATGGCATCTGTCTTCCCTCTCTCGTTCACCCTGCAAGGGGCCTGTTCCCTGCAGAGATCAGCCCTTTCCTTCCTTTGTGTCACCTCAGCACTTAGAGGAGGGCCAGATACTCCGTGTGTTTTGAGACTAACGATGAAAAACAATGTGTGGATTTCACAAGCTTGAAGGGAGGCTTCCTGAGAATAGTCCCTGTATTAGTCACCTGCCAGGGCCAGGGCAGATTGCCCCTGGGGTCTTGGGAGCAGCACAGAGCCCAGGCCCGGTCTGCTCACCAGCCCACATCCAGGTCTGTCCGCACCTCTCGTTTCCCAAAGCCAGATTTGTGGCCCGAAGGGACACCAGCGGTCTCCCCTCCCAACCACCATCGTGGGGGTCTGCGATTTCTGAACCCGGCCTTGAAATTGCTGGTGTTACTTTGGCAGGAACGTCAGCGGCGTGAGTCTCCCTTTTCACCTTCACCCGGCAGGGGGACTCCTGCAACCCTTATTACAGAGTGGAGATTCATTAGGTGCCTGGCAGCACAGGTGACCCGCTAAGAGCGGAGGAAACCCGCAGGCTCACCTCCGATTATCCTCGGCCTCCAGTCAGGGGCGTTTGTGTATCAGGGGAAGTAGCAAATCGGTGCCACTTACCAGCGCACACCCTTAATGGTGAGTGACGTTTTGAACACGGGAACATGGCATTCATTCATGTACCATAATGAATCCGTTATTTAAAAGGTAATCTTTTTTCTAAAAATTGCAACTTGGGGTTACTAAATAGATGAAATAGAACAATGGTATAATTCATGTCAGTATCAGTTTCTCTTGTTATGATCACTCCCTAATAGGTTTGGAAGTAGAAGCAAAAGCCCGTTGTTCGATTTCTGGGTGGGGAAAGGGAAGGCCAGGGATGTTCTGAAAGCCCTGGTCGCCCCAAAGGGTAGAGGGAGCACGTTGTCTCAGAAAAGCACCTCCAGAGAGGATTTCTTTTGTGCTGTGGCCATTTCAGCAAAGTCGACAAGGAGCGTAACGAGTGTGGAAAGATGACCTATTTTGTAGAAAAGCTGAATATTTCCCCAGATGCTTCGTGGCATGGTGGTGCAAAACAGGTCTGTGAAATCCAGCAGGGCGACCCCGTTCCGAATGCACATGAGGAAAGCTCAATCAAAGCAGATGACTTTTTCCCTCCAGCTTGCAAATCTTTTTCCAGCCACGGTGTTCAGCTCCCCCCACCTTACCTGGGTTCTCTGATGGCTTTCCCAGCTGTTGACATTTCTGCAGAAAAGGGCCCACAGAGTGAAATCTCCCCTGGTTTGGCAGGAATGTTCCTGTCTGCCTCTGGACCACTGCTTCCTCGCCCCGCGGCTTTGATGAGGTGTTGTTAGTTTAGCAATACCGAGGTAACAGCCTCAAGACACAGGGGAAGCCATTCAGAAACTTCCTGTTACATTTATGTAAGTGGCAGTCTGTTGGGTTTTATCTTCCAAACGTCTACCGTCGAGGCTACGGCAGGGCCGTGGGCAGCCCCGGTCTCCTCGGCGGCTGCGGGCACCAAATCGCTCCACCCGGGTCCGGGACGGCTTTGTTGTAATGCTGCCAGGAAGAGTCCGCAGGGCCTGCTGCCTCCATAAGGCCTGCAAGCTCAGCACTGGGCAACCGTGGTGCAGCTGGGAAGCCTGCCCGCCCACCCACCAGCTGCCTGCCTGCGAGCCGTTCTGGTAGAAGGGAACAGAGACCACCCCCACCCCCACACCCCCCGCTCCGTATGAACAGGATCTGGCGCTGAGTGGCACATCTCAGTTTGGTATCGCAAAGTTAAGGTTTCAATGGTTTATTCCAAAGACACTCAAGGCAAAGCGTGCCCAATGCATGGTCATCGGAGCTCTGCTGGTAACCAAATGAATGGATCATCCTGTTCTGGACCGGCTGTCTGGTGCACGTTCACCACAGACTCCAGGGGCCAGGCCTTTGGCACACACCCCTGGTGCACTCTGGTTCCTTCCTGAAAACATTCAATCATGGCTCCCTTCGTTTGTAGGCCCTTCCAAAGGAGGTTTCCAAACTAAGTAATCAGAAAAGCGAGCCGCCCACTTGTAACTCGTATGCGTCGTTACTAAAGTAATATTTACTCTTACACCTTTTCTCAAAGGCACACCTGTTAATCTGTCCTCTTTCCTGTACCTTCCACTGAGACGGTTCGCGTGTGTCAGGCCTGCAGGGGAAGAGACGGTGCTCTGAGCTGCTAGAGGAAGGGGAGGAGAGAGTACGGAGCCCTGGCCTGAGCACACGGACGTGTTCGTGAACTGTTTATGGGAGGGAGGAAGGAGAGCCTTTAGCCTGGTATCTGCCCTGCTCGGGAATCCTCTCTCTGACCCCTGGGGCAGGCGATCATCCCGATTGGCCGTTCGAATGCCTCTGGCATCTGTGCCCACTACCTCCGGCCAGCCCGTTCTGTCTCTGTGGGGCCCTCCCTTGTTCAGCTGGGCCCTGTCTTTCCACATGTCCATGTTCATTCAGCCGTTTGGGGGTCCAGATGCAATCCATCAGCCAACACGTGCCAACTGTTCCGCCAATAGCTCTGTCTTGCCCACGGAAGTGGGATGAGGGGCTTCTGCTGACTCAGTGCTGAAATCCTGAGAGGCTCCTGTCCCCTTGCTCAGACACCCTGTACGCTCCTCACACGGCCACAAAGCACACCTTTGATCCTCCCGCTTCTGCCAGTAAGAACTTCAGAGAAATACTTAGCGGTGTACGAAGAGACTCATCCACAGGGATGAGCCATGCTGCTTCTTAAAAATGATAACACTCAGGCAAAGGGGTTGGGGGATGGAGCTCGTAAATATCCAAAACAAAAGCAAAGGGTTAAATTATGAAACGTTCTTACAATGGCCTTGTCAGGCATGAAAAAATGATGTGGATAAAAAAGTGTGCATGGATGGTAAGTGGCAACCGGAGTGTGCAATGTGATTGCATTAAAAAAAAAAAAAAATATGTGAAGTCTGGAAAGGTCTGGGAAGGTACCTGCCAGGGTGTTTCCAGGGGTTTTCACCAGCCTTGCCTGCTCTTTTTTTCTTTTTTCCTTCTTTGTAGTGTCTCAATTTTCTATGTTGGCAAGTGTTGCTTTTATAATAAAAAGCTTAGACCCGGAGTTCATTTGGCATGCTCTTGGCCCCACTGGCCCCCGTAAGTGCCTTGTCCTTTCTGAGAGCTCACAAGCCTCCTGACTCAGAACGGGCTTCTAAATTCTACTGGAGATCACTCGCAGGCCACAGGTCAATTATCTTCTTAGGGTCCCCTTTTGAGAATATGTGGGTTTTTTCTATTGTCCAGTCCCCAGAATCTCCTGTCCGCCGATATCTCCCAAAGACCGCTGACTGCAAGGCTGATAGCATCTGGCCTGTTCCACTGGTGGTACAGAGGCAGAGTGAGCATGAGAGCCTGGCAGCTTGGGCCATCTCCCCACATCACCATGTCCCTCTATTCATTAGGGCTTGAGGATGATTTTCCTGGAAAGAGGAGCTAGAAATGAAATGGTGGGTGCCTGGTGTGGCCCACTTGACTATCCGTGTATGTGAGAGCTGGCAAACCACTTTTGTTTAATTCTTACATTTGACGAATGGCAGCTCGTGGGCTCGTGCTCTCCTGGCGACGTTCTAACCTGTGTGTTCCCCTCAGTTAGGTGCCTCTAAGACCTTCCCTCCAGAGAGGGCTCTCCTCAGGGCCACATTGATTTTTCTAGATTCCATCCCGCATCCCTGCTCCTGAGTGTCCTCGTTCTGTCTCTCGATGCTGGTTTTCTTTTTCGGAATATCTTCTCTCTCCTGGGAAGTCTTCTGTTTTAGTCCCGAACAATAGCCTCCGACCCTTCCTTTTCCCCCTTAGAGCTGTTTTAGATGTCTAGATGTCTGATTTATTTATATTCCACCTGTTCCAGACAGATAGAAGGCAGCTCCAAAAATAACACGTAACCAAATCAAGGTGGAAGTGAAAACGGAAGCGTGAACAAAAATATAGATTGGAAAAGAGGGGGTGCGGCTGTGGGCGAGGTTTTTCACAAAGGGGATTCTGGGTTTGGCTCTAAATCAGGACAAGCTCTATATGGATAAGAATAAAAATAAGCTGGTTGCTTGGGAAGAGCCTAACTATTCCTTTTACGGAATTCTTCCTCATAAAGCGGGCCCTATACGATGCTGTCTGTGGACGGCAGAACAGCCCCTGTTCAGGGAGTTTGAGAAGGACAGCCTGGAGGCCTGTGTACTGGGGGATCTGCTCGTGTTTGAACCCCTAACATGCTTGGTGGTTGAAGGAGACGTTTTCAAAATGTTCTTGTGCCTTAGGGACTGGAGCCGTGGGGAGTGTCAGGAACGAGGAGCTCCCTGACCTCCCGTCCACCCTGGACGGCGCACCTGGGCCATAGGCTCCCATACCGAGCGGCTGTGCCACGACATGCCCGCGATCACTTTTTCTAACCAAGGAATGTCTGCTATCGGACTTAGGGCAGTTTGGCTTAACGAACAGGAGGCAATAGGCATGGGGAACCACGCTGCGCTACCCTTTTGTTTTGTTGTTATCAACTGATTTAGACCTCCAAGTGCAGATTTTTCCCCAAAGAACTCATTTGTCTCCCTTTCGAAAAAAAAAATTGACATAGTAGTGTAAAATAGTAAAACTATGCAAGTGCATATAGGAACTGGCATGCAAGAAAGACCAAAATCTCAAACAGTCCATGAATTCCGGATGAGCCACAGTGCAGAAATACCCGGAAGCCTCACCGCATGGGGGGCCGAGGGGCCCGGCTTCTCTTCCCTTCGGTACGTAGGCAGTTGGCCTTGCTGATCTCTTCATTTGTCCATCAGCATGGGGCTGACCACAGAATTGATTGCCCACACCATCACTTTTGAGAGTAGAAGGGGTCCCCACTTGCACCCGGACAAAAGCTATAACCTGGAACTGTCCCAGCAGATGGGCGGGGGGGGGGGGGGGGGGGGGGGGG
>NC_064807.1:82903895-82941131 GCF_023721935.1 Panthera uncia
GGGGGGGAGTCTCCCCCCACCTTTAGTGTTCTTGGGTCTTCTCATTTTTTCCAGAGTGCTTTCTGATGGCTGGAAAAGCCCTGCTATTGCCCTCTACAGCTGTGCCCTCTTAAAATCCAGCCCCCTTTCAAGATGTTGGGCCAGGAAGCCTGTGAGCACGGACAATCTGAGTCCATCGACTCCTCGCCTTGACTCACAAGACTTGCACAGAGAGGAGAAGGATTTCATCTGAAACAGAACCGTGTATGAGCTGTGTAACTCTGACATCAGACCAGGAAAGCACAGAGCAATTAAAAATAATTAATGATTTCTGAATATCAGCCTTCTCCATGCAGTTTTAATCTAGTCCTCATTTAAATTGGAAGATGGACATTTAATTATCAGCATTATGAAATTCATGATTTATATATTTCATCCAATTGGATAAAATTTCTGCTACCAGCTCATCTTCTTCCAAAAAAAAAAAAAAATCTGTATGTTTTACAGTGTGATCATTTAAAAACTCCTCTGCCCCATACCAAACAATTAGACACACATTTTTCCTTTCATTTGCAGCGATTACGTTATTTCTGTCTTTTAGGGAAAAAAAAAAAAAGAAAAAAAAATCTTACCTGGAAAATTGAAGGTAAACCTAATCCTTTAACGACCATAAAGTATGGTCGGGTTGGACAATGAAGCTAAGAGACCAAAACAATAGGGGTGCTCGAGAAAGACGGTTTGATTTTGTTTCTGTGTGAGACGTTCTAACCAACAACTGCTTCGCGCCCAGCGTTGCTGGTATTCTGCAGGATTTGTGTCTGCATCTCCCGTGTGCATGCCCCTGGTTCTCCTCTTCCCCTGTGTTTGGGTGCGTGTCAGCCGTGCGTGGGTTGAGGGACGATGTTACCAGTAACCACAATTGAGGGAACACCACTGTCTTCCAGGGGAAGCCCCCACCTAAGAACGCCAGGCAACCTCTGCGTTCGCAAACGTCCCCCATGGCCTTTGTCCGTCATGGACGTACTCGTGTGCCTTATGTGGCCTTGTATTCAGACCCCCGCTTTCCTTCATCCTCCGCCGAGGATTTTCAGAACCACCAAGGACTGGTTGGAGAAGGTGGGGGCAGGGTGGGGGAGAACGTGGAGGGGAGGGTGGCCAGGACCCAGGAGAGAAGCCTCCGTTCGACACAGCCATAGATAATAGCGGACGGGGGAGATTCCTGAATGAAGCGAAAGAAATATTTATAATAAGGGTGCTCAAATCAAGGAGGAAATAAGTCATTTTAAAGGCAAATAAATTTTTATCATCACCCCTAACAGCCATGCGTCCCTTGTCTATCCATCTATTCTTGCCCTGACTGACAACAAAATCGAGCACAAAGAAAAATATAATAAGAAAAAGAAGAAATGAATGGGAGCGGAGGGGGAATTGATCGCATAGTGTATTTGTATATCCTGATGTAAAAGGTGCAGTTGACAGGTGGCCAGGTTTGCTCTGTACACAACCATGTGTGTGCTGTCACGCGCACGCACGCTGCCTTGTTTCGATTGATGAATTGCCTGCTTTCTTGATTAAACCTTCCGTCACTTAAGAAACAAAAAGCCTGTGTTTAGATGGCAGAGTGGGACATGTCAAAAAAATCTGCCTCCTTTACCTTTGTGCAGATGTTGGGCACAGACTGTAACATGTATTATTAAAATGAATGTGGCATTTACTGTGCATTATTCCTTTCCTGGGAGAAAGGACTATAAATTATATGCTAATAATAAGCTTTAACCCTTTCGAAATGCAAAAGATTTAAGAGTGCAAATATTCATGTAGGCCTGGCTAATTGGATGTGCTTTTATACACCCACCGTGATGGCTGTGTCACCGAAGTTAATGAACAGCGTGTGCGGGCAGGCACACGGGGCGCTTGGGGAACTCTCGCCTCCTGGAGGTGTTCCGCTCGGCAAGTGCCTCCTCTAGGATTTCACAGAGAGACCCTGAAACCCCTCAGCTGGGCTCGGGATCATCTTACTTGGGATTAAGTATGGATCTACAGCCATGGTGAGTGGCCCCAGCTAGTCTCCTAGAGCTAAGCGTCAAGGGTGGTCCTCTCCTGACTTTCCTGCCTCCCCGCTTGGGGCTGGCCATGCTCGGGCCGGCAGGACCAGGCGTTGGTGCCTCGCACTTACTTGTCTGTCTTCCTTTACCTGGCTCGTCTACCCTCAGTCCGGTTGCCCAGGTCACAGACTCCTCTCCCCAAGTAGAACTCTGCAGAGCAAAACCTTCATGCCTGCCCCATTCCACCGTGTGAATTCACACCTCGCTTGCCCAGCATTGAGGCTGTCTGGTGGCCAGCCTCTACTTTGCCGGTGCCTTCTCTCCATTGCTCTTCACCTGTGCTCCCCAACCTGTGTCACTCCCGTGTCCTCAGCTTTGTCTCTCTGTGCATTTGCCCCTGCCGGTCAAATGGCTCAGATTGACCTACCTTCTCTGTGGGCCCATCTTTGAAGGCCTGTCCCCAAACCTTCACTAAGCTTTTCTGATTCTCTTCCGTCTGGGACTGCTCTCTTCCTGGTTTATATACTCCCACGCTGTTTTGCGTTGGAGAGATTTCACCTGTGAGCGCTTGGAGACAACAAAGGTTTATGGGCAGTGAGGAAGGAGGCTGCCTTCCATTCTTTTTTTTTTTTTTTTTTAATTTTTTTAAATGCCTATTTTTGAGAGCGAGACAGAGCGTGAGCAGAGGAGGAGCAGAGAGAGAAAGAGAGGGAGACACTGACTCCGAAGCAGGCTCCAAGCTGCCACCACAGAGCCCGACGTGGGGCTTGCACCCAAGAACCACGAGATCATGACCTGAGCCAAAGTCAGACGCTTAACCGACTGAGCCACCCAGGCACGCCATGCCTTCCATGCTTCCTGAATCAAGGAGGTTGTAATTAAACTAAGGTGAAAAGAAAGGTTGTTAACTCCTTTATTTGTTTAGCAGACCCTGAGAGCTCCGTGTGCCCAGCCCCATGCTCCCTCCGAGGACCATAGGAAGCCTGTGGAAGAAGGTTCAGCAGGTGACTGAGGGGACATTTGCAGTCAGAAGCACATGTGGCCATCACACAGAGCCACTGCGAATGACCACACAGGTTGTGCACCACACAACACGTGTGGATGGCTCCCCACCAGAGTTGTGCCAGTGCACGGGCATACACTAAGTTACCTTGGGCAACTCACTCCACGTTAGGTGCTCCTACCTGTGAAACGATTCAGTAAGGACTGCCGCCTTCCCAGCATCGGCGTGAGGAACCAGGGGGTAGAGGAACATTTTAGAAATCGGGAAGCAGTACAGGAGTGTCCCTTCTCTCCATCCCCGCCTCCCCTGCAGGGCTGTGAGCAGAGCAGGAGCCCAAAGACTTGTTGAGAGTTACCACTCGGGACACACTGGCTCTTGCCCAGCACGGTCTTTGTCGTCTTAACCCGCTCTTCTATGATTTTGTATGTAAGATTACTTCTCCGTAATCACAGTGCTCGGAGAAAATCTCGTCGTCAGTCCGAACAAAGTTGCAATAAAGGCTCTCTGGCATGGCTCTGCTCGGCACCCCCTGGAAACGGAGACATTCTGTCACGCATCGTCACTTAGAAGTGGGCTATTTTCTGTGGCTGGCAGCCCACGAGCCCTTTCTCAGGAGGGTGACGGAATGATGGCTTGGGGCAGGAAGGAGAGAAGTGGTTGGCAGAGTGAGCCAGCAACTTCTATAAAATCGCCCAATGTGGCTTTGGATTTTTTTGGAAGAAAAGTACGTGGGGCAGCGGGGCCGCCCAGGGGGCTGCTGTCTACTCAAGGCTTTCATTTCTGCCTTTCCTGTGCTCCACGAGCAGGAGAAAGTTGAAGACTTTTTCCAGTTTCGTCATTGTGAAAAAAAATTTAAAAATTATTAGGTGACAGATACTCCGGTGCCCTTGAAGGGGTAGCCCCACCCTCCCGCTGTGCTTTCAATTCTCTCTCTGGTTTTTAAGCAAGGCCGAGCTCAGGCAGGCATTGGTTTAATGGCCCGCATCCCCTGCTTCAAGCCAAGAGCAAAGCAGCCAAGGGGCAGCGGGAAGAACCAGGGCAGGAGCCAGAAAAGCCAGATTCAGGCCCCGTTCTCCCTCTGATGAGCCCCGAAATGGCAGGCACAGCACCAAGCCTTCCTGGATCTGAAATCCCAGATCTCTCCCGTCTCCGTTGTTGCAACAACAGCATCAATAATTTAAGTAGAACGGTGTCTCGGCTCGTGTTTCCTGGAAGCTTCCTGTGCCTCACACGTGGTCTCGTCTCCGGGGTGGCAGCGGCTGCCCCCGCCCCCCAGGGTCGAGGATGCCGTGGGAAGGAGCCTTGCGGGGTTTATGGATTCGGTGCCCACTGTGTCACCGGCAAGTGTGTGCGGTTGTTGCCCCCAGACCATCCAAACACTGCTTTGACTGGGACGTCCCCGAACGCAGGAACACCTGGAGAAAAACCGTCTCTCTGAGACCTCTGTCCCCGTGTGTCCATGTCCCGTGTCTGGTTGTCAAGCAGGAACGTGCCTCCCTTTTGCCGTCCTACGTCCCCTCCTGGTAGGCAGCATGCCTGGGAGCCCACAGGGTCCTCTCTGCAGGCCTAGTCCCAGAAATGCTGGAAAACCAAGGGAGCGTCTTGAGCCCCTCTCTTCGTCTGCCCTTTGCCTTTCTTCAGAGGGTTCCTCTGGGGCAAATGAAGCAGCCTAGTTGGCCCAACACACAGTCCTGCCTCAGGACAGCTGATACCAGGGCAGCCTTTCTGTCTTTCTCTAGCTCTGTCTCCCTCCCAGTAATAGGCTGTTGGCTGGGAGGGGGAAATGCCATAATTAAGGCAACTTCTTTAATTTAAACACATTTAGGGAGCTGAGGTGGTTTTTGCTTTTATTAAAATGGATTAGATTAATTTACTTTAATAATACCTAACCCTCCTCGAGCACTTAGCCCGTACAAGGCTCTGCGTAAGCACCCTGCTCACGTTCTGTCCTGTCACCCCAACAATCCTTACCAAGAAAACCTTTAGGGCTTGTACCATTACCAGTATCTTATTTTATTTTATTTTATGTTTTTTTAAAAGTTTATCTTTGAAGGAGAGACCGAGCACAAGTGGGGGAGGGGCAGAGAGAGAGGGACACCCGGCATCCGAAGCAGGCTCCAGGCTCCAAGCTGTCCGCACAGAGCCCGACGTGGGGCTCGAACCCACAAACCATGAGATCATGACCTGAGCCGAAGTCGGACGCTCAACCGACTGAGCCACCCAGGCGCCCCCATTATCTCTGGTTTGTAGGCATAGGCCCAACTGCCCGTGTTGCCGAGCTCCCATGCTCAAACCTTGTAAGACACATCTCTCTTATAAATAGCTTTATTTTATCTTTATAAACATTTTTATTTTACAGATGGGGGAAACGGGTTTTGAGAACTTTTGATCTCTCCACAGTTATACTGCTAGTAAGGGGCAGGGCCGAGATTCACCCCCAGGTCCCTCTGATCCAGCCGCTAAGTTCCAAATCCCCACACCGGAGAGGCTGCTCGAGGATGTGTGTGGCCATTTGCTCCCCGGGCCAAACTGAAGCTGAAAACGGCACCCACCCCTAGAGCAAATCACTCTGGGACTGACTTGGGATATTAGATCTCGGCATTGTTCAAATCTCAGGTGATTCCCCTGGATTGTCCTCTCTGAAACCTCATCAGAGTGAGGTCCTTGACACTGGGCGGATGACCCCTCTTGAATCCACAGAGCAACTGAATGGTGGCTGTGGCCCCCCGTTGGCTGTTGCTGGGCAGAACGGTGAAAGGATAAGGTGCAGCTCCCTCACTCAAGCTAAGCGGCCTGAGTCAAGGAGCTTAACTTTCTTGTGCCTAAATTTCCTAATCTGTTCAATGGGGATGACCGTGGTTTGGGGTGAGGCTTAGAACCATAGCTGGTGCACAGAAAGTGCCCATAGATGTGTTGCTGTGATTGTGATTGTAATTATTCCATGGCCCCTTGTTCCCACTGCTTCTCGGATCTTTCCGGACCAGGAAAGGGAATATTCCAGGAACCTCCTCCCCCATCAGTAGGTGGCTCTACCACTGCTCTTGCTGTTGGTGACCTTTGGGGAGCTCTGGGCACCTGGATTCTCCCTTGCCGTGGTCTTTTCTTAGCCCTGTGGTGAGAGTGGGTGGCCCAGACCCACCCCTTCACTTAACTAGGACTGAGCTTTAGCTGTTCTCCCCTTCTGCCCCAGCGGTCCTGGACCAGGCCCACAATAGGACGTTTGTTTGAAGTGACAGTCACCTGCCCGTGCCTCCCCTGCCTTGCAGCTTCATTCTCTGGCTCGGGGCTCCTAGGATGCATCCAAGCCCGAGGTGACTGACCCTGTGGGTCCCTGTCGGCACCCAGCCCGTGCTTCCCTCCTGCCCAGGTCCGGCTCCCCGAGCTCTGCTGCTGCCACCAAGCACCCGAGCTTTGACCTTGCCGACTTAGACAGCAACCACGGGGTCAGACTCCAGGTTGAGTGCATTTAAACACCTGACGGCTTCATGAGTGAAGTTGGGGGCATTTGGAAGAAACTGGGGAGAAGTTGGACAGCCACGGAGGATTTGGGGGTGAGATCAGAAGTTATCCTTCATCACACAATGTGAGCATCCTCACTTTTGTGGCAGAATGAGTGCATTCGCTGGCTCACGTTAGGACAAAAGAAATTCTGATCTCTTTTAGAACAAGGAAGCCACCTTTCCTATGGACAGAATACCTCAGTCTATTCGTTGTGGTGCATTTGGGGTTTTGTGTCCTGCATATCCACTGCATTTTCCCTTTCTTTTTATTAATGGCCAACAATGGTCCTCACTTGTTGTATTTAAAAAAAAAAAAAAAAAAATCTCCGTGCTCCAGCCTACATTTGGATGGAATATATTTGTCACATATCCCAGAGAAGGAGGCCCCTTATTTCCCAGATTTGTCTTTCGATTGTCTCTAAGACAATGAGTGATGCGGAACTCTAATTCAAGGCTGAGATCCTTTGTCAGAGAGAGGTTTCTCACGCCTGACTTGTTTTATAGCGTGAACGATCTCATGATCCACTGGCCGGACAACATCCATAATTTTGAATGAGAGAGTAAAGCTTGCCTCGTCGGCCCTAAGCATCGTTTCTGGTGAGACACTTAGAGGTACTTAATCGCTTGCTACCTAGAGGCAGTAAACACACCCATCTTGATGTTCCACTGCCCTGCGTGTTTACCTTAAGTGTGCCCCGTGCTAACAAAACACCCGTGTCAATCCTGTCGGAAGGTCCTTTGGCTCGTGAATTACAGAGTCCTCATTCACCCTTATTCTGCCAAAGATGGTTGTGCCTTTTGTAGGCCCAAATGAGCAGCTTCTTTGGTCAGAAGCCTCTTGGCTATTTATGCTTCTTATAAAACTTTGGCTGTCTGATTGGTTTCTCAATTCCAAGAGAGTTGATCCAGCTTTGGTCGTAACATCTCATTCGGTGCTGAGTTCACTGCTGGAATTCAGGGTCCCTTCTGGGATGCTGACACAATGGTGCCCCTCATTCACTGGGATGGGTCTAATGCCCAGCCCAGGGCCCGGGGGCCAGGAGGCACTTAATGATATTTGTTGTTCGATCAGTTCTCGAGATTCACCCTTTCCAGCTGCATTGACTGTGTGACTTTGGACATTTTATGTGACATTTCAGTTCATTTTCTGTATTTTGAGGATCAGCTAATGTATGGGAAGTACCTAGTACTGGATGGGCACCCAGAAATTGTAGCAGGTATGACTGTCATAAACACTGTTATTCCAGCAAAGTGCTACTCATTATTCAGGAAGCACTGGTCTTACCCTGCAGTTTGACATCCCACAACACCCCCCCCCCCCCCGCCCAACCTAAAAATGCAGTTGTCGGAGGGAACAGCTGCTTTGCTAAGGAAGAACCAGAAGGGAATTCACACCTTCAGGGACCCTGCCAAATACGGGGGACTTCTCGGTGGAACATAAAGCAAAACTTCCATCCTGGTCCAGAAATCAGTAATTGCTTGAAATGTTAGTTTGCTACTGGGTAAAACAATTTTAAAGAAAACTTCTCAGCATTGAAATGAGCCTCTGATTTTCCCTATCCCTTCTCATCCAGTTAGCTCTGATTGAGAAAGGATCATAGCTGTGTTCAACCCTTGAAATGGTTTGACTTTGTCTTTGCCATTTGGTTTGTGGCTTTCTTTCCTGCCCCTCCTATCCCAGAACCCTTTGGGAAAGAGGTCCCCAGAATCCTTACAAAGCTGTGAGCCAGGGCTTGATTTCAGGGTATATAGTCCTACCACCCACCAAGCTGATCTCCAAGTCCCCTGCTCCAAAGCTTACGGCCAGGCCCAGGGGCCCCCAGGCTCTAAGACACCACAGCCTGGCTACACGGCCACACCAGGCATCCAAGGCATCCTTGCTCTGCGTTTGAGAGTAGATCAAACAACTTTCCTTGATGTCCCTATCTTATGAGAGGTCACGAGGCCTATCTATCGATGGTGAGGAACCGTTCCTTTCTTCAGGCTACGTTGTTTTTTTTTTTTTTAAAGATATTGTACCTTTTACTTGGATTTAATGAGGACAGACATTTTAATCAGAGGTTAGTCATTTATTTTTGCAAACTATTGTTTTGATTCATCATTTTTGCAGATAATTAAATGGTTCAGTTGGCACAGTGTGTCTACTTTATTAAAACAGGTAATTTTGAAAAAAAGAGATGCTATTTTTTGGATCACTGCACAAGAATTGCTTCTATCTTCATCTTTGAGCATAGTTTCTCATTGCTTTGCCAGAAGGCTCTCCTGTTCAAGCATTTGGTGCCCTCTCTGGTCTGGAGAGGCTTGCCCTTGGATGATTGGGGTGTTAGCCACTCCGCCCTTTGAAACGGGAGAGGAAGAGTAAATTCTGTGCTGTTACCTTTTAGAAAGACTCCGGGGTTTTAATTGGATTGGGGAAAAGAGCCTACAAGTTATGAACTTGGCAGAACAGCAGCCGTGGTACTGAAAACAGATTAATTGTAGCCCTCACAGTGGGTGGAGTTTAAAAGTCAATTACTGCTTGTCCTATTCTAATTTACACACCTAAGATTTGAAAAAGTCTGTCACTTAGTGTGAAAGTGAAAAGGTTATGTTACTAGTTTGAGTATACCTGTGTCTTTTCACGTGTAAATGCTTTAGCGACATATATTTGTAGGTAGGCAACTTGTAGCTGCACGGCTATAATATAACTACATCTGTGAGCGCGACTCCTTATGAGGAGTAACCTTTAAGAGTTAGCTCCTTTAAATCCATAATGGCTTAGACTATCGTCCTTTGTCTTGCGGTGCAATCTACTTGTAGGCACCGGGGCCAGCCCCTGCAGAGCCTGGGGAACGCTCCGCTCCTGGGTCACGAACCAGTAAGGGAATGGCCCTTCGGGAGTCCATTTTTTCAAAAACAAATGGCTCATGACATTTGCTTTCTTTGATTTTTCCGTGTTTGTGTCCTGAATCAGTTAATTCACTCATTAAAAGGATTTATTTTAGGAGGACCAATTAAAACTTTGGAAGCTAATTTTTTGCTGAGCAGCGCAGACCTCTGAAAAACACAATTTATAACATGGCTTCTGCCCTTTTCCAGCAAGAGCCGTCTGATAATGCCGCAGCCTCCGGTGCTCCTGGAAGTACGGAACCGTTGTTCTTTGTCCTCCCCTCTGGGCGAAGCTGCCGCGTGGGTGGGTTTCTCCCAGCCTCCATTGTTTTAAGGTGAACGGGCAAGTCTGGAAAAGTCCAGCCCAGGAGTGGCACCCGCCGCATTTGTTTGCTCGCATCAACCCCATAGTTTAATTTTTTTTAATAGGAAGCTGCTGTGTAGTTTGGATATTTAAACAGTTATTAACCGAATGACAATTAACAGATTGCATAGACAGATTTTCTTTTGAAAACCTCTGAAATTGAGTACAGTTTGCAAAACTATCACGGCATAGTAATGACAATGAATTTTGATTTCCCGGAACTGATATTAGACTCCTTATTAAACTATGTGCATCTGCTTTTAATTTACTCCAAATAATTGGAAAATGCAATGAAGCTTTCCAATTAAAGCACGGCTTTATGCTGTTTAATAATACCCCCATAATATTATAGCTTATGAAGTGACAGGTGAGTTGGTGTATGAATAAAACATAAAGGCAGCAATAAGGGACAGAAAACCGGAGACAGTTGTGGGGATTTTAAATGCTGGATGTAATTTGCATATATTAATCTCTTCTTTTCAGCCTTATCAGGCCTTCTTCAGTATTTGAAGTTAAAATAGCGTTGACAGGCGGGAGTACGCTTAGTTTTTTCAAGGATTTATTACTTGTATAATTTCTGATCTTTAATAAGCAGATATGACTGATCCTCATAGTTCTATAGAAATCGGTTAATTGTTCCAGATGGCGTGTACTGATTATGCAAAATTACTTTTCACACCATTTTTTTTGTGATGGAGTTTGGAGTAAAATTAAATTTTTTATAGCCTTCTTATCATGCTGTTTTACAGTGGTTTTTCCACAGAAGTTGAATTTAATCTACTATATTACATTGACCAGCACAGTTATTCTAATGTAGCATTTTGTGATTTGACAAAGAATAATAGAACACATTGCTCATTGTTCATTACTGTGTCCCTAATAAAAAGGAGCTCCTGTGTATAGAACATAGCTGTTATTTATGAAGAATGCCTAATTCATACAGTTAAAAACGCAAAATTGTACTATGAAGTAGTTCCTTTTGGGGAGAGAATATCTGAGAGAAGGAAATGGCCATAGGCACGCCGCTACAGATTTTACATGCTGAAGGAGGGGTCCTTTTTAATGAGCAGACTGTTTAAATTGTGCTACTTGCTTTTTCTTCAAAGGGGGGGAAAAAGGGGGCCAGATAATCTCATTCTATTAAGAGAGGTGTCATCAGTTGACTTGTCTTGATTTACATAATCCCAGAAGCCTTTCATAATTGAATAGCATTTATAAAAGGTGGGATAAAGTATCAAAAAAAAAAAAAAAAAGTCCAAAAAGCCTCAACGATAATTCGTCTCTCTCACATTTCCCGAAGTGTTGATTGTCGCAAAGCATCTTGTGCCAGGGTCAGAGCGGAGTCCGGGTCGCAGGTGACATGGATCCGGGCTTATCCGTGTCCAGGCTCTCAGATAACATTCTCTCTACAGTTCAGCGGGTGGTGGGATTTGAAAGACTGAGCAGATTCACCCCAAATGGGATTGTAGAGCTGTTATCTCGACGCAGGGGCGGATGCGGTTTCCAAGGCGGTGGGAGGTGATAGATTTTCCTGTTGTCCCAAAAATCCCGCCTGGGTGTGTGGTATTTTATATGTAGCAGATAAAGGACAGTATTTCTGTGTATATGATCTGAAGTTTAACTTGTTTTCAAAACAGACCTCTGCGTATTAAGTCTTAGAGGAACTTTGAGAGACTCTGGATATAGATTTCTATTTTGGAGTCACATCCCATATGCAGAAACACTGACACAGACCGTTCTGTGGCCGGCCCAGCTGCTTGCTCCAGGTAGCACAGTCCTGGCCCGTTACCCACCTTGGTCGTCCACAGGCCTTGAGAACTTTTCATCGCTTGAACTTGAGGTGGATCTGGATCTGTTTAAAGAGTTTCATTCCCCTAGGCCCCTGGGGTGTCAAAAATATTCTTCTACAGCAACACTGATTGCTCTTCACCAGAGGGGTCCCTGGAGTAGAAGCAGGACCTCACTGATACCTCCATGAAACAGACATAAATCCGTGAACCTCAGAACTCAGAGGGTAGCTGTCCGTCTGGGTCTGTTGGCACTGAGGCATGGAGTGCAGGATGGCAGTCGCTGTCTGGGAGTTTGAGATCTCCCCCGACCAGTCGAGAAAAGGATTCAGTTGGATGCCCAGGTGTTACCACCACCAGGGTCCTGTAGTATGTACTGTGTACCTTGGCCTTCGGGACACCTTTGATTAAATCCTGCTCTGTATCTAGTCCAGTCTTGAAGGAATATATGCTGTATATTTGGCTACCTGTAGTTCTACAATGGCGAGTTAAACCAAACATAAATGTGATCCACAGCCCGGTGCAGTTCAGAAAGGCAGCACTGGTGAAATTCTGTATTCACTTGACCTCCTTAAGTACTTTCAAAACTTGAAACCTTTCACACACCCTCTTTGGTCAACTCAAAATATATTTTTGTGAGAATGAAAATTATATGAAAAAGAGAATGCATAAATCAGACATGATTAAAAATATTTGTTCTAATGCAGTAATAATTTGGTAGTAATGCTTTCATCAGTATAGCTTAAGGCTACATTAAGTGGACAGACTTTATATGGATTCTCTAATTTTAATCTTCAAAATGCTATCTAATGTCTCATTAAGACTTGCATATAATGTATCTTAAGTACAGTCATTAAATATAGTTTAGGGAGATTTATGTTCAGATATTGCTTAAAGATGTTTTAATAGGCCCATTTACTCTGATGATATTAATGAGCTCTTAATACAGACTAAGCTTCTAAAACTAGTGGTAAAGACTCCAGCCTGAACACAACAACTTGGAATTAGTGCCTGGTTTGGACAGTCGCCCACAGGTTAGCCCTGCTAACATTCCTGGGTCAGCACAAGCCCCTCTGATGAGCCCTGAGTTCTGGAAAAGGGTCTGCTCTAACTGCTTTGTTCTGGCTGTTGGCCCCAGAGCACTCCCGTTCTTCCGCATGTCTGAAAGCAGTCCTCCTTTTCCCCAGAAACTGTGCACAAGACACGTGCTAATTTGGCCAAATTGTACATCTTCAAGGTCATTTGAGCGGCATTGACGCTCTTAGCGGTGTTGCTGGGGCACGGGAGGGTTAAAGGAGGTCTTTGCCGTGCTTCCCGTGTAAGCATCTGCCAGGTAAGGTGTGCGCAGTCTGGCATCGTTATGTGAACAGCTTCGATCTGCCATAAGTGAACTGTAAAAGGTCACAGGGGTGTGCTCTCATCTTTGAGGCATTCGTAGTGACTGAAATATACCTAATAAAGCAGTCCTGCTAATTCGAAATTGGAAAGGAAAAACCCAGCCCGACAGCAATCTCTGTGCGCCCCATGCTCATGCGTGACCGTTCCCCGGGCCCTACTTTCAAACGTGTCGCAAAAAAAATCTGCGTCGGTAGTTCCTTTTCTTTCAGAGAAATATTGAAAAGCACGTTTTGTTTTGTTTTTTTTTTGTTTCCATTATTTTAAGGGAGGGGGGAAAGAAAGAACCTATGAGTTCAGAGACTTTTCTAATTACTAAATTGGTTTGTTATAAAAAGATAATAGCAAATTTCTTCTTTTCATAATTGGACATTTCTTCCCTGTAGGCTAATGCACGCACAGCCCGTGCATGCACAATAAGTTGTGCTTTTGAAAAGCCATAACTAGCTAATAACAGCTACAGTGTCATCAGAGAGTAATGGTGTGCTGATTAGCATAATTAATGACAAATGGTGGTGCGGAATTGGTGGATTGGTTTAGCGGATGATGAATGCGGGGAGGCCCGGGCTGGGGACTGCCAACTAGGCCTCGCTGGCTGTCAGCCCTTCTGTTCTCACCGAGGCAGCCCTCATTAGTCACGATGGGAGGTGCCAGTTTGTATTCTGTTTGGAGCACAGAAAACTTAATAATCCAAGCAAATGTGGCTCTCCCTTTTTCCTCAATTTACTCACAAAATTCTCCGCTCGCCCGTTTCCGTTGCGGCCGAACCATGAAGACACAGCCGTTTCAAGATGCTTCCCTGACACTTGAAGGGGAAACGAGGTACCGTAATAGACATTCGTATCACCACGCTTTCCTCCGCCCGTAGATGGATTGCTCCCGTTACGAGGGCTTCTGCTTCGTGGACTCTGTTTATCTGAGTATTTATAAGGGGAAAAGAGATGAACTCAGGAAGCTATACATTCTGTCCTGAAATAAGACTAGCACATTTATCTCTGACTTGATTAATCAGACCTAATTTGCATTCTCAAATGAGACTGATAAAAATGGATTTACCTTTTAACCTTTAGAGGGGGGAAAAGTATTTCTCTGCAAGATTTCTGGGGCTATCTTTCCTTAACCGATAAGAAGCCATTCCTTTATCAATAAAGATGAAAATCCTTAATTTGCATTAGTGAATGAGACTAATTATTATATAGTTAATTAGCATCTGGAAATGAGGATTATCTTAATTACAAAGCACAATTTCCCTAATAGCTACAAAACTGTAAGTTTGATCCGTGTGGAAATTGGTAACTATTATTATGTAATTAGAGATAACATTAATAGTATAGAGTATTTAGGCATAATTTGCATATGCAAATGTAATTTACCTGAACCAAGCAAGTGGACCGTTAATGATGGGAGTGCGATAGAGCTGACTGAAAGTTTTAGAGAGCTGAGTGGTATCCGTTATGCCAAGTATCTAAATTACAAAGTGATAGAGCACGTATGGACCTTTTGTATTTGGAAGGTCAGAGTTTAAGAAGAATCAGTAGCTGGAGGGTTAAATAATGAATCCAACTGCTTCGGGAAAGAGCTGGCCACATGGTCCTCTCCTTGACTTCGATTTCCGCATGCTTCCCAACATGCCTTGAATCTCAGATGTACTTTCCTTACGTACGTGAGCATTTCTGAACATTGGGTCTATCTTCTGACTGACATGTATTCTTAAAGCAGTTATACACACACGCGAGCACAGCAAGTTATGAAATTGACAGTGGCGCTTACAGTTCTTGGGGGAAATTCCAAGCCTTCTGAATTTCATCTGCATGGTCCTTGAGTGGGAGATGCTGCTTGAGCTACGTATCCTCTGGTACCCATCCACTTCCCTCCTTCAGGCTGTAGCCGCGTTTCCCGAAAGATGGGGTGGGTACCCATGAGGGAGAATGAGATGTGAATGGCTTCTTTAACCTTTTATTTCCCCCATAATAGCATATCAGTGAAGATCATTGTTTAGAATGAGATCAAAGTAGGTATATTAATGAGTCTTTGGGTTAGGCTGCAGTAACAGGCCCCCAAATCGCAGTGGAGTACAACACCGCCATTTGTATGTCACTCAGGTTCTAAGTTGGAGACTGTGGGTTGGTTGGGGTCCTGCTCCATAGGTCTTCTTGTTCTGGGACCCAGGCTGAAGGCAGCCTCAATCTGCAACATGCTGTTGTTAGAGAAGAGGGGAAAGAGCAGGAGCCCCAGAAGTAACACCCAGTGGCTCTAGAAGCTTCTGGTCAGGCATGGCAAGTCATCTAGTCCAGTCAGCATCAGTGTGCAGGGGTGTGTCGTCTTCCCCAGGAGGCCCTGACCTTCCCATGGCGCTGGGTGGGGATGGTCAGAGTCTCACAGGAAAGTGGGAGCGCTTCCATAGGGGTGGTGGTTTTGAGTTTTAAAAATGTTTCAAAAAAACAATAAGATGGCAATAAGTACACACCTGTCAGTAATTACTTTGGAGCTTTTAGTCCATTTACATTTAATCAAAAGACATAGGGTGACTGAAAAGATATAAAAAAGAAGACTCATCTATATGCTACCTACAAGAAGTTCATTTCATATCTGAAGACCCACACACACTGAAAGTGAAGGGATGGAAAAAGCTATGCCACACAAATGGAAATGAGAAGAAAGCTGGAGTATGATACTCACATCAGATGAAATAGACTTTAAAACAAAGACTGAACAAAAGACAAAGAAGGTCATTACATAATGATAAAGGGGTCAATGGAAGAAGAGGAGGCAACATTCATAAATATTTATGTACCCAACATAGGGACACCTAAATATATAAAGCAAATATTAACAGACATAAAGGGGGACATTGACAGTAATAGAATTATAGGGGACTTTAATACCCCACTTACATCAATGGACAGATCATCCAGACAGAAAATCAATAAGGAAATACTGGCCTTAAACAAGAAATTAGACCAGATGGATGAAATAGATGTACACAGAGCATTCCATCCCAAACCTGCAGAGTACACGTTATTTTCAAGTGCACGTGGAACGTTCTCCAGGATAGATCACAGGTTAGGCCACAAAACAAGTCTCAATAAATTCAAGATTATGAAATTATAGGGACACCTGGGTGGCTCAGTCAGTTAGGTCTCTGACTTTGGCTCAGGTCATGATCTCATGGTTATGGGTTCGAGCCCCATATCGGGCTCCATGCTGACAAAGTGGACCCTGCTTGGGATCCTCTCTCTCTCTGCCCCTCCCCCACTCATGCCTACTCTCTCTCAAGTAAAAAAAATAAACTATAAAAAACATTTTTTAAAAAATGAAATTATATCAAGCAGCTTTATCAACCACAATGGTATGAAACTAGAAATCAGTTATAAGAAGAACACTGGGAAAAACACAAACATGTGGAGACGAAACAAGCAATGGGTAACAAAGAAATGAAAGGAAATCAAAATGTATCCTGAGACAAGTGAAAATGGAAATACAGTTTTCCAAAATCTATGGGACGTAGTAAAAGCTGTCCCAGAGAGAAGTTCATAGCTGTACAGAGCCTACCTCAAGAAACAAGAAAAATCCCAAATGAACAATCTAACTTTATACCTAAAGGAATTGGACAAAGAAGAATAAACAAAGCCCAAAGTTAGTAGAAGGAAAAAATGATAAAGATCTGAGTGGAAAGAAATGGAATAGAAACTACAACAACAACAACCACAAAATAGAAAATACCAATGAAACTAAAAGCTGGTTCTTTGGAAAGAGAAACAAAACTTATAAGCTTCTAGCCAGACTTAGCAAGATAGAGTCCCAAATAAAATCAGAAATGAAAAGTTACAACTGCTACCACAGAAACACAAGAGATCATAAAAGACTACTACAATCATATGCCAACAAATTAGAAAACCTAGAAGAAATGTATAATTTCCTAGAAATGCCCAACCTTCCAACACTGAATTGTGAAGAAACGGAAAATCTGAATAGACTAATTACAAGTAATGAATTGAGTCAGTAGTTTTAAAACTCCCAAAAAACAGAAGTCCAGGACAAGACAGTTTGGGTGAATTCTACCAAACATTTAAAGAAGAGTTAGTACATATCCTTCTCAAATAATTCCAAAAGATTGAAGAAGGAGGAATGCTTCCAAACTCATTTTATGAGATCAGCATTACCCTGATACCAAAACCAGACAAAAGTACGACACACAAAAAGAAAACTACAGGCCAGCATTCCTGATGAATATAGACGCAAAATTCTCTAACAAAATATTGGCAGACTTAATTCAGCCATACATTAAAAGGATCATACACCATCATTAAGTGGGGTTTATTCCAGGAATGCAATAAATCAGTGATAACATCACATTAACAAAATGAAGGATGAAAAAAATCATATGATCATCTCAGTAGATGCAGAAAAAGCATTTGATAAAATGCAACATCCATTTATGATTTAAAAAAAACTCTCAAGAAAGGGGATGTAGAAGGAAATTATCTCAACAGAATAAAGGCCATATATGACAGGCCCGGAGCTGACATCCTATTCCGTGGTGAAAAGACAAAAGATTTTCCTCTAACATCAGGAACAAGACAAGGATGCCCACCCTCACCACTCTTGTTCAACATAGTGTTGAAAATCCTAGCCACAGTAATTGAGCAATAGAAAGAAATGAAAGGAATTCAAATTGGAAAGGAGAAAGTAAAATTGTCACTATTTGCAGATGACATGATATTATATACAGAAAACCCTAAAGACTCCACACACAAAAATGTTAGGAGTTAGTAAATAAATTCAGTAAAGTCACAGGATACAAAATTAACACACAGAACTTGATTATGCTTGTACACACTAAGAATGATCTATAAGAGAAATCAAGAAAATCCTATTTACAATTGCATCAAAACGAGTAAAATGCCTAGTAATAAATTTAACCAAGGTGAAAGACCTGTACGCTGAAAACTGTAAGACACTGATGAAAGAGATTGAAGAAGACACAAATTAATGGAAAGATCTTTCATGATCATGGATTGGAAGAATTAATGTTGTTAAAATGTCCATCCTACCCAAAGCAATCTATGGATTCAAATGCAATCTCCATCAAAATTCCAATGGCATTTTTCATAGAATTAGAACAAAGAATCATAAAAGTGTTCATGCAGTCACAAAAGACTCCTAATAGCCAAAGCAATATTGAAAAAGAAGAATGAAGTTGAAGGTATCATGCTCTGATTTCAGACTACTACAAAGCTCTAGGAATCAAGAACGTATGGTACTGGCATGAAAACAGACACACAGATCAGTGGAATAAAATAACAGATACCAGAAGTAAACCCACCCACATAAGGTCAATTAATCTACGACAAAGGAGGCAAGAACATACAATAGGGAAAGGACAGCGTCTTTAATAAGTGGTGTTGAGAAAACTAGACAGCTACATGTAAAACAGTGCAACTGGACCACCGTCTTACATCATATACAAAAACACATTTGAAATGGATTAAAAGCTTTGAATTTAAGACCTGAACTCCTAGAACTCCTAGAAGAAAACACAGGCAGTAAGCTCTTTGACATTGGTTTTAGCAACACTTTCTGGGGCCACTCTCCTCAAGCAAGGGCAACAAAAACTTGAACACCAAACTAAAAAGCTTTTATACAGAAGGAAAGCCATCAACAAAATGAAAAGGCAACCTACTGAATGGGAGAAGATACTTGCAAATCATACATCTGATGGGGGTTAACCTCTAAAATATATAAAGAAGGTATACAATTAATATCAAAAATATAATCCAGTTTAAAAAACGGGCAGAGGACATGATAGACATTTTTTATAGAAGACATACAGATGGCCAACAGGTACATGAAAGGATGTTCAACTCCTCTTCAGGGAAATGCGAATCAAAACCACAGTGTGATATCACCTCACACCTGTCAAATTGGCTATTATCAAAAAGACAAAAAAATCACAAGTGTTGGCAAGGGTGTGGAGAAAAGGGAACTCTAGTGCACTGTTAGGGGGAATGTAAATTAGGGCATCTGCTATAGAAAATCTGGAAGTCCCTCAAAAAATTAAAAATAGAACTACCATAGGATTCTGCAGTTCCACTTCTGGGTATTTATCTGAAGAAAATGAAAACACCAATTTGAAGGGATCTATGCACTCCTATGCTGATTGCAGCATTATTCACAATAACCAAGATATGGAAGCAGGCCAAGCGTCCATCGATGGATGAATGGACAAAGAACATGTGGTATATACATACAATGGACTATTACTCAGCCATAAAGAAGAATAAAATCTAGCCATTTGCGACAACATGGATGGGCCTTGAGGATATTATCCTAAGTGAAATAAGTCAGACAAAGATAAATATGTGATTTCACTTATATGTGGAATCGAAACCAAAAAAAAAAAAAGAGGGAACAAACAAAACAGAAAATGAGTCGTAAATATAGAAGGCAAACTGTTGGTTACCAGAGAGGACTGTCGGGGGGGGGGGGGGGGGTGGGGGGAGAGGCAGTAGGGGAAATAGATAAAGGGGACTAAGAGGTACAAACTTGCAGTTATAAAATAAGTCATGGATGGGGGCAGTACCTGGGTGGCTCAGTAGGTTAAGTGTCTGACTTTGGCTCAGGTCATGATCTCACAGTTCGTGGGTTTGAGCCCCGCATCAGGCTCCGTGCTGCCAGTGCAGAGCCTGCTTGGGATTCTCACTTTCTCTCTGCCTCCCCCCCCCCCCCGCCACTTGCTCTTTCTCAAAATAAATAAATTTAAAAATAAATAAATAAATAAATAAATAAATAATAAAACAAGTCATGGGGATGTAATGTATAGGAGAGGGAATATAGTCAATAATATTGTAAAAACTTTGGTGACAGATGGTAACTAGACTTATAGGGATCATTTCATAATGTATAAAAATATCCAATCACTGTGATATACACCTGAGACTAATAAGATATTGCATGTCGTTTATACTTCAGTTTTTAAAAAGTGAGTTTCAACCAAAAAAGTTTCAGGAAAAAAACAAAAATAATACAAAATAAAATCAAAATGTTAATGTAAGAATTTTTAAAGTGAGTTTTCAGATGTAATGAAAAATACAAAGTTAGTTATTATACTGGAAAAAATAAGTGAAGCGGGACATGAGACATGTCCAAACTTGCTAAAGTTTGGGCAACATTGGCCTATGGTTTCTGTAGCTTATTTCAACAGTCAGGAGCTTGATTCTCCTGGCATAGTTAGGTATTAGCACAGGATTTTCACAGGTGTTCCAGTGTGGTGGAAATAGCATTGCCCTCTGGGGTTTAAGGCTCATTTTGACCTCTTCCAAACTTGAGAAGGTCACTTCTTTGGGATTCAGTTTTCCCAGCTGCAAAATGAAGCTGTTAGACTAGGTGGTGGTCCTTCTTACTGCTCTGCCCTCCCAGCACCCCTCTGAGCACCTGTTGAAAGCCAGGCACTTTGCAGGGGCTGGAACAGAGGTGTTCCAGAAAATGCTGCCGCAGGGCTTGTGGGACTCAGCAATTCCTATAAGAACCTTAAGAAGTTTGTTGTTAGAACAGTTCATTGACATATATATATGTATGTATGTATATATAATATATATGTATGTATATAATATATATGTATATATAATATATGTATGTATATAATATATATGTATGTATATATAATATATGTATGTATATAATATATATGTATGTATATAATATATATACATATATATACATACACTGATATATATATATATATACACACACACACACACACACACACACACACTTTTTAAATCAAAAACAGACACAAACTTCTGTGAATTGTAAATTCAGGCAATATTTTAGGATATATCTTTTAACCTTTTTTTCCATGCCATATATATCTTTATATAAATATTTCTACCTAATTGTCCATTCTGGTTTTTTGTCAGATTTATTGAGATATAATTTGCATACAGTAAAATTCACCCCTTTAATACGTATAGTTCTAGGAGTTTTGACAAACATCCAATGACATGCTAAATGTCATGTAACCACCCTCAGAAACAAGATACAGAATTTTTCCTTCACACCAAAAAGTTCTCTGGTTCCTCTTGCGGGTCATTTTCTGCCCCACCCCCAGTCCATGTCAATCACCCATGTTTCATGTATCATAAATAGAGTCATACAGGATGTAGCTTTATGTGTTGCTCAGCGTCATGTTTTTGAGATTCACCCATGCTGCATGTATCGGTAGCTTGCTCCTTTTTGTCCCTGAGAATGTCTGGTCCGTTCTGAAACCTGGTCACAGACTTCCTCCTTGCCTTTCAGTCATCTGCCTCAGGGCAGATTTAATGGTTGTGTAATCTTCCTCAGGGCTGCAGAGTGCACTCGATCTAACGGGTCCTCTAAGGCTGGATATTTACATTGTCTTCACTTCTAAAGTACTTTGGTGAGCTTTCCTTTAGATAAATCTCTGTTCCTTAGGGTAAGTGTGCATTTTTAGGCATTTTAATATATAATGACACATTGCCCACCAAAATGGTTTAATCCATTTGTACTTACACATGTGTGAAAGAGCTAGGCTTTACTTTCCAAAATCCTTATCAGTTTGAAAGAGGACATGGCATCTCACTGTGAGTTGATGTTTCCAGGATTCCTGGTGAAGGGCTCATTTCCCTGTGCTGATTGGCGGCTGTTCTTTCCTAGTCCTTTCCTGTTCATGCCCTTGTTTCTTTTCTCTCGACGTCCGGCTTTTGTTTATCGAGCTGTCACAGCTCCTTATGGAGCAAGTTCTTTTTTCGTTCTCATGTTACTACTTCTTTTTTCCAGTTTGTGGTTTCTCCTTTAATTTTGCTTTCCCCCCCCCTTATTTTTTGTACCTTTGCCATCTTTTTTTAGAAAGGACTTCTCTGTCTTATGGTATATTGTTACCTTTTTTTTTTTTTTAATCTAAAATCCATCTGTGATTTGTTTTGATATGTGACATGAGGGGGGTGTCTTGGTGGCTGAGTGTCTGACTCCTAATTCCAGCTCAAGTCATGATGATCCCAGGGTCGTGGGATCGAGCCCCCCATCAAACTCCACGCTGAGCCCTTTATTCTTTTGCCCCTTCCCTGCTCACATGCACATGCTTGCTCTCTAATAATAATATATAATTATATATAATATATATATGTACATAAATTATATATTTATGTACAATTATAGAAATATATTTATTATATATTATATATTTTATACATATATGTATATGTGTGTGTCTATGTGTGTGTGTATATATATATATATCTTAGCATGAGTAAGGATCTATGTTTTTCCAAATCATCATTGTCCTAGCATCACTTATAAAATTATCTTTTTTTTAACCAACTCATTTGAAAACAATTTTATATAAACCTATTAAGTACTATAATAATTTTGCAGCTTGTACCCTGTTATATTTTGTTGACTGAATGCATATTCTGATGAAAGGACCATCCTTTTAACTCTTATAAATGTATGTGTTTGGTATTCTGTCTTATTATCCTTTGTAGTTGGTTTCAAAATATCCCTAGTAGTCCTAACTCAAATTTTTACCCAGTTAAAATTCAGAATCACTTTTAAGTTCCAAGGAAAATATTTTCAAGATTTCGTTTGGGAAAATATTGAAGCTGTAAATTAATTTTGGGAGAATAGTCACCTTTAAAATACTTGATCTTTCCTTCTAGAAATGTGATATGACTCTCCATTTATTTGAATGCCCTTTTATGTCATTTAAATAGAATATCAGAATTTACTTTCTGTTGATCTAATGCCTAGGTTGCAAGTTTTTGTTGTGGTTGCTTTGCCCACTTGGCTCTAACCGGGGGGTGCTTATTTATATATTTTAAAATACTGTTGGTTATTGAATTTTTAACTAGCTACCTCTTTTGTATGTGTATTATTTCCAGTAGCTTCCAACTGATTTCCTTGGGTTTTCTCAATAGACACCAATATCACCTGCAAATACAAGTTTGTTTCTTTGATAACATTTACGCTTCATTTCTTTTTCTTGCTTTATATTGTTGGCCAGAACGTCCAAAGCAGTAAATGATAGTGGAAATTGTTTGCATTCTGACCTGGTTCCTGGCTTCAGTGGGGATGGATGTTTCTAGCGTTTCAAGTCTGAGGTAGGGAGAGAGAATTTGATCATGTTAAAGGAACAATTCGTCTATTCCCATTTTCCTGGGAGTTTTTTTTTTTTAATTCAGGCACTAATTTCAATTTCAAATAAAAATAACTTCAAAATCTCTCCATACAGTATTGTATTTTTTTCTCATTTGACTTACTGTTACAAATAATTTTATTTTGGTGATATGGCATTTAGAATATTGCTATATTTCTACAATAAATCCTTCCTTACCACAGTGCATTATTATTAATGCTAGATTTGAGCTGCTCTTATTTAAATTAGGATTTTGGTATTTATATGAGATTGGGCTTAATGCTTATTAAGATATTATTTTTGAGTGATCCAAGAATCAGAATTTTTTCTTTTAAATATGAGAGTATTTTTAAAATATTGTAATTTCTGTTCCTTTGGGGGGGGGGGAAGAAAAGGAAAAGGAAAAAAAATTCCCTGTAAAAACTAAATGGACCTGGCAAGCTAGCAAGGACTTTGGGAGGAGGGACAATAATTTCGATTTCTTTCACAGTGTTGTTTTTCAGGCTTTCTGCTTTTTCTTGAGTTAGTTTTGTCATTTACATTTTCTTTAAAAGAAAAACCAGCCCTTTTACCTGAATTTTAAAGTTTCGTGGTATAAAATTGTGCCTAAGAGTTTATCTTGATTTTAAAATTAATATGCCTGCAGTCATAGGTATTCCTAATTTTTTTCCCTTGGTCTTGTTAAGGATTTATTTGCTATATTTATCTTTTCAAATAACTAGTTTTTGATCTATTTATAAAGGCATTAGGCTTTTCTGTTTCATTATTTAATTTTATCCTTATTCCTTTTTTCTACTTTCTTTTGGGTTTTTTTTTTATAGCTGCTTGAGTTGAATGGTCACTTCATTTGTTTTGGTTTTTTTCATTTTTTAATATAATCTGTTGTCAAGGTATCTAACATACAGTGTATACAGTGTGCTCTTGGTTTCTGGAGTAGATTCCCATGATTCATCACTTATATACAACACCCAGTGCTCATCCCAACAAGTGCCCTTCTCAATGCCCATCCACCCATTTTCCCCTCTCCCCCGCTGCTCCCTCCCCATCAACACTGTTCCCTGCATTTAAGAGTCTCTTATGGTTTGCCTCCCTCTCTGTTTGAAAGTATTTTTCCCCCTTTCCTTTCCTCATGGTCTTCTGTTAAGTTTCTCAAATTCCACATATAAGTGAAAGCATGATACCTGTCTTTCTCTGATTGACGTATCTCACTTAGCATAATACCTTCCAGTTCCATCTACGTTGTTGCAGATGGCAAGATTTCATTCTTTCTAGTTGCCAAGTAATATTCCATTGTATATATAAGCCACATCTTCTTTATCCATTTGTCAGATGATGAACGTTTGGGCTCTTTCCATAATTTGGCTATTGTTGAAAGTGCTGCTATAAACATTGGGGTACAAGTGCCTCTATGAATCAGCACTCCTGTATCCTTTGGATAAATTCCTAGCAGTGCTATTGCTGGGTCATAGGTAGTTCTATTTTAAATTTTTTGAGGAACCTCCACACTGTTTTCCAGAGCGGCTACACCAGTTTGCATTCCCACCAACAGTGCAAGAGGGTTCCCGTTTCTCCACATCCTCGCCAACATCTGTTGTTTTGGTTTGACTTTTAACAAAAATATTCAAAGCTGTGGAAATATCTTTGTGTATCACTTTGATGGAAGGCTGATATATGGTAATTACATTTATAGGGGCACCTGGGTGGCTCAGTCATTAAGCATCCAACTTCGGCTCAGATCATGATCTCACTGTTCTTAGGTTTAAGCCCTGCATCAGGCTCTGGGCTGACAGCTCAGGGCCTGGAACCTGCTTCAGATTCTGTGTCTCACTCATGTTTGTTCTTCTCTCTCTCTCTCAAAAAATGAATAAACGTTTTTTAAAAATTATAGTAATCACATTTATAAATACACAATAATTTTAGTTTTGATTGCCTCTCTGACTCAAGTGTTAATACTTTCTCTGAGTGATTGAGATTTTAACTTGTTTCTAATTTTATTGCACACTGGTCAGAGAATATGGTCTCTGTAATGTTCTATTTTTTCAAGTCTATAGAGTCTTTGTCATCTAATATATTAGCTGTTTTAGTAATTGTTCCATTGACACTTGAAAATATATCATCTTTCTGTAAGGCACAGTGTTTGAGTTATACACACAACTCTTCAGGTAGGATGGATGGATATATCCGTATCTTTATCTCCATCCATCCTGCTTGGCCAAAAAACGATAGCTTTTCTTGTTTTGTAAATTTCTTATGTCTTAATCACTTCTAATCATTTTATTTTGTATATTTTACCATAGTGCCATTCAGGCCAGGAAGGTTAGGACTGTATATGTGACCTTTCATCAGAATAAAATCCCCCCTTTCTGTTCCATTTGTGTTTTGTGCCTTAAGTTCTAGGCGGTCCTTGTCGCATATTGGCTGTCGGGTGTTTTGCGGGCCCCACAGCCTGGCTGTGAGCTCTGTCACACTCCGCTCTGCTCTGGCCAAGTGAAGCTCCTCCTGAGGCTACTGCCCACATAGGCCTTTGCTTGGTTTTCCTCGCGCATCACAGAGAGCCTTTCTGTTCCCCCGTCCACATCCCACCAGCCTCCAGCCTGCACTGTAGCCACGCCCTTCCTGGAAGCCATCCCTGGCGACTCCTATTCTCCTTGTGTGAGTGGCTCCAGCCTGCCTTTGTACCCAAGCGTAAGCACATCTCTCTCAAGTGCCCTCCGTATGCACATCAGCCGCCCCGAATCCCCTCCTGTGGGCAGGAGCCCCCTTCCAGAATTCCCTTACTCAGACTGGAACGTGGGACCAAGGCCCGCTCCGGCTTTCTCTCCCACTTAGTCACTTTGTTATAAAGGAATTGATTGCTGCTACTAGACTATTCTGTTTTTAAGAGTTCATCATGAAATAGTGTCTAATTCACTTTTTTTAAATTACTTCAAGAGCCTTACTCCAAAATTTTGCTCATTAGTGCCATTGAAAGCTTTCCTGCATCCCCTGGTGATTCTCCAGGGACACGCACAAGAACACTAGACGGCATGGTGTAGAAAAGGCAGCAAGGACTTTGGAGACCCCCGACCTTCCGGGTGGGCACCATCCCGGTCACCTGTCTGTGGCAGGCTCCTTGTCCCTCCTGCACACAGGGCTGCGAGGATCAACAACTCAGTCAGCAGCCACTGAGCAACTCCCGCGTGCCAGCCCAGCTCCAAGTCCGCTTGATAACGTCCACGGTGCCAGCAGAGAGCCTGGGGACGGTGGTCGGGGACTCAGAAAGCACGGGGCCCCTCACCAGTTTGCTGTGACCTGCCACCAAAACCGTGCAGTACAAACCGTGGAAAGCAGATTGCTCTTTGGTGCGTTGAGGTGGGTCTCAGCAGAAGGCCCGGTGGCTACAGGTGCATGCGGTACAGGCGCTTCACAGGGCGATCCTGGGCCCCAGAGATCCGCGGGCCCTTTTGCTCTCGGCTGTCTGCCTGACAGACAGCACGGCCTCCCTGGTTTCCTGTCATTAGCGTGGTTTCTTTTGGATGACAGCGAATATGCCCACAGCACCTCCTTGCTAAGGCTCATTTCCAGAGGAAGACAGAAAGTCATTCTTCATGGTCAGAAGTAAGGACAGCCTATAATTTGGGCAAATTTAGCCACTTCCTACCTTTCCTGCCCGGAGAACGAGGAGTATTTCTGAACCTGGAAGGCCTGGCCTGGTAGGCTCCGAGTCCCATGGGCAGCTGTCCTCAGGCTGGGATGACCGTTGAGTCATCACCCATAGTGAGAATGACTGGTTTCTGTCCTCTCTTGACCAGCCTTGCCTTGGAGGAGCAAATACTGTGAGTGTCTGGTTTCGGGGATAATAGTCCATCTTTATTGAGTTAAATCGCCTTCATGTGTGAACTTGCTTAATCTATGCAACCACCCTGGGAGGCACGTGGGATTACTGTTAGATCCCCATTTTATAAGGGAGGAACCGAGGTTCAGAGAGGGTAAGTGAGTTTCCTGAGGCCACACAGTAAATCACAACAGTTCCACAGAATTCCGTCATAGCCTTTCATGCTCTGCTCTTAGCTTTCTTATTTCCTAGGCTGGATGCTCCACGGGGGAAGTGCTTGGCTTTATCGGTCTTTGCATCCCAGCTCCCTGATGTATAGCATCAGAGTTGACTGAGGGCTCTGCAGTCAAGTTCATTTTGCGGTCTGGTCTCCGCTCCGGCCAACAGCCTGGGCCTGGGCCGTGGCAGCGGCTGCAGAGAGGCAGAGGCAGGAAGGCTCATTAGGTGCTGAGCACTGCCGGTTACCTGTGCCACGTGGGGCGTAGACGCAGGCCATCCCTGGGAAGGAAGACCTGGCTCCCACGCAGGCGGCAGGCAAATTCCATTGCCTCTCATTAGGCAGCCGAACTGATGGCTGGCTGAGCCTGCAGATCTGTCCGGGGACTGGTGGACACTCCAGCTTGCTCCCAGAGCAGCCTGGGAAGCCAGCCCCCTTTGGGGTGGCACAGATGGCAAGCCCAAACGACAAAGTAAACTCCAATATGTCTTGGAGACACTGTCAGCCTGCAGCTTATTTGTCATGTCATGGCAGCCTTGTGGATCAAGGGCACCCTCCCTGCCCACCCTGCTCCCTCCCCCGTGTGAGGATTATTTACAGGAAACTGATTTTTATGGGGTTGGGGGGGGGGGTGCACGGTGACGGAGGGTTTCCAGAATGGACACTGGTCATTTTCTTTTGCCTTTGGGAAGTGAATGATGCTCATAGCAAACACTTACCAGCATTTAGAGTATCAGCCCCTGTTCTGAGCACTTTACCTAAACTGTCCCTTCTGCCCTGACAGAAGAGGTGGGGGCGTCCTTAATCCCACTTACAGCTCCAGAAACCAAGGCACAGACAACTGAGTTCACTTACCGAAGTCACACAGCTTAGGTGGGTTGGCTCTGCACCTGCTCTTAACCTCCACGCTCGGGTCCCTCAGTTGTAGAAACAGAAATGGAGGCGTGAAAAGCTTCCTCCAAGAACACAGTGAAGATTCAGTGAGATACAGCCTGAGATGCCATGGAGGGGGCTGGGGAGGCAGGGAGAGGAGACTGGTTTGGAAAGGTCCACCCTCTGGTGTACCTGTGGGTGGAGGAGTGGTCGGGACAGGCCGGGGGGCACTCGGTGAGAGAGGGGTCCTGAGAGCCCCACCCACCCGCAGTCAGGAGCAGCCCCGGGAGACCAGAGCATAGCCCGGCTTGGAGAGGAGTGGATTCCGTGAAACCCCACAAGCAGCAGGAGTTCAAATGAGGGCGACAGAAGCAGAGGGAGCTCCGCGGTGGGGCTGCCTTCGTCTCGGCTTCCCGAGGGAGGGAGAGAGAGAACGCTCAGGGGCCTGGGCTGGGTGCCCAAGACACGTGTCCTTTGAAAGCATTTACTTATCTTTCTGATTTAGCTTTAAAGATGCCCCAGAACTCACCGCCTGCGGGCACAGGTAAGCAATGAAAAGCCAGGCAGAATATAAAGAGCAGATTAGGCGATCCATGGGATCGAGCCCGAGCTGTTGGCAGAGTCCCTGTGTAAATTCCGTGTGGGTTGGTTTGATTGAGGACATCTGGAATGTCGTGAGCTCGGTGGCTATGAAAGTCACACCGTTTCATTCCTCAGTGCCCCTTATGGGTTATGGGCAGCTCCTTTCCAAGCAGCCCCCCGTGCGGGGTGGGGGAGGCAGGGGGTCAACTTGTCCCAGCCTCGTTCAGACTTTGGAGGTGTCCGTGACCAGCAGAGGCACCTTCGCCTGCTCCGGTGCCTGTGAAGAGGGGAGACGTCACTGGGTGCTGTGGAGGATCTTCCTTTTGTGTGCGTGCCGGCTTGCAGGTGTGCACACACACGCGTACCACACGCGTGTGCACATACGTGCACTTACAACGGGCTTCCAACTAGAATTTGCATTGTGAAAAAGCAGGCCCAGCTTAGTGCCCAGAGTTGAGTGTAGGCCTCTCAGCGAGCCACTTATTAAACCCTGAGGCCCCACTTCCTGCCAGTCACTCTGCTTCGTTCGGGGCCATAAAAGGCACAGAAGACAGGTCCTGCCTTTGGCCCAGGGCGCTCTCCTTCCGTGTACAAGGCCAGGACTCAGCTTCGGGTGTGCATAAGCCTGAAGGTCCTTGGAGTTGGCCTGAGAGCCAGGGAATTGTGCTCCCCGTTAAAGCACAGTCTGTTTGGTGACTTGGGGGCAGCCAGCGTTAACAGATTCCACGGGGCCTCTGGCTTGTTGGTACGAGACATTGGTTCTCTTCTGAATGTTGCTGGAAATAACAGGGCAGCTGTCCAGCCTCTCTGTGCTGGGTTAATAGGTAGAAAGTGTTCCAGCCGGCAGAGGAAGGGGACAGTTTTCAGGAGCTATGCCCATGCCTTTGCCTTCAGACGTGTGTGTTTGTGAGAGGATGTGATTTGAGTTTGGTGAGTGTTTTGGCCGAAATCACTGGAAAAGTAATTGGAATCTCTTAAGAAGGAGGAAAGGATGTTCAAGGGTAGTTGCTGATACCAAAAACAAAGGAGCTGCGGGATGCTTAGCAACTTCCGGCTCTGCAACTTGTCATCTGGTTCTTTCTCTGGGACAAGTGGCCTGTCGTGGGGCGTGGGATGGTGACTCTCAGATCAGATGGTTTCATTTTAAAGTGCTGGACCCACATAACAGCTCTGCCCCTAAGACAAGCCCCTCACTCCCTTTGAGCTTCAGGTCAGTCTCCATTAAGTGGGGATTGTAGGAAGGACGAATTAAGGCACTTGTAGTGCATCTTTTCTTCTCAGCTGTGAGATACACAAGGATGATAAAATCCCGATTTCTTTAACGCAGGAAGTTTTTATTGAGCATCTATTTTGCCTGTGCTGGTGTCATGGACACAATCCCACCCATGAAGGTGCCGCCTCCCTGTGAGCTCTCCTCGAACAACTGGTCCTCAGCATCCCTGCCCACGAGCCAGCTCGTCCCTGGTGAATGAGAAGCCAGCTGAGCGGGGGTGGGCCAGGGGCCTGGCGAGGGCAGGACAGGGACTCTGGGGGCTCATAGGCGGGGTGGAAGTCATCCTTTGCCCATGAAGTGTTCTTAAGCTTAGAGTTTTATTTTTAACTCCAAGGTTGGACATATCAGTGACCGTTTCTTCTCTGCTCACACGGACTGGGAAGGAACTCTGTTTCCTACAGCGCTGGCCCTCTGGGTCCCTTGGTGCTTCATGGAAGAGGTAGTTAGTCACACAGGCTTGGCGTCTACTCTGCTACGAGGCTCCTGTGGTTGCTTTCTATACACACATGCACACACGGCCTCCCTTTCCTTCTGGAACAATATCGTTATCAACCTGGATGCCATCCAGGCCTGGGGTGAAGGCTTACTAGAACTGACAGGGCAGAGGGAGTGAGCGAGAGAGAGAAAACAAACATCTCAGGTCCCGTTAGGGACCATCTGAGAAAGAAATGCGGTAACACAGAGGAAAGCTTCCGGTGACAAACACGTAGAACACATCCCCCTGAATCGGTATGACTTCCCACCCATTAGCACTTTCCTTTGGTCCCTTCAGTTGGAAACCATCTTTCTGTCCTGAAAAATAGCCTCTCTGCTTTTATTTCCAAACTTCAAAGATGACTTTTGAAATAAAGTTTCCCAGTAAAATTCCAAAGGTTTTACACATGTGTGAAAGGAGGGGTCTGGCTGTTAAAATGTGTTTCCTCTGCCCCGTGGTCCCCTTAACCACAAAAGCCCTGCAGCTGCCTCCACTTTGTTCTCTTAAATATTCTACCAGCTTGCCTCGCCACCCCGCAAGCAGGCCGCTTTGGTCTCTTCCCTTCAGCCCCTCCAAGTCTTATTCAGTAGAGCCTGGCGGGGCAAAATTGGCCTTTAGTCTCCCTGTCCCCCTCCACCCCGCCCCCGTCCCTCTGATCGCTGGAGGAGACCTTCCCTATTTGGGCACTGTTCACAGCTCTTCAGCTGGCCCCAGGAACTCCAGTCTCTAACTGGAGGCCACTGTGGCCCCAGGCTGGGCCAGTGGAATGGTGGGCCCTGGTGAAAAGAATTTCCCATTCCAGAGTAAAGATGAGTCTTCAGTGGCTGGCGGTGTGGCCGTGGTGGGTTTTCAACCTCTCTTCATGTCTTCCGTCCTACAAAAAACCCAACTGAATCATTGGAATGGGGGGCATTTTTGAACTTCGAGTGCACTGTGTTACAGCTCTGAGGTCATGGGTGATTCTAGAACAATAAACTTGGACAGGTCATCTTGAACGTCTCTTCTGAACACAATAATTAGACCATAGGTGTTTTTGTAGGATAATTCCCCACCATATTCCCAAGTGCCCAAGTTTAAAAACCGCTCTTCAGCACACAATTCTCCCACGAAATGTAGGAACATAAAAAGTGAAACATTTGGGTGAACTTTGAGAACTAATGATTCTATAAATAAGAACTGACGTCATTTATAAAGTTATTTAAATAAGTGTTGTCACTAAAATAAATTCCTCCGTATATGACGTCACCATTAATAATAATTTTAACCGTGAGTTCTGTTTATGTAGAAAAGAATTGGGCCAGGACCCAAGGTTTTTCTAAGCAGGCTGTCAGTGTGCTTGGCCGAGGTTCCCATTTTTGCCCCTGCAAACCACCCCCACCCCGCCCCCCACCTCAGGATGTTCAAAACGTTGGCAGGAACCTGGCTGAATATAAAGACACCTTCGGAACCAGGAAGGAAACAGATCAGCTCTGTTCAGGCCACCTCGCCTCTGTCTGAGAAGGCTTTTTCTTTCAGCAGAGGCCAGTTTGCTCACCATTGATCACCAGTGCTGTCCAAACACCAGTCCTTAAAGCTGTGTTAGTGGTTGTTTCATCAGCAGCTTCCCTGCAGTCTGCTCCATCCAGAGTCCCCTCCCCCCCCTTCCTTCCTTCCTCCTTCCCTCCCTTCTTCCCTTCCTCCCTCCCTCCCTCCCTTCCTTCCTCCAGTCCTTCTTCCTTCCTTCCATACCTCAAGTGCAGGGGGCTCCCTCTCGGCAGTCTGCACTCTCCCCTCGCCCCTTCATTTTCTTCCTCCTTTCTCACACCCTCTTCCGTTCCATCACCAGCACTGGCCTCCTTGGTGGAGTCCATTTTGAAGAGTAAGAAACCATCACCTCCAGAATGTTCCCGCTTTTTCAGGAAAAAAGCAGAGAGCAGCCCAGCTGGGCTGAAATTCACGTGTTGGGTGTCAGTTGGGCCTACTTGCTGGCCGAACGCCCCACACCTGGAATCGCACTTTGTCCTTGAGCAAAATGACAAGGTAGTTCATGTCCTGATCTTCAGGATTTCCACCAACAGTGGGCACCACGAATGTTGTGTTCTCAAGTACAGGGGAGGGCCTGCTGCAGGGGTAGGGACGCAGCTCCCTCTGTGTGTGCCTTCTCTGTGTTTATCACACCTCAGATGGCCCCCTGGGGGTCTTCGTGAAAATAGAGAAGTGTCACGTCTCCTAGATGGCGGGGGGCGGGGGGGGGCGCGGATGGTGTGCTGGAACAGCTCCCCTAGCTCCTGGCCATTTGGGATTTTACAAGCGGGGCATTTAAAGCCACCTTGTGTTTTTTCAACCTTAGGTGAACATGAAGTCACAGTTTGGTGTTTGTCCAACAGCCTGGCCAGAATCAAGCTGAGAGCGCCAGTCAGCAGGCTAGCCCCTCTCTCCACCAAAAACTAAACGAGAAAAACAAGCCAAAAAAAGGTGTGCTTTCAAGGTGTTCCTGCCAGAGACAATTTGGAAACTCTTTCATAATAAAGACTGAGCAGACTATTAATGACACTTGTCCTCTGGACCCCCATACCCCCCACCCCCTGCCACCACCAGCAGCCCTGAACATTCTCTCCCTGAGAGGCAGCCTTTGACTTTGGCATCAGGGGTCCCTTCCAGGCCTCTGCTGAAATGGTTTTTCCATTGACCCAGTAAATGATTACACAGCAGTCAGGAGGCCCATAGTCAACACCTGGCTCTGTTACAGGCCCACTGGGCTGCATAGAGCAGGCCCATAAACCTCTCTGAGCTCCGGTGTCGTCATGGCGACCGCGGAACAGGGTCAGCCTCTGGGGCACAGGGTAGAAACTAGGATAAAGGAGATAATGGGTGAGCGATCCAGAAGGGAAGTTACTCCACAGGTCTTCCAACTTGGGGAGTGTGAGTTCTCTCATTTCTAAGCTGCCCTCACTCCACACCGGCCGATAGCTTTGTCTACCTGCAGGGTTTCTGTTTCCCCTTCTGGTTTTTGGTTTGGCGTTTTTTAATTCATGTAATATTTCCCCTTTCCTGGGGCTTTAAAGTATTTTTAAGAACACGCTCCTGCTTTCCCGTTGAACCTTGCGTTTCATAAGGTGCCCCCTAATTCCTGCCTGCATTGCTTCCTCCCCAGCAGCTGCAGTGGCTCTGAAAGCCTCGTGGTGGAGAAATCACTTACGCATGTCTTTTTAAGCTGTTAGGTTCCACTGAAATGTATCCTTTCGTACTTTGTTCTGACCAAAGGGTCCCTTTGAAAAACTCAGGGCAGATTTTCAAGTGGCTTGAAGTCATTACCCAGGGAAGCTCAGAAAGGTTGAAGGATCCAGTACGTTAGAAATGGGTTCCTTAGCTTCAAAATATAAAGAGCTCAATTTGACTTAGGTAGAGAGAGGAAAAAAAGAAAGCCTTCTGTCTGGATTCCAGAAAAGACCATCATAAGCTAGTTGAAGATTACCTTTCTTTCCTACTGTTGAAGGTAAAAGCGATTCAAAACCCTGAGGACTCCAGGGGCACTTGGGTGGCTTAGTCGGTTGAGTGTCTGACTTTGGCTCAGGTCATGATCTCGCCGTTCATGGGTTTGAGCCCCGTGTCGGGCTCTGTGCTGACAGCTCAGAGCCTGGAACCTGCTCGGTATTCTGTGTCTCCCTCTCTTTCTGCCCCTCCCCTGTTCATTCTCGTTCTCTCTCTCTCTTTCTCTCTCAAAAATAAAAGAAAGAAAGAAAGAAAGAAAGAAAGAAAGAAAGAAGAGAGAGAAAGAAGAGAGAGAAAGAAGAGAGAGAGAAAGAGAGAAAAAACCCTGAGGACTGCAGAAACTCACTGCAGATATAAAGATAGACCAACGACCTTTCTGGGTATCTTGCCCATGGAAGATCTGAACCAAGAGATACCTGTGGTTGGGTTACATAATACGTGATTAATCACTTAATGGAGAGCCTGGTTGTGCTTTGGCATTGGTATTTCTTGACATCTTGTCTTAAATTATGTAGGAGTGTCAAGATCCTGAGCTTCTAAGCTAGACATGCTGGCCTCCCTTTGGACTGGAAGCATGGCTCCCTTGCCTCTCACCGCCATGAGACAGGGTGACCCCCCTTTGCCTCTCTGGGTTGTGATGTGGTCTAGCATAGTGCCTGGCTTTTGCCAAGTGACAGCAGTGACCAGTACTAACCACAGTTAGTCCTTATGGGCAAACAGAGACCTGTTTGTGCATAAATCTTCAGGAAACTGTAGCCCTGAGACCCTCATGGAAGCACTCTCTGGCTCCAGGCACAGGCTGGGGCTTCTCATGGTGCCATTGAGCCAGAGTCTCGAGGTTTGGGGCTAGGGATTTTTGTATTTTTCAGGAGCATCCCAGGTCATTCTGACACATTTGGAAGTCTGAGGACCTGTGGTTTGGAGAGAGAGGATGTGTCTTCTGGAATGTGGGGGCCAGCTTTGAAGACACCATCTTTATTTTTATTTATTTTTTTTAATATTACTTACTGTTGACCTGGTTTCCATACAATACCCAGTGCTCATCCCAACAAGTGCCCTCCTCAATGCCCATCACCCACTTTCCCCTCTTCCCCACCCCCCATCAACTCTCAGTTTGTTCTCAGTATCCAAGAATCTCTTATGGTTTGCCTCCATCCCTCTCTGTAACTTTTTTCCTCCCTTCCCTTCCCCTATGGTCTTCTGTCAAGTTTCTCAAGATCCACATATGAGTGAAAACATATGGTATCTTTCTCTGACTTATTTCACTTAGCAAAATACCCTCCAGTTCCATCCACATTGCTGCAAATGGCTGGATTTCATTCTTTCTCATTGCCAAGTAGTATTCCATTGTATATATAAACCACATCTTCTTTATCCATTCATCAGTCGATGGACATTTAGGCTCTTTTCCATAATTTGGCTATTGTTGAAAGTGCTGCCATAAACATTGGGGTACGTGTGCCCCTATGCATCAGCACTCCTGTAGTGCTAAATTCCTAGTAGTGCTATTTCTGGGTCATAAGTTAATTATATTTTTAATTTTTTGAGGAACCTCCACACTGTTTTCCAGAGCGACTGCACCAGTTTGCATTCCCACCGACAGTGCAAGAGGGTTCCCGTTTCTCCACATCCTCCCCAGCATCTATAGTCTCCTGATTTGTTCATTTTAGCCACTCTGACCGGTGTGAGGTGGTATCTCAGTGTTGTTTTGATTTGTATTTCCCTGATGAGGAGTGACGTTGAGCATCTTTTCATGTGTCTGTTGGCCATCTGGATGTCTTCTTTGGAAAAGTGTCTATTCATGTCTTCTGCCCATTTCTTCACTGGATTATTTGTTTTTCGGGGGTAGAGTTTGGGGAGTTCCTTATAAGGGTTTTGGATACTAGGCCTTTATCCAATATGTCATTTGCAAATATCTTTTCCCATTCCGTCGGTTGCCTTTTAGTTTTGTTGATTGTTTCCTTTGCTGTGCAGAAGCTTTTTATCTTGATGAGGTCCCAATAGTTCATTTTTGCTTTTAATTCCCTTGCCTTTGGAGATGTGTTGAGTAAGAAATTGCTGTGGCTGAGGTCAAAAAGGGTTTTTCCTGCTTTCTCCTCAAAGGTTTTGATGCTTTCCTGTCTCACATTCAGGTGAAGACACCGTCTTCAAAGTGCCAACAAAGGCCACGCTTACCAGTGCCTGCCTTCCCCCCCTCGCTTGTCTGGACCGGCCCCTCTCCCACAGGGCACCATCTCCAGAGACGTGATTGCTCTCCAGAGAGAGGGCTCCTGTGCTCAGGGCTTGTTTTCCGTGGGCTGGCTCCCCAGGTGGAGGTGCCCTGCCTGAGAACCAGGGTCTCCTGCCATTTGTGTTACCTGTCTGGACTTTCCACTTGGGGGCTCCTATTTGAAACCACTAGGTTTTTTTTTTTTTCCTGCCTGTGGCATCTACAGTGTCATATACGCGTCTCAGCTGCTCTAGAGGATGCCTGCCAGTCTCTCTGAGAGGCCCCAGCAGTCCCCCAAACGAATCTGCCACCGCACGGTCTCTAACCCTGGCACGCCCCCACCTCGCTGCGTGTGCTCTCAGTGGCTCTGTTCACACCTCCCTGAGGGGGCAAAGTGAGGCTGTGCTCCTGCAAGTGCTCCCTGCACATGAGGCAGGTCCTGGGTGGAGGCAGCCTGGGGCCTCGGGCGACCAGGGCTTCAGCTCCCACTTTGCTGGAAATGTCCCCGTGGAAGTCGTGAGCACTTGGGCCCCAGTGTCTCCACCTGGAAAAGGAAGGCATTCCAGAGAATAGGCCACCAAACTAAACCTCTGGCTTGGACCTTCCCGGGTCCTTGGATTTGTTTATCAAATCTCAACGCACCCCATCTCAACGCAGACCACATCGATAGTTGTGCCAGTTAGTAGGAGATTAGAGTGACGCGGAGCAGCCGATGTCAGGGCCAGAGGGGCGGGCATCCCCCGTGTCCAGGACTGTGGTCCAGAGAGGATCGAGAGGCTCTGTGGTGTCGTGGGAGGGAGGCAGCTCCTCGGTTCAATTCTGCTTCTGCGTCTTGCTGCCGTGTGCTCCTGGCAGGTTGCCTCAGTGCCCTTAGCCGGAGCGTCCTGTGTAAAATTGGAGGGGGCTGGGGGTGACGAGAATGAGTAACAATACATAACTCAGGATTGTCATGAGAAATCCATCAAGACACAGAAAGCCCCTAGACCAGGGCCTGGCACAGAGTAGGAGTTCAACTAACTGTGAGCCACCACCACCGCCCCCCTCTTTGGGATTTAAAGTACTGATGACAGGTGCAGGAGGGGATAGGGGACAAGTCCCTACTGTCCCAGGCCCCGGGATCAGACATCCAGGTGGGTGGTAGAGCTTTTCACTGGGATCCGGGAAACAGAAGCAGGAAGCTTGTAAGGGGAGAGAGATCCACTCTTTCTTCTCTGTCGCGGGGGGGGGG